>NC_066364.1:75386428-75712110 GCF_013377495.2 Cygnus atratus | reverse complement strand
GCCCACTCAGAATAAGGATTAAGGATCCCTTCATAGAACAGAGCATATCATTGCTTTGCAGGACCTAAACCACCAAGGGGGAAGAGATGCCAGCCAATTGGAGAGCCTAACATGGAAAAAAAAAAAAAAAAAAAGGAGGCAGGGAGATGGAAGAACAACTCTGGTACTTACTAGCTCTGGGTGCTTCTGAGAACTGGCTCAACGTGCAGAAGAGTTAGATGATGGGCCAGTGACACCTGCAAGCACTGCTTTTCTGTATGTGAAGGATTCATTATCCTCTCATCACAGCTTGAAACCAGGGTTGCAGTCAGCATATCCCTTGTTCTTAGAAGCCTTCTTCCAAGTCTTAGATGGGAGAAATCAACACCTGGTGTGTGAGGTGTCAACGCATTATTGCAGTGGCACTGGGATAGAGTGGGGGATAAAAGAAGTTCTCCTGAAACAACCCAACACCAAAGATTTCTTATATAAAGTTATCTCCCTTTTCCAGCTCCCAGCACCTACTCAATTGCCTCACACCATCAAGCACAAAAAAAGCTCTTGGCTTTTCACAAACAGTATCATCCAGATTTCATGCCTGGGAAAGTCACGACCTTCAAATCCAGTCACTGTGCAAAAGTCCAGCTGATAAAACACCCGGAGACTACAAACACTGGTTAAATATAGCCAAGGGCAGGGCAACATCACAAAGTGGGCTGGTTTGCAAAGTTAGGTGGGTCATTTGAGCATGTGCTCAATGCAGAAAAACCATCTCAGAGCAGAGGACATAAGATGACTGTAGTACTCCAGCCTACATTTTGGAAAGCATTAATTTGGAGAGGACAATGAGGATGAGAATCAACTAAAAGGGACCTCTCCCATGGCTCCCAGGCAGAGAGTTAACCATGTGCACAGCAAGTGGGGTTGACGGATATCCTTGGAGAGTGCTAGTAGGTGGCCCACTGCCTCAGGTAAGTTGCAGCCAATGAGTGCTGGCAGGTGGAATTCTGATTCCCATCCTCGACACAGGAATAACGTCATTACAAGCCTCAGAAACTGAGACTCCAGCCATGACAGATTTAATCTCAGGACTTTGTTGAACAAGCTGTGTTGAAATAATTGACAGTTACTGTATCTTACATGCAGCATTCCTCTTTCAAAGATTTATGCTATGAAATTGGTAAGAAACTGGCTGGAGTAACATTTCATTAAAATACAGATTCACAGAATGACAACCAAAAACACACCACAAAAAAAAAAAAAAAAAAAAGAGTCTGAGTGCTGATATAGCCAATGCACATGGCCTTGTGGGTGCACAGACACAGAAAACTCAGTGTATGTTGTGAAAATCTGTCTGGTGTAGAAGAAAGTGCTGACGAGACAAGGATGAGTGAGATTTCAAAATCCTATTGTTTTTAAAGTTCTGGTAAATGGAAAAATTGTTAAATAAGCAAGCACTCTGGTGAATCCACTGTTGACAACTGCTCAGTCAATACAACTGCAGGGAGCATGGATGCTTTTTAAAAAGAGGATGTGATTTTTGCAGATAAACTGTTTCAATATCCTGCAGCTTTCTTCTGCATTCATCTGTTGCCCATTGGTCGAGGTTTGTGTTAGAAGCATTTTTATTGGGAATCAGTTTACCTTAATTTTTGTTGATTTTTCTTCAGGGCCAAACAAAAATAGGGCTCTGGTCTCCCGCTGCTACAATAACACAAAGAAAATACATCAAGAAAAATCAAAGGATGTTTAGGAGCCACTTTCTGTGCTTGTGAATGACTGAGCAAACACATTGATATTTGTACTGTTATACTTTTTTTTTTTCCCATGAGAGTTTAAGATTTTCCTACTAGATAAAAATCAAACAGAACAGAAACTTACTTTTACTACCCTTAGTTTTGACTTTGTTCTGTTGATCCTGGTTAGGTGACAAGGTGAAAGAAAGGCAAAATATCAGGAAAAAAAATCTGTTAACATCTCTGAAATCCAGAGATCCAGAGTAGGCATGTCGGTAATGAACACTATTCAGTAGTTTTCTTTTGTGTATCACATACATCAAACAACAAGCATTTAATTGTGAGAAAAACTGACAGCAGCTCAACAGCAAATACTACTAACAACTAAAAATGTTGTCTGAAGGGGTTCAGTAATGCAGCTGGGATTCTTTTAATTGATGTATTCAGATACAGCAAGGTAGGTTATTATACTTTAAGCAGTACAATTGTTACACAATCTTTTTAAAAGGAAAATAGGCTGGATGACAATACCTAGGACTTATGTGCTGCCTGCCATTTTAAAAATACTTTATCTGCATCCAGTTACCACACCCCTGATTAAGCACCATCCCTTCTTTTAGAGCTTGCTTTGTTCTCAATGGTTTTTGCTGTTTATCTTCCTGTACCAACAAAAGTTAAGCAAATGAACCCCAAAAAGCAACGGTAAGGCTGTAAAGGTCCTGAATTGCCAGCTCTGTCTTTACCACTGATTTGATCTGAGTTTACAGCTTCCCAGGGAGAGGGAGAGGCAGGTTTTTAAATGGCCTTTGCCATGCCCTGCCAAACACACACACAGACACATGGGCGTTCATCCCCAAACTGTGTCTCTCCTCTCCAAAGCAGCCTGCTGCTGCTCCATCTGCAGCAACGTTTGCTTTGTGCAAGATCTCTCATACACAAGTATGCCTTGGGCCAGCTAGTCGGTATGCTTCCCTGACTCAGGATTTCCTATTACAAGGCTGGGGAAGAAAAGAGGAGAGGACTGATTGTGAGGGGAAGAGGGCTAAACCTCTTCTTGCTCATGACCAACGAGCTTCTCCAAAGACAAGTATTTGGTACGGAGGGCTTATTCCGAGCCTTGGAAGGTAGTTGTCCCAGCTACACCGCTTCCATGCGAGATGGAGTATTTTCAGACTCTAACTCGGTCAAAAGCACCAAAAGAAATAATTCCTCCAGCACTAATTTTGCTCTTCCACCCCCAAAAGTGGACAATATCGGAGAGGGCAGAAGCCCCTGGCATTGGCAGCCCCCTCCCAGGGATGGTTCCCAGCTCTTCTGCTGCTGGACAGGGGCAGCTGGCAGAGAAGCTTGCTGGAAGAAAACACAGGGAGCCCCCCCCATCCCTCCACTCTAACTCTGTACAGGCTGACCACCCACACTGATTTTGGAAAGCCTCCAGTGCCAACTAGAGTCTCTTCCCTGATAGCAGTCTTCTGGACCTTACTGTGTGCACACCCTGCAGTAATCCATAATGTGTAATGTGTAATGCATAGACCCCAAGTCTAGGAGGCATAGTTTGGTTATCCTCTCTGACCTCCTGCATAGTAAAAGCCATTCATTTTTATCCAGTTGCCACATATAAAGCAAAATAAACACAACCTGTCCAAGCTAGCTGTGGACATATGTGAGTAATGCAGATCATGGGTGTTATTCCATCAACGCAACCTGTTAAGCACTGGAGACTATTCCAGAGCCTGTGAAAGTTAACAGGACTCTTTCCAATGTCAGACTGCATGTTTAACAATGGCTTTCAACAGTAGATTAATGAGATTAAAACAAAAAGAAACATGACTAATTATTTATATACAGCATGCTGCTCGTTTGAAAGGATCTCAATCAGTATCTTTTAATTTAAATGACAGACATTCCTTTGATGTCTAATTACAGAACAGAAGGGAAATCTATGACTCAGCAGAATATTAAGAAATTTCCTACTGAACACTAATTTTTGGTAGCAAATGCATTTTCCTTCGCAAAGGTTTTCAGACAGCAACTCCTGGCCAAGTGTACTTTCTGCACCACTTAAATTCCACGTGTTAAATAGAGCATAAGTGGTTGTCAGCACAGGGGATATCTGTGTCCTTCCTGAACTGTGAGCTGTTACTGCTCTGTGCATTTTGTTTATAAAACAAAAGGCAGAAATTTAACAGTGCTGTTCAATCATTAATTTTTTGATAAATACTTCGTTCCCGATTTGTCTGTAAGACCAGACACATACTCCCTTTCTTTCTAGTGGAAATGGAAATCTAGTATCACTCTGTACACACTTGTAATAAGTAGTCATTGCCAATTGTCTTGTGGCAGAGGACTGTAAGCAGGCTACTTTCCTGCTTATTAAAGTGTGTTGATCAAAAGTACAGCTATTAGAGTCTTTAGGATTCTTCTAACTCCATAGTTAGCACTATTTCTCAGAATAAAGTAGCCATCTCTCTAAGCTTGGTTTGTCTTTCAAGAGAATAGAGAGAGGAATTTTCAGTCCAAGCCTGAGGTTCAAGAAATGGAGGCACTCCTGCCTCCATGGCATCTTTCCATGCTGCATGGATCAGCCACAAGTGGACCACTCATCCCAGGCACCATGGTGAGCTGCTTGCCTGGGTGAGATGCACCATGCGCAGACACTTGTGTGTCTTCCTCTAACCAGGTCAGCCTTGTGGGTGTTTGACACCCCGATCTGCACATCCAACAGGTTAAAGCCATCTGTGCTTCCCCAAACACTTTGCTAAAGATGCTGCTTTTTGAGCTGCTTGGGTGCTGACTGCACTTCTGACATCTTGCTCTAATCTGATGCTTCTGATAATAAATATATTTGGGACAAAAAGGTGGTGCTTCAAGGGCTGCACAAAGGCAATATTAGATCTCTCCTAAAAGCAGCTGTCTCACTGAAACTTCACATCACCAGAAGGAAGGGAACAGAGCAGGGATTCCTGTGGGTCCCAGTGATGCTTGGGAGCAGGAGCAAAGGGGTGACTGATGCAGAGGTTCAGAGGACGGAACCTCTCAGCAAACCTAATCGAGCCCCTTTGGGATTGACGGACCAACGTGGCTTAAACTGCCCATTTTCTGCCCTGGTGCAAGTTATTTAGATGACTAAATAAGTGTTTGCAGTCAGATAACCTCAGTATTTGAGATATTTGAGGTATTTCCTACAGTAAATACAAGGAAGTGCTGAACAAGGGCATACTGAAGATACTGAGGAAACCCTATCTATTGATCTTAGGTTCAAACGCTTGAATGACACCACTCTGCTTAAGTCACTTCCGCCCAGCACTTTCCTTTAAAGATAGGGCATAATTGCTCTACTCTCACATCACTTTTACAATCACTTTTTCCTGCTCTCATGGTCATTTTGTCCCCTCTTTCTCTTAAATCCATTCGCCCTGTCCCTTATCGTGGGCCAGAGAAGGGATCCGACCCATTTTCTCCCCACATGGTGCCTCAGCATCAGCAGCTGCAGTGCCGACAGCTCTAGCTGCAGTGCTGTTGCTCCTCACAGCCAAAATATCCCTGCCTCTGCTAAGACTCTTGAGATTGGTGGAGGATGCCCACCGTGCCCTCTTCTTCCAGGTGTTGTCAGTGAGGACCACTGCTAATTTAAACAAGCTGTTCTTTCCAGAGGACACTAGCTGGCGAGGACACAAACATAATGTGTGACATGTCTCCTGGTGCGTCACGTTTTATGGCACTGAACTGTGACCCCCTCACACTGTCACCTTTGCCCCACAGCCTCCCTGCGGCCTGTCCTGTTTTGACTGACGCCCTCCGGGCCCCTCTCCCCCAGGACACCCAGCACCCCTGGCAGCCGCAGAGGGCACGGAGGGCTACGGAGGGCTGCCTCTCCTTTCATTTGCTGCTCAGGCGGTCCCTTTGACACTTCCACAAAGGGAAAAGCCAAAAAGAAAAGGGTTTCGGCACAAATCACAAAGGACAGGATGAATGTCCAGCCAAAGGCAAGGCATTCCCGGCTCCCAGCCCCTGTAATTCAGGCTCTGCCTTGGGGAGGGTCAGCCAGAAGCTGGGACAAGAGGCCGGTGACAAGATGCCTGCTGCCTCCCCTGCTCCTTGCCCTCAGTGAGGTACAGCTGTTTGATCAGCTGGTAATTGCATTACCACATGTCAGGGGAGCTGTACACCAATGAGGCCCTTTATTTTCCCTGCTATTGTACTGATCTGCTGAACTGCTTCAGCCCTCTGGGGTGCCTGCTTTCAGGAGGTTTGAGAAAAAGAGATCAGGGCATTTGAAGGGTGGTACCATGGCAGCCTGGAGGCAAAAAGCAGAAGTGCCATGCTTGTGCAGCATCATCCCCACAGCAGAGCACTGGTGAAAGGGATGGGTACCAGGTAAAAGACCACCCATGGCCACCAAGCTATATAGGAACTGTAAACTTGTGTTGCTGGTGAGAAGAGAAATCACTTTGTTTGTCTGGGAGGGACACAAGACACTGAATTATCTGCTGGTCAGACATTAAGAACGTATAAATATTCTACCTCAAATTAACTGAGTTTTGAAAGACCTGGAAACTGGGTGGCATCTTCTGTTTGAACATGGGAAAGCACATTAAGCTCCAGTTCCAGCCTTCCTCTTCCCATCTCTCCACTGCACTTTCACCAACCATGTTCAAGGCTTAGATTTGGGGTTCATTTAAATGTTGGCTTCTTTTATTAAAAAAAAAAAAAAAAAAAAAAAAAAAGATCATTAAATAATGCTGCCTCTGTTCTTCCTCTGCAGTCACAACCACATTGCAACCAAGTGGCAACACTATTGTTTTGCCTTTAAATTGGTTTTATTGATTCTGGCAGGTGCCCTCCATCTGCTCCCCAGCCTGTACAAGGGTGTTGCAGATGCCACCACACACACTACTGTCAGCCCAGCTCCACCTGGGTGACAGCCAGGCTGCACAGCCCTGCAGTGGCAGATCAGCCTTCAGAGGTCTTGTTTGTTGATTAAACTGTCTCTTTTTCCACACGTGAAAAATGCCAAGTGCCTCCTAAGTGCAGTCATAACAGAAATGATGATTATGACGATGACGAGTGAGAGAGCTGCACTGAAGACCCATGACACTTCATCCACAAACTGCCACTTTTCGGTCTGAGGCTGTGGTTTCCCTTTTCAGCAGCAGGGTTGCTTAATCAGGCTTAGATGGCATCTGCCACCCCTCTAGAAGCCATCTTCAGCTGAGGATTTCTATGCCACTACCTGCACTGTCCCCATGCAAGTACTGGTGCAGGTTTACACTAAATTTGACAGGGAACAGGGACAGTCTGCAGCCAGACTGTAGGCCTTAAAGACATCTGCTCAATTGCTGTCTAAATCTGAAAGCCTCTGAGATATCTGAGTGCCAAACTAATTTTTACCTAGATGGTTTTTAGCAAGCCCATATATTTTGGCTTGGAATCAGTACTGCTGTCTCTCTGGATACAGCCCCCTTCACATGAAAATGGACTGTAGGCACTCTGAAGATTAAAAATAATAATAATAATTCTGTCCTAAAACCAGACAAGTGTGATTACAAAACATAAATTAAGGCGGCTTTCTCTGTACATGAAGCTGAAGGGTTTGTTAATCCTTAGGATTATCCCCAAACAGAGCATGGCAGAGTCCACGGTGCGCAGCTATCCGTGGAGTAGCATTTCAGGAGGGTGGAGATTAGGACAGCTTAGGCCTTAGGGGCCTGCTGCTTGGTGAGGTAGGTCTTCAGCCTTGGCAATACAACCTTTCTCATTAGAGATGTGTCAACCCTTTTCAGATACCCTTTTCAGATACAGCTGTGTATACAGTTGTACAAGAAGAAGCTGTCTACCATTTTCTTACCAGTTTATAGGAGGAAAGACAGATAACTAAGACATTTAAATGCTTATGTCGAGAGAAAGCAAAAGAATGTGGTTCTCTGAGATTCAAGTGTATGGTGAGGAAATAAAAAGATAAGTAAAAATGTCCTTGTAACATGGAAGCTGTTAATAACAGTCTATGCTAGGAGCAGCACTTCAGGATCCTGCCTAAGCAATTGTACACTAGGCTCTGTATATCACAGCACCTTTCCTTTTTTATCACAATACTCAATAACACAGAAATAGGCAGCGGAGTGAGGACACCTATTGAGGGGTGATCACTGGCTATGCCACAGCTCATATATTCTGTTATGGATGTTAGTAGCATGTAAGGTTAGAAGTGTAGAAACAGGGAATGACTTAAGAAACACAGTTCTGGAGAAAAGTCAGTGAAGTGAAATTAGAACATCTGAAAGGATTGAAGGCAACTCAAGACAAGTGGTGATAGGAGTTAAATATTTTTATTATGGCTAAATGAGAAAGAAAAAGGATAATAAAACTTTAATTATTTTCAGAGCATAGAACAGCCAAGAGACTATTCAGCACAGGGCATAGCTAGAAGCATTGGGCTGAAATAGCAAAAAGAAAACATTGGCTCAGTGTCAGCCAGAAAAAAATTGAAGGGTCAGGTCTATTAGACTGTGGAGTAGCCTCCTGAGGGAAATGTGGTAAATCCATTGCCTGTTCTTTTTAAGCAATCTGGACAATGTGATGAAAAGTGCACACTAGGGAAAACAAATCTTGCCTCAGCAGAAAGAAAAAATAAATAAAAATAAAAGCCCCCCAAAAAAAAAGCCCAACAACCAAAACCCTCACTAAAATTTCTTCATTTGTAGTGGTTCTTTCTAATCAAGTTCACTTCTAAATGTTGCAGAATGGCTTGTCTATATTTCCCAAATTATTTTTGATTAATTGCCTGGAGCAAGGCTGGAAGTTAACTGTAAGGAGTTCAGTGGTTCCTCAGACACTGAGCAGGCACTGAGCACACAACAGCAAAATGCTCAAAGTTATGGCAAAATATACTGCACTATATCA
This sequence comes from Cygnus atratus, assembly GCF_013377495.2. Taxonomy (NCBI): domain Eukaryota; kingdom Metazoa; phylum Chordata; class Aves; order Anseriformes; family Anatidae; genus Cygnus; species Cygnus atratus. Next base: position 75,703,495 of record NC_066364.1, on the reverse strand, counting down.
ACATAGCTTTACAGCACAGAAATACACAAAACGGTAACACACAGTCGATATCTTATTTAGCTTCTCATTGTGTAGCCTGACATCAATACAGCTGCACACATCCTCAGTGTCATATAATTATTGTCAGTGATTGCGTCCTGTTCCTGTGACATCTCAGATTTCTCCTGGCCTCTATAAAGTCACTTCCCCATAGCCCCCAGTTCAGTGGAAAATTTAAGCACCTCTCTCTATTCCACTGAAATCAAGTTCAGCTCAGGGATCTGTTACATACCCAAGTGCTTTGCCAAGCTTGGAAGTTCCTTCAGAGAGAAGAATAAAAACCTAGATAGTGTCTAGCCTCTTTGACACAAATAAGTGTAAACCTTATGACTATTTGGGATAATCTGGCATCCAGAAAACATTTTAAAGTTGCTTGTATCATTAATAAAAAAAAAAATTAAATTTTAAAAAAGCTTTTAAAAATCACCTGTAAGACTTCTGTGTGTTTTTGTTGTTGTAATTTTACCATAAGTTTGAGAGTGCCAGTCCCAAGCTCAGCAATTTTCATTTTTTATTTTTTAAAGAGTATATATCTTCCTTTGATGCTCAGGTAGTTCTGATTGTTTTCCACCAATGAACTTCACACTTAACTGATCTTTGGCTTATATTTTTGGGAAGTTAGTTATTTGATTAGATTAATATACATCAGGTTATTGCAAGCAACAGCATATTGAGCATATTTATGAACGCTTGGAAACATTGGATAAGTGCATATAAGTCATATGTTAGAAAAGTGGGATAAAAAAATCTGTTCTTTCATGTAAAATGTCTTTGTCATGGACAAGCTAGGATGTATCCCCTTGGAGTGCACTAATCTATTGTGATTGTGGGAAAAATATAATTTGAACCTTCCAGATCCCTTCCTAGTGCTTTAATCTGTTAGAAGGCCATGGGAAGTCAGTCCAGATTACAAGACAAAGACAGGCTAAATCAGTAGTTAGAAACAACCTTTCTGATTAGGTTTATTGTACTTGCTTAAAAGGTTGAGCAAAATTTAGTAGTTATAGCCTACAGTTTCTCTCCCACTTTGGCAACCTTGCGGGTGCAAGGTGGAAGGCTATCAATAGTCATCTGAGGAGAAAAAATACATTTCCTACCACAGGAAGTGACCTGAAATTAGACCTTTTCTGTTCTCTGCAATCAAACTGCAGGGCAAAATTTATTCCCCTCCAGCCCCCTGGCACAGAATTAATTACCTGTGAAATTCACAAGAAAATATCTAATTCCATCCTCCATGCTGGCACAGCAGGCACCAGAGCTGCAAACAAGGAGTGCTGATGACCCTAGCAGGGACTTGCCATTGACTGCACTGTCTTTTGGGATCAGCTGTGCACATGTTAATGTAGACCTGGGGAAAAAAAAAATCACCTTTGTGGGTTTCATGGGCTCCTTTACCTGCAGAAACACCTTTATCCTCAAGTTCTTTTCCACAAGACACAAATTTCACTGTTTTCTCACTCTTCCACCTTTTGGGGTATAAGGTAGTCCTGCACTGACGTTTTCACCTGTTGTGGAGGAAGGACAAAACCCAAGAGCCCATAATACTCAGATTTTTTCTGTGTTTCCTCCATGCATAGATCCCTGTGTAGATCTTCAGAGTGGTTGCCCATCACAATGTTTATAATACTGAGGGCTAATAATAGCTTCCAGCAATTTTACAATTGTCAGCTTGTGATCTTTTCAGATTTAAGAAAGTACAGAAGGACAGAGAAGGTGGAAAGCCTCCTTGGATAAAAAAAGCTCTGATCTTTTAATTGAGAACTGAACAAACCAAACCAAAACAAAATGATCTGTGGAAGGAGTATCTTAAAGTAATGCAACCTAAGACTTCAAGGGGATTTTAAGCAGAAGAAAAAATCATGTAGATCAGTCCAAGACATTGTTTGACCAAGAGACACTCATTTTCAAACTATTGAACCACCTCATAATATTTCATTCTTTCCTTCTATCTCTTAATAATAAATATTCGAGTTTAGTTGAAAAATACCTGGGAGTGAGACTTTTGGTTTGTTTGTTTGATTTTGTTGTCGTTTTTTTTTTTGTTTGTTTGTTTGTTTTGTTTTATTTTTCTAGCCTCTGTGTGCCAGGGAAACCAATCAGATACCAAATAGGACCCTCTGATCCTTACAACCCACCAGGGAAATTGGAAATTTGCCTTTGGAGGTAACGTTGCATCCAAAGAGCTCCTGGGGCACAGGCCCCAGGATAAAGGATACAGTCGGGAAAGTCTACTTCCTGATTTAACTGCATCTACAATGCAGTTGAAGTTGTTATTCTAGCTTTTGTGAAAATATCCAAGGTGCCTTCAGTAAAGAGAGCAGAGAGCAAGAATGGTAAAAACAGTCTGTAACAACATGATGCAGCTACTCTCTATAGTCCATGAACAAAATTTCTGTACAGAGAAAGCAGATAGGGCTCATTTGCAGATATTTTTCTGGTAGTGATCATAACTTCACCCTGCAACCTATTAATTTATGGGTGGTGAGCAATTAGTCTCCAGTTATTTCACCTACAAAATGTGGTGGTTTTTTGTTGTTGTTTGTTTTTCTTTCTTTTTTTTTTCCCCACTGTAATAGGTTCCAGATCATGAGAATCCACGCAAAGCCTGCCACCTCCACAATAGTGAATTACTCTGATCTAAAACTTAGCAGGCTACATAGTGAAAACAGCAGTCAAAACATGTGTCTGCTCTGTGGTTTTACTACACAGAAATTTTTACCTGTCTAGAAACTCTCTACACTGTGTCAAAGAAGTCATTAAATCCAGATAATGACATCGCTATTCCACCTCCTTCATCTACCTCCTCAGTTACCACAAGTGACAAGCAATCAGTTTAACACCATCTGCTTTCTAAACCTGTGCTGCAGTGTTTGTTGCATAAATACAAGTCTCCTTTAATTGTACTCTGTGAAGGAAGATGGGATGAGATGTGAAAATAAATTCAGTGAAATTTAGTTACTGGCTTACAAAATATCCAGCATGCATTTCATGTTCACAGTCACCATATACGTTTAAGGTAAATATCCATGCTACACATTTAGGTCAGTCATTATTTTAAGGCATGGCTTCACAGGCAGCAGTGGACTGCTCAGGCTGCAGTTCAATCCGAGAGCACACAGAAAGCAAGCCAGCTGGGCTGACCGAGCAGCAAAGCTGGGTCCACACGGCTGGGCTAAATGGGTGCAACGGACTCCCTTTTCTCTGGATTATTTTACTCATCCACTCCTTCCTTAAACTCATAGTTTAAACTCATAGACTGCATTTGTAATTGTCAGTGGAACCAGAACCACAGGATTCAAATTCAATTTTATTTTTAGTTGTCTCATTTCTACAAAACTTCCCACATTCTCATTTAATGCATTCACCTTGTCCCTTGGTTTCCCTGTCTAACTGAATACTTTAAATTCAGGCTAAGTTACTCAGTTGTGACTAGCCATTGAAATCAGGTGCAGTCCCCTTTGTTGCAATTCAATGTTATTTTTAGATCAAATATCTTTTAAACAAACATTTTAAAGAATTTTGCTCAAACAGACAAGAACGTTACTCTGACTTTGCTCAAATCATTTTTGCCATCTGTGGTTACCTTTCAGATCAAGATTCATGCTCTTAAATTTTATGACTACTAACATTCATTGAATACAAAGTGCAAAATCTGCTATATAAATATGTACAAAAGCAGACTTTACATTCTACATTAATTTAAATACTAAATTATGGCTTAAATATTGAGCTTCCAAGTCCCAAAATAATCCAAGCAATGCATTTGGAGCTCTAATTTCTTTCTTTTTTTCTTTCTACCACTTCGCATATTTACTTTTAATATTTGCTCCACAGCTGGGAGAACTGCACATTTTTACTGAACAGTAAAGATTTCACAATCATCTGACTTCATCAGCTGAAGATTTATGCAAATCACCTAATAATAAGACTCATAATAATATCTTGGCATTGGTGGCACTGGAGTATGAATACTGACTACTAATAATTGATCCATGGTGTACTGAGTGAATAATGAATGCACTAATGGAGTCACCAGGACACATTCCAAGATACAATGTCACTAAAATAATGGCCAAAACAGTCCAAGGATTTAATGTAAAAATAGTTTACCTGGCTCAAATACTTGCCTACCAGAATTAGGTATTTGTAAAAGACATTGCCTGTAATAGATGAAATAGGCTATTCAAAATTATTTTTCAGATATTTTCCTCCAGTAACAAAGAAAAACACCAATCTCTTGTTAATCAGTTTTTCACATCTCAAGACTGGTCACCATTTTCTGAGCTCCTTCAATCACTCCATCTTCCTCCTAACTGCCCCTCCTCCTCCCTGCTGCTCTACTTTTATCCTCTTTGATCCCTGAGTGAACTTCACTAGCATCCCTCACCTCCTAAAGTCAGCTCTTTCATCCTTTCTAGCCAGGCCTCAAGTGAGTTGCCCTAAGATTGTCTTTGTCACCCATCTGGGTCTCTGTGTGACCTCTCCAATGAGTTTCCTCAGTGTCTCCTTATTTTTCTTCCAGCTCTGCCTTTTATCTGATATTGCCTCTTCTCTGTGCTCTCTTTGTTCTTGTATCATGTCACCCCCTGGCATCCCAGCTGTCTAATCTTTAATTTTTGGGTTCCTTTGAGATGTCCCCACTAGTTCCTACTACTCTTCCTACTCTTTCTTCATCCCACTTGGTCTTGTGCCCAAGTGAGACTTGGGGTGGGGAAAGAGTGGTAGAGTTAAATGCTACTTCGGTCACCATTGCTGTATTAAACACCTTGAAATAGCACAGCTGGTTGGCTGACATGCAACCTATGTGTTAATTGTGTGTAGAGTTGCACATATTTCATGATTAACCAGACTTGCTTGACAATATTTTCTTGGTCATTAATTTCTAATTAATTTCTTCTTAATGACCCATCATATCCGATATGTGTCATGCATGTTCCCAAAACAACCAGACATGAACACCCACATGCAGTTTAATATGTATACTATTTTGGACTGGATCACCAATGTAGGCTACATATTTTTTCCTCCTAGTGTTTGTTACCTGAAGTAAAAATCTGACTTCAAGTTGGCTATTCAGCCTCTGACAGAAAGATGCGTGTACTTTCAGTGAATCCAAAAGGGCTTTCTCATCCAGTTTAAAGGTAATGTTGCCAGTCTGCTTGTCCTCAGGCAGTGGTACTACCCCAATGGCACATCATAGGGCAGAGATTTCTCAGGCTTTTGAACACAGGTCACTGACACTCTCTGAGCAGGAAAAAAGTGGATGATCCCCTCATTTCTCAAGACACACAAAGCAGCCATGACGACTTGATAATAGAAAACTTCAGGCAATCTAGATTTATCCTTTGTATGGATGGGTTAATCTTTTCTGAGTCTGAGGATGATTCTACCAGCTACCCATTGAACTGAGACGACTGAGGAAGAGGTGTGCAAGATCTCTGGAGTGGTGGTGCCAGATCTGGAAGGTGTGCTAAATCCGAAACAAACACAGGAAAGTATCAGTCACTACTTAGATCAGTCCAGACATGCAACCACAGAAGGAACCAAAGGTCATGTCTATTAAATGTGTGTAAATTAAACGTGTCCAGAAAGCATAAGCCAGCAACAAATTTGTTCCACACCTCCACACGCCTCCAGAGTACCAACCATTTGGTCAGAATATGGGATTCTAGTTGACCACAGCATAAATATTTCAGAATCCATTGGCAAGGGAAGGAAAAACAAGCATGAGCTCTTCTTACTGTGGGATACCTTGCACCAATCTTTCACTGTCAGAGCAAATGCAACCTTTTGCTTGGTTGCCTCATTTGCTTTCCTGCAATGCTGTGCCTGAACACCACACTCACCTGATAAATTGACCAGCTTCCCCATCTGAATAATGATCCAAGGCTTTTACATGCTTGTCATAAAAAACCCTGCAGCTCTGCTGAATGCCCTGGCTGCTATCAGTAAACACAGCCAAGAGGCTGTGCCTGCGGCGCTGGCAGGAGTTATGGCTTTGAAAACACCAGCCAGCTCGGCTGTCTTGGTCACTCACTCACAAGTGGTGCTCACACATGGTCCCTCAGCTGGATTGCTGGTGACTGGATGGGTATGGTGACAACAGAGATGAAATTAATAGCAACTTAAACCAAGTTCTTATGTTCATATTTATAAGTCCACATCTTTTACTGCACTGAACACTAACTGAAGAAACTATTGCACTGACACAAGGGCTGGCATTTCTTTGCGGGCTCTCCAATAAGGTCAACAGCATCTGAGCAACCCTTATCAAGGCTGGAGTAAGAGAAGGCAGTGAAACCCAGTCGAGGCAGGGAACTCCTATACAAAAATATTGCTAAATATTGACTTTTATATTGGCACTTCCAGGACCCAAAAGACTAAGGGAAATGATACTATGTCAATATTGGAGTATAAAGACAATGGGCACTTTCATTGCTGGATACGTTAAACTGATCTTCCGGCCCATCTGGATCTTCAGTGGAAACATGGCAATTCATTCCAGGTTCGTCTTTCATTACTCATTAGTAATGCTTCTTTTTTTTTTCTTTTTTTTTCTTTTTTTCTTTTTTTTTCTTTTTTTTTCTTTTTTTTTTTCTTCTTTGTAGGAAAGAAAAAACACACAAGGAAGTTGTGATTATTTTTTTTTTTATTTGTACCAACGAACACTTTCTCATCTCAAAATGGCTCCAGGCCTTTATTAAAAAAAAAAAAAAAAAAAAAAAAAAAACTTTTACAACTTCGGGGGGAAAAAAAAAGAGAGGGAGGGTAATGAAGGTAATGAATAGTTTCATTCTTTAAAAAAAGCACAACGCTTTCAAGCTCTGGTACACAATGACTGCCCTCTCCCCTCATGCTGTAGAAAGAACCAGAGCAGATGCTTCCTCACATGTCCAGTATGCCTCATAAAAGTGTGGGACTCTTCACAACAGAGCAAATTATTGCTCCACTAAACCTAGTGCATCACTCCCTGCAGTGGTCTCCAGAGTACTTGAAACCTACTAACAGAGCAGATATACAGAAAGCTGGAGGACAGGAACAGTCACACTGAATAAGATTAATGACCCATCTAACACTGTATTTTGGTTTCAGAGTGAACCACGTCATGCTGCAGAGAGGTGTGTTCTCCTAACAGAGAACTGCACATTGACCTGCTGGTCTGAGTGATTTCTTCACAGCATTTCTTCACAGCTGGGCCTGGCTCTTGTAATGGCTGGAGGATGGAGGCCTGCTCCCTTTCCTCTGTCCCCACATATAGATCAATTATGCCTCACAGACTGGACTTACAGAGATTACGGATATGGGTTTTTGGTTGGTTGGTTGGTTGTTTTTTGTCGTGGTTTTTTGATTATTTTTTGGGGGGGGAGGTTACACTAAGGTCCTTGAATGGAACATACTGCATGATGGTGACATCCAAAAGAACTATTTTTTTCTGAAAACAAGCCATCAGTTGAGCAGCTGTGTTACCAGTGACCCATGTCTTGTAGCCTTCAGCTCCCTCTGTAAGCACCTGAGCAGCCAAAACCCCCTCAGCCACCTGGGGTCCCTCAACAAAGCCCCTTCCAAAAGCTGTGGTGTGGGGATGTGGAACTGACGTTGTTGGCGAAGCCCTATGAGGACAAACCAAGTCTTTTCTGGGACAACATTTCACCAAACTTAATAAAATCTGTTCTTAATAAAATCTGTAGGAGTGAGGTATCTTGGAGACTTCCTTTGGAACAATAAATTCAAAAGTTGTTGTGGTGCAGAGGTCTGATGGATGTTTGGACAGACAGGCCAAATGGGTGATCAGACAAGCCTCTTAAAAATAAGAAAAGTGCAGCAGGGAAATAATTTAATTCATTTTTAATAACCATCACACTTTCAGCTACCCCACAGCACTGGGTGAAGACTGGATATATCTGGAATTGTGCTGGAAAAAGTGTCTGAACAGTTAATCTGGAATAGTTCTGTGCAGTCAAGCCCTGTAGTATGTATCTCCACCAGGCCTCTTATAAGTCTTTTTTTATATATATATAGTTTTCCCCTATAAAGAAATGTTTGCATCTTACATTTTCACTTCAGTATCACTCCTATTTTTCAAATACATATGGAAATTTGGAAGACCGTGCTCCTGATTGATCAGGCTGTGTTAATCTTTCCTCCCTCTGTGATTATTGTCTTCAACTTCTAAGAGCCAATTATTTGCCTGGAGTTGCAAAACATTTTTCTCACAATTTGCAGCTGCAACCTTCTTCAGGACAAGAGACATGGTGTTTGCAAAATATCCTATACTTTTATATCATTTTCCAAGAGATTTGCATATCTAATAACCAGTTTGCCTGGCTTGTAGTGCTGTAATTTTTAAGCCTTCCAGAATTCATAAAATAATAGCACATTCATTCATGCTCAGTTTGTTCTTCATTATTATAAATGTGCCTTCATAAAACTTTCAGTTAAGACCAGGATACTCTCCCTCCACTAAATCTCTCCTGTTACCTAAAACTTGGGAAATCATGCCCAGAGGAGACCATTAGTTACACAGAAGAGGGGACAAGTACATGGGGCTGATGAAACAGTCGTGATATTTGAGCTGCCTCCTAGCCTGTTCTTCCAATTTGATGTTATTGCACCTGGAGACTGCTGGTTTTCAGACTGTCAGTCCCAAAAGGATGTATATCGTGTGCTGGCAGGGCTTGCCTAAGCTTCCCTGCATAGCCTTGCCATCAGTTCTCTGCTTTCCTCTGGAGCAAGTGATTTGTAATGTGTGCAAGGGAATAGCTCAATCTCTGTTCTAGGCACCCACTCAAAAAGTGACAAAAAAAGGTATTGGATTTGGAGATGTTCTATATGAGACAGGCTAAGTATCCAACAACAGATCTTTACCCACCAAAGGATATGAACCACGGGCTACTCCTACAGTCTCTGCACATTTGTGAGAGAAAGCACAGGCTTAGAAAGCAGAGGCTAGCACCACCCTGTGCAAAGCCCGGTGACGGGACTTCCAAAGCACGCAGCATTTCATCATTCCATCCCTCCTGCTGAGCTTCTCCCTGGGTGAAGGAGTGAAAACATCACGGAGGCAACTCGCCCCAAGACACGCCGCCAAGCAGCTTTCTTTTACAATTACTCCATACTAAGCCATATTGTAAGGTAATTATTTCATTAGCTGTAATACATGTTGGGACAGAGCTCTCTTGGCCATCTCCTTTTCATCTCCAGTTGGGAACAACATGGGAAGAGCCGCAGAGGAGATGGAAAGCCTTTGAATACCTGCCTGTTTACTTCTCTTTAATAGCCCTGAATCCAGAGAAAGTTAGGAAGTTCACTGGCAACAGTTAAATGTTCAACAGATTTGACCAAGAAATTCCTGAGCCTTATATGATTTATCTCACTCTGCATAATAAAACCACATAGAAAGTTGAATGTACCAGCCTGCTTCACCAGCTGTGATCAAGCATAGCATTTTCATTAATTGCAAGGGTTATCCAACACCACCCAACTCTGAAATGCAGGTGATCACGCTGCTTCGCCATCACTCGTGGTGGAGAGAGAGAATCAGACTGCAGCATTTAATATAAGCAAGACCAAGGCACCAATCAGGACAAGATTCAAACCTTTCAGAGAAATGATTTTTTGCTTTTCTGATGGAAAAGATAAGATCCTTCCTAGTTCCAGAACTGGAACTTAACTCTAAAGAACAGGGAGACAGCAACACTGGCAATATTGCATCTATTATCTGAAAAATGAAACCCCAAAATAAATACATGTTTCTGCAAACTGAAGAATCTTCATCATTAATTCTTGAATTGTGCATTTGTTCAGCCTTGACAGACACATTTTGGAAAGGAAGGTCTTGTTGAGTTTTGTACATGGAAGAGGTTAGTGACAGTTACAACTGGATCACAGGAAGAACTGAGGGTTGCAGTGAGTCTTGTTTGTGCAGGTGGTAGCAGACGCCTTCAGTGTACCCCCATATGCCCTTCTGCTACATGCAGTTTGCTAGTCCAGGACCAAAATCCTTCAGAGTGAGTTTTCCTGAGCTTTATCAACACACAGGCTGCTTGCCAGTCTTCAGCTGAGTTCCTCTTCCCTTTTAATCTTTTAAAATGAACTCTTGCATCTACCTTTTCCTCTGCTTTATTCTTATCATTATAAAGAACAATCGTCTCAGTAGGTATTGATTCTCAACACTCATGCATATGGAGAGGCTTGATTGCTAATTGAAGAGGGGTAAATCCAGGAAGCTGTGTAAGATTTACTGTGTAAAGGGAAAACTTATTAAAGAAAAAATATGAACTTGATAGACAGTACATTTAGAATTACTTTCCCTTCAGACCATTAATACAGTTGTGACTGGTATGTGATCAGCAGAGGCGGCTGTTACAGAGATAAAAGTTGGATCCAAACGAGACAAGAAAAAAAAACACAACACAAATGTATCCCAGAAGGGCTTCATTTTCGATATTCAGTCAAGCCATCTGAACAGTTGCCATGAAATCAATAGACCCACAATTAAGTATACAGTCTCACAGCTTGGAGATGAAAAGCAGTGAGAGCTAGAGAGATCGATATGTGGGCTTGCTTGTTCCAGTTGTTACTGAAACACAAACACATAGACAGTGTTCCTGCTGAATACAGTGGGCTAAGCTCATTCTTGGGATAATGCCACTGAGAAATGGATTGGATCTAGTGATTAGTTTGACCCTTTGTGTCCCACAGCATGTTCATGCTCTCACCACAAAGCAGACAAAGGCATGAAATCAAAATGCGGAGTATTTGATATGAAAGGAAAATTAATCTGTGCTGGATCTGTTCCAGAAAGTGAAAGCATTTCACAGCATCAGACCCCTCCCTTGCTCGATTATTCCTCTTCTCCTGAACTGTCCAGCCATTATATGACTGCCACCTTCCCCTAATCAGAAATGGGGATAGCTTACTTGCCAGAAAAGACACAAGAAAGAGGTAGGGAAAGAGAAGAAAAAGAGGCAGAGGGCTGGTTCAAGGAGACCATGGGTGTGTGCACTAGGATCCATCTGGGATTTCCATAGTGCACCCCACTGCTCTGCAGTGGCCTCGTCCCAGTCCAGCAGGGCCAAGCCTCCCAGCAGCCTGCCTTCTTGCATGAAGAGCCAGTCTTGTGCTTCATCCAGCTCTACCTGCACACCAAAAAGACCAAACCCATACTGAGTAGATCAAACAAGGGTTTGTTTCAAACCCACTTGAGAGGGAGGAAGAGTTCAAGCTCAACAGTATTGACCACAGTGAGGCCTATATGCCTGCCAATTAATGGGACTTGCAGCACCGAATATTGAAGGCACTACAAAGGGACAAGTGCTTTTCCAGTCTCATTTAAAGGCTTCCATCTTACGAGTGAAACTGGCTTACTTGCCACTATTCAGCATGCATTTATTTCCATTCCCAGTTATAAAATATTATTTCCAGTGCCAGTTCTCAACTCTCAGTTCCCTGTCAGGCATATCACCAACAGAACAGGGCAGTGAAAAAAATAAAAATTTGTAAATTTTGCAGATATCACACATTTCCCTAGTGTAATGTTAGTGGGGTTTCACCAAAAAATCAGCAACCTTTAATGACGTAAAGGTTAGTTTTCTGCAGTTCTACCAAAGACACCTAGAACTGTGCCTTGGGCTTTGTTTATCCTCATGCTTAGTCTTAACTTCAAGGGCAAATTTTGCCCTCCAGTAAATGAGCACATGCAGGATTTGCCCTCGTTCTCCTCAATGACAACCTTAACCACCTCACAGGGACTCTGCCCCTAAAATCATCCCATGCTATTAGCAGCATTAGTCTCTAAGAAAGATGACACAGCATGTGTCCAACTTGCTTCCTGCTCCCTTCATCTCTTTGTGGGTAGTCATCGAAATCAGAAGTGCAAGCACGTGCGGGCATCTTTTCTGAAAAAAGTTAGCCAGCACAAATTAAGCCACTAATTTCCTGGTAACACTACTGACACGTCCTGATTTTAATCTTAGCTGTCCATGCTTATTACATTTGTATTGCATGCATGTATTTACTGTACGCTCACCGGTTTGGTTAGTTACCCATATGATCTTACTGTGGCTCATTCATCTTCTTTCTCCTTTTGCCCTCCATTTTTGATGATCTTGTTCATTGCCTCCTGCTCCCAATTACATAGTAAACTGATAGGGTGGAGAGAGTCTTCTCCTGCTGCCCACATGGTGCTCGGTGCAGCATGAACCTTGGTCTGTCCGTAGGGCAAGCTGGTACTTCCACAGCAAGGGGTAATAAACAACTGAACCCAGACTTCCCTGTGGTTCCAGGATTTTGGTTATTGAAGCTTTGAGATAAGACTGTCTGGCTTGTGAACTGAGGGGAAAACATGGAACACCTGCAGCTTTTGAATAGATTCATATTATTTGTATAATAACCAGGGAGTTATTAGAACCGAGACCCTTAAAAACCTTTGGGTTTCGTGAGTGACCCAGAAAATGTTTTTGGTATCAGATTTTCTGGCAGTTCCTTCCTAAGTAGAAGTAGCACATTTCAAAACCTCAGTGTCTTGTGATGGCCTGTTTGTTTTGATTGCAAGGGACTGAGTTTCATCTTGCTCAGTACACAGTAGTTGCTGTTGGAGTGATGGTATCTTTTTAAAGTTGTCTATAATTAAAGTTGTTTTATAATAATGCAAACACTCCCAGTTAGGATAGAAGTGATGTTTACAAGTTTAGTCTCTTTCACACAAATTTCCGCTCGGATGCATATGCTGCCTAGAGCTAACAAAAGAAAATCTTTGAGTAGAAATGAACTGGTAAGGGCAAACTGTAATTAATTAAACAGACCCATGAGAAGGCCAGAGAGTGATTATGCACTGCTGTTTCTTTTTTTCTAATAGCTTTTACTTTTCTTTTTGTTCTACTTTTACTCTTAAAATATAAAATAAAAAAGATTCCTCTTAAACTGTTTCTTCCTGCATAAAAAAAAAATAAAGGGGGGGGGGGGGGGGGGGGGGGAGTTGAGAACATATTCAAACATATTCAAAGTACTTTTTAAGTGATGTAAGCATCTGAGCATCTGTGTGAGATTTTCTGCTGTGCTTCCAGAAACACAAGGGGAGAAACAGTGTTGTTCATCTACCATCATGTTTCATGGATTTGGGACATCTCCAGAAGATGACATGAAGAGGGAATAAACCACCACATACAAGCTGTGCAGATCTTGTTTGCAGATTATCTATAAACTCGGCAGCATCAGAGAGCTCCCAAAGCTGAGAACAGCATAAACTCAGCCCTGCCCATCTCTGGCATGCCCTTGCTGTCAGGGCTTGAAAGTGGATCAATACAAAACAGATTGTGATGGCCTAATTTGTTTCTCTGCCACATCTCCATTAAGCTCTTGACAGCTGGTGACTGTCAGTGAAACAGCGAGGAGGCCTGCCCTCTCTCTGCCAGAGCTGACCTCCCTACCCTGCCTGTCCTGTGCCTTCCAGAAGCACTGCATGGCCAGTTCTGGGCATTAACCTCTCCCAGGCATACAGTAGGCTGTTAGAGAAACCAGAGAGAGGGGAAAAATAAAAAATAAAGATAAAACACCTGTACCAGTTAGTCCTATAGTTTTTATTGTAATTTCCAGTGTGCACACCCACAAAGCAAACAGCATTATTTAAGATAGAAATTACAGAAGTTAAAGCAGGTCAGAAAGTGGCTAAACTTACAGAACTTTCAGGGCACTCCATCCTTCTAGATTTGGACCCCCCAGATGCCTGCTGAGGTTTGCTCATCCCATGGAAAGGACTAGACACACCTCCATCCCAGAGGAGGCCCCTCACAGGCCCCTCTGCCCCATGCAGGCAAGGCACACAAGCGATGGGTCTCTGGGCCACAGCACTGCCAGAGCTACACTGGGCTCATCTCACCGGTCAGCCCATATCTGCCTATGTAAAGTAGAATATCTCCAGCAAGATAGACTGAAAGGTGCCCTTTGGATGGCAATCGATTGCCAGCATCAGGTACCACCTTTCCCAGCCTGAATACTTGTCAAGTAACAGGAGACTGCAGGGCCTAGCCTGGAAAGAAAGCATACCTGACATCTGGATTATATAAACTATAAGTTTCTTAAGATGAGGTTGCTAGCCTGGTGATGAAGAGATGAGTGTAACACAAAAGAGAGCTAGTTTGAAGTGACAGACTTTTCACCCTTGCAATGTAAATGCAGGACAAGCTGCCCTAATAGCACAGCAGGTAGCAATACTCTGCTACCACATCAGGAAGGTAAACAGGCCACCTAAGAAGTCTCATATGTACCTGTGGAGAAGATTAGGAAGTCCATACTAATGAAGGAATACAAAGTACCACAATGAAAAGCTAATCATATATATTCACAGCAATATTCTAACTCTTGACATTAAGGTAGGTCTCCAATGTCTTTAAGCAGGCACTCAAGTGGATTAAGACCCAGAGAAACATCATTAAGAACTGACAACAGGACGCCTGCTAGCATGGAAAAGGACCTGACAATCTGCACGATATCTCTGTCAGATATCTGATTCATTACAGAATATGGAAGATATCAGCAAACACTGTCTGTTTTGTAACATATGGAGATGTTATTTCAAGAATATTTTTTGTAACTTCTACAGATCTGATTCTGCTTCACAGAAATCTCAGCCATGCCTTTAAAGTCTGAGAGAAAGAGCTCACCAATTACCATATGGGCTCCAAAGATCAGACCTAACAGTATTACACAGCATCACTCAAACTCCTGAGGCCATTTTATTACTGAGATATCATGTATTAACTTGACATGCAAATTAGCATATCACCTAGACATGTTGAGGGAAATTTTCACTGAAACTTCTTTCCATGTGTCAAGTTCCTGTGTACCTCAAAACAGACAGAACAATCACTTAAATCAATTACTTAAATCAAAGCAAAGTTTTTTCTTCAATAACAGGATTCTGGGTTGTTCAGATACATGAGATGTAGGAACAAACACAACTTTACCTAACTCAAACTATGTACAGTGTCCTATAGTTGCCACACATTCTTATCATAAAGAGGACCCCAATAAAGAAGATGAATTGTTGTAATTAATTACCTTTCAAGTCTCTGCAGATAACAAATCTATCTTTAGGAAAACTCTGGCTTCTCCATCTCTCTTCAATACTGAAGATTGAGAGATGGCAACAGAGCATCAAGCTAAATCTTTCTTTTAGTAGTTCTGAAACCCTGTTTAAAAGCAAGAAATCTGACAACAATAAAAACAACAAAAACAAACAAACAAAAAACACAACAGTTCTGAACAGATTACATTAAATCCTTTCAACTTTTGCTCTGTAAGTTTCCAAGTTTTTTTATGCCTTGAAATAAAATTATACTTCACACTTCTACAGCATCTTCTGTTTGAGGATCTCACAGTACTTTTGTACTGTGGTAAGGAATAGTAAGGAATTATTCTTTTGGTAGCACATTACTACAGATAAGAAAACTAGGCTGTGGAAGGATTAAATGGTTTCCTTGGAAGAAGAGATTGGGGATGATAGAGTGTGCAGAATCCTGAGTCCCACCCCAAAACTTCCACTACAGGATTCTCTTTTTGTTTGTTTGAAAATGTCTGCTGCCACCGTAATGTGCTGGGCTAAAGCCCAAGACGATCATTTCAGTGATTTCAGTAGGTCTTGGGTTAAATTTAAAAGCCTTTTTTGTTTTTTTGTTTGTTCTGTTTTGTTTGTTTGTTTGTTTCCCAGCATAGATTATTCCAACCATCTCTGCAGTATAGTTCAGGTTTTTAAAAATTTGTGTTAGTGAGCTTTGTGTTTAGGTATTTTGTTCATGGGCAAAATGTTTTTTGTTTTTGTTTTTCCCTTAGTAATGGAATTTCTCTATCACATTTGTGATACAAGACATCTCCTCATTTTCTCTCTTTGTGAATGCAACTCTCTTTTATCAATTAGTTTATCTGAAGAAACATTCCTCAGCAAGAGTCCTCATCAGTGGAAGAAGCTCCATAAGATGTATGTCACTGAGAAAATCATGGTATAGTGAAATCCCCAAAATTCTCTGAACTTACATAGATTAAAACAGTGTTATATAAAATGCAGAAGTTCAGGGCAACAATCAGTAAAGGTTCAACATAGGTACACGGATATAGATATATGTGTGTAGGTATTTATATGCAAAGCATCTCTTTATCCAAGAAGCATCTAGGAAAGATTTGACCTCCATATTTATCTACCCTTATACATAAGTCAAAAGAACATCCAAGGACTGCATGTCTGAGTCAAGCCTTAATACAAGGTCTGCACTATGTTTAGGAAGACGCGCTGTCACGGAGCCCATGGAGCCCAAGCACCTCTTGTTCAACAGTATACAATTGAGAAGGAAGTCAGAACCATTGGGTACAAAAAAATCCTTAAAGAGAGTTCTGAAAAGCCCTACCCTCCCTGGCCAACTATCTATATATCAAAGAAAGTGAGGAGGGTTACCTGTGTTTCTTACCTACTTCACTCATCCTCTTTCCCCCTCTTGCAATGCCATGTTCCCCTCACAAAGAAGAAAAACAAAACAAAAAGTAATGCAAAATCTAGTGATGGAGCCAATGCCAACAGAGAGAAAAAAGAAAAAAAATTGCTCGTTCACAAGCATGGCCTGGCATGGCACATCAAAGGGTTCTGGCACAAAGGATGACTTACAGTCTCTATGTAGCTAACCACCAGCAAACATGTCCACTTTGTTCTGATTTTCTCAGATCTTCTGACCTCACCAACTCATAGGATGTAGGACTTGTGCTCTTTTAGCCCTCTGAGGTAAGGAGTCTGGTGACGTGGCATGAGCCCCACAACTCTATGCACAGAGGAACAAACCCCATGCTCCAAAGGAGCAAATCCAAACGTTACCCATGTTGAGATTTGTGTTGCCCACCTCAAAATCAATGGTGTTCCATCATCCCTGGCAGTTCTCAGTTTCAAGAACTATTGCAGTGAGCATAAGCAATTCACAGAGCTTTCATTTATATAACAAATGAGGATGTGGTTTCAAAAGGCCATGCACTGACCTAGCCCTACTCCCACTGCAGTCTCTGGCAGAGCTCCAACTGACGCCAGTGGGAGTAGAATTCAGACAATGGGAAATTATTTTGAAAACTGAATGGAAAAAAATCTCAAACCACATCTGCTTTCCCTTTTACCCCTCTCATCCACACCCTTCTCTTGGTCTCACTAGTTTTGGTGGAATGATGCACTAATTGGTTCTGCATGGACTAGAACGCACTGAGGCAGATTTGTTGCCATAATCTAATCTAATTAAAATAATTTTCAGGTCTGACTGAGGATTTAAATAAAAAAAATAATAAAGCAGACCTTGACAATTGATGCTTGCTGTGAAAATGACTGAAAGCAATGAGTAATTTCAATCCAAGCTTGTTTGCCTTTCCATCTGCATATATTTTAAATCCTAATTATATGTAATCAACAGTATAAGCAACATGATTCTTCTTGTAGTTGACAAATTCGTAGATTCATTTTGCATACCTTCAGATGCATACATACCAATGAATATATAAACTATTTCTACCTGAGAGAGTCTTACATCAGGTAATTACAACTTAGCTCAGTTAAAAATGTTCTTGAAACAAGTACAGCGTCTTTCAGATCCACAAAGCTAATTTAAGAAACCAGTGGACATGATTAGGTCAGCCCAACAATGAAGGCTGACTGGGAATTAAAAAGAAGGCCACAGATGCATGACTTTATGTTTGGCTGGACTTTCCCAGCAGGGTGTTTCTACATTACATCAAAATTAATAATCCAACTGGGTGCAGAATAAGGCAGGCCAGCTCTTTTTCAAAGTGACCAGAAAGGCTGTATTATGAGTAAATCTTCTACGTGTAGCCACCAACATCAGGGCCTGGTTCTTGGCATTACTGAGTACCTGCCTTTCTAACACTCCCCAGTCATTGGGAGGACCTCAACACACCAGAGTGGAGATGGCTTTCCTCCAAGTATTATCTACACTGATAAGGATGGAGAGCAAGGCAGACCTCACTGCCTGTAGTACTGGTGGATCCAATAAACTACCGTGGTGCTACTTATCTTCTTTATGTCTGTCAGGCAGAAGAAGCAGCTGCTCCCAAAGGGCAGGTGAGCTGAGTGGAGGTGGCCCTGGTGCAGGCCATGCCCTCACCCACAGGCACCATCCCTCAGGACATGGCCTGCAGAGCTTGTGCTGGTAACAAGGCCCACAGGCAGCCCCAGCCATGGTGAGTGGATGGACCAGGACCAGGATACAGCCGAGGAGCCTAGCTGGGAGCAACAGAAGATGAGCCAGAGACAGGTCTTTTCTTTTGCTGCTGCCAACCAGTCCAGAGGACACCTACCAAAAACTCATAGCAACTGCTTGATCCAGATCTGTTTGAAAAAACAACCTGATTGTCATTAACAGGTCAATACTGCATATCCGTGAAGTGAAGTTTCAGTTTGTACATGACCTTTTGAATGCACGGGTTAAAAGATAAACCTCAACCAACTGTCAGGGCATTTTTCTGCTGTTTCTAACCTATATTTCACAGGACAGGTGAAGGAGAATAAATGCTACTAGCTCCAGTGCTATGTTAGTCTTAAGAACCATTCTTAACACTCTGCATTTGTGACAGTTTTTTACATGTTCCAACTGGGATAAAGACACGAACAAATCTGTACAGTATCCCGTGCCTGTCAAATATTGCGATTGCAATTCTACAGGCGAAGAAACTGAGTGTATTTATTCCAGCAGACAATATGACTTCAGGCAGTATACCAGAACTTTGTTAACAACATATGGGTCTTTTCTGTGTCAGGGTCATGGTGTTGTGGGACTATCTCAGGAAGGACGTATGTAAGAAAGATTATTATTGTTCCTTTTTTGTATGACAGACTTTTTCAAAAGGCAAGCTTAGCTTTTCCCCTGTAAAAGGGAATATAATCATAATGTTTGACTACCCTGTGAATTAGGGGTCTCACAAAAAACACAAGAATTGTGAGCTAAGCTCTGCCCTCTTACTCTAGGCAGTTCTTGCTGATTCTTGTCCACTATGCTAGGAGGTAATTTGTTTTTTAAGATTTTTTAAAAATATATAAATCTAAAGAATTCATAAGTGATGAAGTTACATCCTGGCACAATGTACAAAATATGTACCTGTCATAAAATCACAGTGCAATAAAAATAAAAATCACGTATGTCAGAAAATATCATGAACAGAATATATGACTATGTTGAAAATAAATGTAACTGATATTTAGTGCATACTTCAACTCAAATTTCCTTTCAGACAAAACCTCTGCTGTTCACAGTCTGAAAAATAAAAACTTTAGCAATGGGTGTTATGAAAGTCTGGTTCTCATTCCTATATGTCAGCTTTTCCACATTAATCAATTGTCCAGACTTGTTTCCACTGCACTTCCCGGAGGATTCTTCCAGTTCTGGGCTTGTCTCCACTTCTGATTAGCACATATATGACTGAAAGCACTGACTTCTTTTAAGTATCCGAGTTCAGATTGAGGAGCATAACTGTGGGCATCTGAGTTTGAAAAAAGATTGGCCCAGAGGCTGAAGCATTTCTGGGTTTGTTTAAGGAGATCAGTACGTGTCCTGTACAAAAACAGCTGCAGGAAACCTGTCTGATCACTTCAAGGAGTGCTGAACCAGTTTCTCCCAGAATGGGCCAAGGAAAGTAATGAACAAATTCCTGGACTTTTCCCACTCTGTGTTAGGAACAATGCTGTTAATTCATTTATCCTGGTAGGTTTACTCTACATCCTCATTCAGACATAAGCCTTGTGGCTGATTAAGTGCAATGACGGGTGGCCTCCTGCCATTCAACATCTAACATGGCCCTATTTTTGCTCTTCATTGCTGTTGCTCTAACAATGATGCACATGCTCTTTTCCATTATGAAGGACTCCTGCTCATCTCCTAACACATAGAACATATTTTCTTTCATCCATTCTTCAGGGTCAGACAAAAACCTCCCAGAAATTAGGCAGATGGGAAGGCCAAACACCTTCCATTATTGACAACGTACTGTTTGTGCCTGGTTCTGAGTATTTATCATGTTAGTGAGTCAAACAAATAGATACTCTAATTAATATCAGTGGTAACAGGTGAGCTGTTCCAGTAACTGTCATAGGGATGCTGTATGGATGTTACTGGGGATAAGGACCCTGAAACCACTTCTCTATGATAAATGATGACAATCCTTGGTGGTAAATGATAGGTAATACTTTGGGCTCCAAGAAGAAACAGCTCACTATCCATCTGAGCAGTAATCAAGAAGAAAAATAACTATGCACTTAATCTTACTTCTGTTCCATGAGTAGCTCTAATTTCCAATAAGAAGTCAAGCATCATCTTAGCTAGAAGGCACAGCAGAGTCTGGTTGTCTATGCCATTTCTGGAGCCAGTCTTGCTCAAGCCTTACAGTTATTACTGACACTGAACTGTTATGTCTCTGCCTACACATAGCACTAATGTGATCATTTAGGTCATGCCTGGAGGAATCAGTCATGATCACAGGCTCCCTTTACTAAACTCTGTACAGGTGAACACTAGTTATTAGCCCTTTCCATGGAAATCTTCCTACTAAGAAATACAGCTAAGGCACTGTATTACCTTCCTCTCAAGCAAATGTGCTTAACATTGTTACTGTGTATACTTACCCAAATATTATTCATGTGCATGAATTCAAATAATCCTTCATGGATGAGGGTCACATCTGTGAATGGTTGACACTGTCTTTAATCCTATTTCAGGGATGGTGGAGAATTTGGATGGTGTCTAGGGTTTGTGTGGTTGCACAGTATAGTGAAAAATTTCACCCTAAAGGAATTACCTTGTATAATTTACACAGTTTATTCAGTGAATCAATTTAGCTTAGCTGTTATCTTAAATATGTATGCAGCATGATCTATTTAATGCAGACAAGTAAAAGCTTTAAAAGTGTTCTCGGTTATTTTGAAGACAAGTTTTATTTTGCAATTCACCATGTCAGTTAGGTAGTGTGCCAGAAAAATCCTCATTTTTGTACTTGATTTGTTTATATTACTAAATTATATTTTGTCTCTTGTGACCTTGCTTTTCAGTGTAAGCTTATCTACTTCGACTAGTGTGATGGCACTTCCTTGCTTATTTTCCATTGTAAGCTTAATATTTTACCTCTTCCTGCTTTGTCTTCTCTGTCTGTGACTCACTATCAGTGTGCAAAAAGTACCATCCTTACAAGACAGCAGTTTGAGCTACTATTTTCTCTCATGAACTGTAAGACCATTACATTTGGGTGCATGTGTTCCCTACACTTCTTCAGTGATATTTTGGCATTACAGTTCTGTTTCTCAGTTTTGTGTTTCTTTCATAATTGCTCTCCAAACCACCATCATTCTGATATCAACAGATGAAATGGGGCAACAGTTGGCTTTTTCTGATAAGCAATTTATTTTGTTTAGAAAAATAACAGCTGTAAGCAGAAGAGCCCTACCACCTGCAATAGCTGATGTTTCCCTTCACTTATTCAGAGGTTAGTTCCCTTTTAGCTCCTTTCAACAGTGATCTTCACTTTAACTAGCTATTTTTTTTTTCACTCCCATCCTTCCCTAATCCTTGTGGTTCAACTAGGAATCCATAAATCTTTATTACCTCAGGCACTTCTCTTTCTGCATTCATCAAGCGTTTATTTGTATGATAATACTTCAATACCTTAAATCACTGCTAAGTCATTTATCATAATAAATGGCATTTCTTTAATGTTATGTCCCTGTTCTCCCACCTTATCTACAGTTTGTTTGTTCAGACTGTAAGCTCTTAGAGACTGCGGTCAGAATTTCCTGGAGGGATCAGTTATTTTTGTGGTTTTCAACCCGAAGAGGGCCCAGTGTTCAGGCTTACAAGGGCCTAAAGGAGAGGCCTACCATTATACAGCACCAGGCTATGTAAAAGCCTATTTAAAACACAAAGGCAGTAGCTTCCTCCCATCTCCTCCCACAGAGGGAGGCAGTGACAGATAAAGTTTTACAAAGAAACTGTATCATACTTTTACTTCCAAGGTGAGCGTCCACAGGAGCATCCCCACTTAATCAGGTGATTTTGGTAACTGCTAGGAATAGGCCCAAAGTAGTAAGTGTTCCTTCTTAAACCTAAAACTTAAGGTTTAATTTAGAATTTTAGAATTATTTTTAGAATACTATTGCTAAACTTCTCTCTCTTGCTTCCCCACTTGAAATATTTAACGGGGAACTTCATTCCCTGTGGCTGCTGGTGTTCCCTTGAACACAAGGAAGTGGCACAGGGTGAAGATTATTAGGAAATACGTGAGCTTGGTGATCATTTGGAAAAAGCACAGCAGCGACCCACCCACAGCAACAACTAACAAAATGCTTTATTTTCCTTACCCTTCCTGCACATTTGCAGCCACTACATCTAACAGCTCCCTCCCTGCCCACCAGAGCAAATATGCCTCTATCACACCACTTTCCCCACCTACATAACTAAATCTCACAGTTGTCATCAGTGGGTGGCACTTTCCCAGACCCTGAGGAGTGCTTGGGCAAGGCTGTGCTCAGTCTCTGGAGAGCCTCCCTGGTCCAATTCTTCAACTCCACCTCTTACTTCAGCCATGGATGCTTCAGCTTTATGAGTGATCTTAACAGGAAGAGGTTGGCAAAAGGGCAGATTCAGCATTGTTGCTAACCTCCACCATTTTGCAGGCTCTGCTTCTCTTCAAACTCCTTGTCTATGCCAGCACTGAAAACTGTGGCTGAGGTGACATCTGCTCAGACAAGTGCTTTGCCCTGGCTGCAGCCATCCTACCTGTGATAACAGAGCTCGTCTGTGGGCTCTGGTCCCCCTTCATAGCCAAAAATACAGGCCTGGAGAGCCACCACAAGGAAGAGCCAGAATGAGAACCAAACTGGGTAACCAGGAAATATGGTCACGAGGTACAGCCTGACGTGGCTGTAGAGCTGTCACCTCTTTCCCACTGTCACAGTCTTTGTCTGGAGGGAGGATGGATGGACACAGAAACCTCCAGCAGATGGCTTGACCTTCTTGCTGTTACATGAGATCCCTTTTTCTAGCACTGGGCTTCGTTGGCTGGTCCATTTGACACTGAGGAAGCAGTTCCGGTTGGCTCCACATGCATTGTGATGGGAACACAGGAGAGCATCCATAAATGCATCTTCTTGGCCTTTAACCTGTATTTCTGCTTGCTCCTCAGATGGGACAAAAAGATGTCTACCTTCACGATCTGCAGGCTACAGGGCTTACTTACCTGGGTGTTTTTTCTCTGCTTTAGCGTGAGAGTTTGTTTGCCATATAATAAAGATAGCGTTGATTAAAGCATGTCTGGACCTGGATTAGTACGTCATTGCAACCCCTTGGAACTGGCAGCATTAGACAATCCTCCACACCCCAGGTGGATCATCTCTTATTGGCCTAATTATACCTATGCTATACCATGCTATCCACTGTACTGACATGAATCATAAATGTCTTTATGGATATACACGGTGATGTACTACATAATTGCATAGACACAGATCCTCTCGGGCCAGATTTTCCCTGGTGAACTCTTCAGGCAGCTCCTGCTGCTAGCAAACAGAACATAGCTGTCTTCTCTGTTGCAATGAGGAACATCAAACAGGCAATGGCACTGCTGTCATGGCTTCTTTGTCTCCCTGGGGGCCTTGTGAATAAAGAAAAAAAAAAAAAAAAAAAAAACAGCTGTTCTTGATGTAAAAGAGTAGCACTGCCTTTAGATGTCTGCAGGGTATGAGACAAACAGCCAAACAGCCATGGTGGGTCTGAGGCTGCATCCCAGCTGGCTGTTCATGGAGACACAACAACCACTGTGGAGCACACGACAGATCTCCTGTGCACACGACTACTGTCAGCCCTGGGCCATAAGTGACATTTGTCCCTGCCTCTGTCTCCAGAGAAGTAAGGCTAGGGGGGAATTGACCTCTGGAGGGAAAGAGCCTGACCCCCTTGGCTGTGGGGTGGAGTGGGGGGGCCAACACACTCCTTTTCTCTCCTTGTCAGAGGCTGTAACTCACTCAACACTTTTCTCTGTGACTCAAAATTTGGACTCTCCACAATGATTTCAAGGTGAAAATATCCCGAGACTATCACTTATTTCCTGAACATCTAATACTTCTTTATAAACACTGTGATTCAATGCTGTTGCCACACACTGATACCCAGCAAAACCTGGGCTGCAAAGAACTATGCAAAGTCCACCGGAATAAGCTTAGATGTTTTTGTATACAGAAGAATCTAAAAATTCCATCCCAGTGTTTTCTAGAAACAGAAAAATTAATGTAACTACTAAAAGAAAAGAAGATGCAAGTGTTCTGCCCCAAACCTTAAAAAAGCTAAATTTGCTCTCTATTAGTTTGTATAGCTGTCTCATAAATATAAAAATCAATGAGATTTTTTAACAAGAAATATATTGTTTTAAAAATCTATCTTTCTTTCCTCCTCTCCTATCTGACATAAGTATTATATTCATAAATCTAGTTTGCAATAAAATCCTCCCTTATTTATAGGATTAAGCCCCTAGAAGAGACTGTTGCCTGTGAAGTTTTGCCAGATATCCATTGAATCCTGTTATTGTGAGCATTTCACACCATTTCTTTGTGGATTACTCCAATCCTAAGTGTGTTTTAAAGTGTTGTGCCTCTGGTGACTTTTCATGAGCCTTTCCGAAGCACAGCTTCCACAGAATTTCTTATTAAAAATAAATAAATAAAATAAAGGCATTTAATGCTGCTTACATAGAGGCAATTTGCCAGCCTTTAAAGAGAGGTATTTCCCATAACATCTTTCCCTATTTAGCCAGCCTCTTTATCGTATTGATATTTAAAACAAACAGAGGAATGTATGATGGGAATCATTTTTAACAAGCTGCCCTTACCCATAAGTGAGTTTGAATAAAACCCACTATCCTTAAGCAATTACTGTACTGACAAGCCTGGAATCTGAACTGTAAGACCAATAAATAGTGTAAGACGATTCACAGATACACAGATCCTAAACAGGTCAGACTTTAGGAATGAGTTCCATCACAAGCAATGCATAAATTCTGCACTTGGGTTTCCTCAGAAGATAGATTACTTCCTAGCTTCCCTTTCTCATTTCAACTTTCTGTCATTTATACATCCTTATAAAAATTATATAGTTCCTACTGTTAAAGTATGAACAAATAATATGACTTTTCCTGTCCTTTAGGAAATCTGTTCCCTGCATATAACTTGCTTAAAAGTGAATTGATTTATTATGGAAAAAAATGTACTCAGAATTTATATTCAATTTGCGTCTAATTGTTACCTACAAATCTCTTTTGACATGACTGTTTCCTATATAAGACTCTCCTAATCTATATTTGTGTTGTAAAATGTTCTTCCCAAGTCCATATTTTAAATCTAAACTCCCATTAGTTTAGCCAAGGCTTCAAGTAGCCTGGCTGATCCAGCAACTTCAGATTTTTCATCTGATTTTTCCTTTCTCATCTTCTTTTTTGCCATACATCCCAACTTTATAATATCAGCATCTAGCCCCTGATTAGTATGCTGAATAACGTTCACTGAAGGTCTGCTCCATCCCTAGAAGTGTTCAAGGCCAGGCTGGATGGGGCTTTGAGCAACCTGGTCTGGTGGGAGGTGTCCCTGCCCATGGCAGGGGGGGTTGGAACTGGATGGGCTTTAAGGTCCCTTCCAACCTAAACCATTCTGTGATTCTGTGATTCTATCGTGTCCATTTATACATCTGCACACCTGCAGACTCATTTCCATTCCCCTACGTACCTCCCAGCTCACTAAAACTGCAATATTTTGATATTTGGATGCTTGCAAACTTCCAAATACCTTTTCCTCAGGCAGCATATCTCCAGCCTCTCAAAACATCCTGAATGATGTTGGCTAATGTACACCTCTGCAACTCAGACAAAGCAAAATTTGTCACTTTATTCCCCCAGCTGCTTATTGGTTTGAAAGGGTTGGAAAAAAATCTTAGAAAGGTCTACAGATGAATTTTCCTAAGTGTTATCTGTTCCAGCCTCAATGGAAATACATCAGAAATGAACTGCCAGGTATACACACAATTTTAAGCCTGGTGTGAGGCTGACAAGAGCTGCACAGGTGCAGAGCTGGTGCAGCCCATCTTCTACATCACATCTACCCTGGTTAAAATAAGAAGAATAAAAGAAATCATGCATTGAGGACCACACTATAAGGAAATTGTTAGACATGGCCCATAGTACCAGCTCACATAGACAGAGACAGTCACATTAAAAATATCCCTGTTGTGACTTTATTGATTACGATCAGTCCTGCAGGGTCTTTTTCACACCGGCTATGCCTGCTACCTACAATACGCAGAGCAAAATCAGCATACAGGCCTACTTAAGATGCTGCTTGCCCATGGTGGGGAGCCATGGCGTCCTGCAGTGTGCGCTGGCACGACGGAGGTGGGAGCTCAGGCCTTGCACAGACACAGCTTCTGCCAAGCAGCTGAGTTTTGTGGCAGAGCAGCATCTCCAGGTTCCTTCCAAGGTCCTATGAATACACATAACCGCTAACTTGGGAAAAAAAAATATAGTCCCTTATATCACCCTTAAAACCTTTTAAAGCAACCTTTTATATATATCAAATAAAGGACAAATACATCATGTATAAGACAACTGATGAACATAATGTTAATTATCAAGTTATTACAATCCATACTATATTATGTAATCTGATACTTCTTCAAGAGTTAATATGATAGCATTACTCAGATCCAACATTTTCCTCACTGAAGCCAATAACAGCAAAACTCCTACTGATCTTAGCTGAAAGGACAGTGTACTTGCATGACCCATGAGTAAAGCTACACTGCTAGTCTCAAACTTCCAGAATTATGAACTCTCACAGCTTTATCACAAATCTTAGTGTATTTAGGAAAGAAAGCTAAAACTCTTACACTTACATGTTCAAAAGAGGAGAGCAGATTTTGTTAAAAAAAAAAAAACAAAAACATTTTTTTGTTGTTGTTGCTGTTGCTTAACCAAATAATCCTGTCTTTCCAGCTCGCAGAGGAAAACTTGAAAACATGAGACTCTAAACTTGGTGACAGAAGTCTTAAAAACTACACAGAAAC
Source organism: Cygnus atratus (assembly GCF_013377495.2). Lineage (NCBI taxonomy): Eukaryota > Metazoa > Chordata > Aves > Anseriformes > Anatidae > Cygnus > Cygnus atratus. Next base: position 75,676,337 of record NC_066364.1, on the reverse strand, counting down.
ACAAAACTATGTTCTTAATGAATATGCATGTGGAAGACACTCAGTGAATAGTTTTCCCAATAAAAAGCAGATTTTGGAAGCATGGCAAGAGCCCCCTAATCACGAATACCTAATTCAGCTTATGAGAGGTGACCGAGCACTCCAGCATGACTGAAACCTCGGGCAGACCTTAGAAGGGTTTGGATGTTAGCAGCAATTGCATAACTTATCTGGATACAGTCAGTCTGTGTTCATTATAGAGCAATGATATTAATTTCCTGAGATCCCACAGCATGTAGAAAATATTGAGCACTTAGGGGCAGGAAAGTTGTTCCTGTTAACGTTTTTGTTCAGCCTGAATTTTACTGCCCTTTTATACCATGACCTCTTTAGACCACTTTGGCAATAAATATCCTTCTAAATACTTTTTTATACTGCCACTGGAAGTGTAAAGAATTCTGTCTGCAAATGAAAATCAGGCCCCTTGAGTCAAAAAATAAAAAGGGGGGAACTTTTAAGGTTTAATCACCTTTAGTATAAGTCTACCCCATACAGGAACAATAACAGCATGTTTCCAGCCATCCAACACTGGATTGTTTCTCCAATTGTCCCCTTTAATTAGCCTTTCTGTCCCCTGGTGCTCTTGGTTTATTACCTGAGTTGTAAACAGGACATTATTCAAGACTGTTTCAGGCTAATTATACTGCAAATATTCAGAATCTGGCTGTTAAGTGGTCATAAATGACTCTTTGTAACTACTGGATGGTTAGTAAAAATAATGAAACACAATTGTTGCATGTAAATACAAGTAGGTAGGATAATATTTTATAATGATGATTATTTAATTGAAAGTTAGGTCCAGTGCTTGGGGATATTCTCTAGATTTCTGACAATACTGCTGTATTTGTAGCAACTGGCTTTTGAAAGTGAATTATCCATTTTTCTTCCTCCACAAGGAATTCTGTGTTAGATTCAGCCCCAGGTACTCAAGCTGAATGCTCCTAAACCACGATTTGCTTTGCGAATGGATCCTTGGCATAAATGCCTTGCTTGGATGAGCTGGGTCTCAAAGATGATGAGCACCCTCAGAAGCTGTGAGCTCTTCAGTTTCTTAGGATCTCAGAAAAGGGCTAAAACTAAATTATGTTGTAGACATAGCCTTCCACCAAAGCCAAACTTGTTAAGAGACACTACTTCAGAGAAGTTTTGAGTAAGTTCTGGAGCACAACAAGGAACAAGTCCTGAGCCTGAATTAATCCTGTGAGCTCTGGGACAATCCAACATGTTGGCATGATGTAGGTATGGCCAGGTTTGCTCAGCCCGGCTCCATCAGCTTTCATCTCACTGTTCTTTGCAGTGCTGTTATATGGCCAATGTAAGCTATGCTTTTTCCTAGAAGAATTCAGTCTGTTATGCAGGACTAGACAGGCTGTGTTACAGACATCCTATGCAGAAACCTACACATCCAGAGCACAGAGTAACAAGGATGCTGTGGTTTATGCAGCTTACTAGCATGTGCTCCAAGGACAAATGTAAATGCCAGCAGTGGGATAACATGAGCAGTAGAATACACATTTCAGTAACTATCACTAGTGAAAATTTTCTTCATGTGGCCCCGCCTTGGAACAAATTAGTTGACAACTAATTACACAGAGACAGCTCTTAAACTCATATAATCCCTGTCAAATTGCACCAAGTGAGGAGTGAGGACCTATCCCACAAGTTATTGTACAAACAAACAACTGAACATGTTGTCCTATTGTATTTAGCCTAATGCTGTTGCAAGCAGAATATTTCAGTGAGTAAACCCGTGTTTTAAACCAGAAACAAGATAGCTTGAAGAGTTAGATAAATCCCCAACATAAACATTTCTACTGATGTCTTCACCTGTGAAGTGATTTGTTGTAATGCTGACTAATTAGTTCATAAGTTTTGCTGTGGGTTCTTTTTCTTATCTCACCTACATTTTGTTGTCAAAATCCAAATAAGCATTAAGCTCCTAATGCCATCAACTAGTTGCTACAAGAAGCTGTGACCCTTTAAACTCCATAATCCTTAGTGAAGTAGCAAACTCCTCTTCTGCATTATCTCATAAAGCCTCTTTTTAAATTAGAATTACATTGACTGGACTAAATCCTGATCTCAGCCTCCAGTTACCATTCCTATTGATTCATGTGTCAGGAAGAAGATAAGAGCTACAGAATAGAGTATGGCCTTTTCCCTCTACCTGGAGGAGGACAGTGTTTGCTTGGCATCTGACTAAATGTTTGATTTCCAACAGGGTACAAAGTTAAAACCATTCCTACAATGACAAAGTGAAATAAACTGTGTTGATGAAGACCAAAGTGCATGTGTTACATTTCTGTCAGGGCTTCTTAAATAATCACTGAGCACTTCTTTGTATAGTTTTCCTCACAAACTCTTCCTAAAGTAGAAGTCACAGGGAGAGACAAAGCATCAGATTACTGACAGTTCTGGACTTGCATGATTTTCCATGGGAGTAAAAGGAAACACCTCCATTCATCTAGGCCCAAGTGATGTGATCACACAAGGAGGCTTTGAGAGGAGACGCCAGTGCTCTCCAGACCCAAGACAATGGCATAACCCACTGGATTGTCTTTTCTCACCCAGAGCTTGCCATTCAATTCAGGCTTTGATATTGCCGTTGCAAGTACAGTTAATAACATTAAAATAAATTAATAAAGAACAGGATCTCCTGCAGAGTTCTCCTCTCTAATTAACTGGTAGCAGGGGAAGCATGTAGTGCAATAAGAAATAATTGAAACAAAGAACCTTTCTTTTTTATCAAGCTATTTAGCATTTTGGCATCCTTCCAAATACATTTCCTATAATTGGAAACATTAAATCATCTGATTTAATGTTTCTGCAGCCCCCTCTCAAGCACACGGTCACACTGAAGGATATGGCTTTGTTCATGAGTCAGGCTGTCTAACTGGAGAGCAAGCTGGGAGGATATGATGCTGCTATGTTCTTCTGAAGGAGCTAGGTGACTTTTTTGCAGAGAACAGTTAGTTTCCTCAAAAATATTGTTTCAGAGATATCCTTACTTAATGTAAATAAAACAAAGCAAGGGCCTGAGAAGAACTGGGAAAAAAATAATCTGAACAATTTATCTTAGCCTTTCCATTTCAAAAGTACAAAATTCTGTCATATTTTATGCATACAATAAAAAGTATTTTCCTTTTTACCCTTTAACCACCAAGCCAAAACAGTGCACAAAATGTGTTATTTAGGAATTAAAGAATTATTTTCATTCTATCTGGGCGATCTCCTTCTGCTGCCTTTTCAATTCTCTGAAAAGCTAAATGTAATTTTGTTTGTTTGTTTTTGTCAGGTAAACACAAATTGTTTTATTTTGTTTTGTTTTTAATTATTATTTGTTCAATTAGGTCAGACAAACAAAAAAAGCTAGTTACTATACAGCTCTAAAGCAGATACTAATAAGAAACCTTGCTACTAATGCTTCAGTTGTATTAATGCCCTGAAAGGCTTTTGTGTAAACACAGTGCCATTGCAACTGAGGAGATTTTTGCAATCTGTGTTCCATCACTGACTTCCCTACCTATATCAAGTGCCTTATTGTTTTGATTCATCTCCTGAGGTTTGTATCATGTATCATCATTCCTCTGGCTTTCTCTTCTGCCACCATCAGAAGTACCATTGCCTTGAGGTGCAGAAAAATGTGTCCAAGAAAGAGATGAGGTGCATGGAGAATGAGGCAAAGCTGAAACAGAAGGATTCAAAAGAGTAATAGACACAGGCCTATAAATGCGAGCCAGAAGAAGTCAGGGAAGTGTTTGTAAGTAAATATGGAAAGAGGAGTGGGAAGAGTGAGGACAGAAGCAGCAAGGAGATAGGGATGCACCCTTTCAGACAGATTGCCATAGCTTTGGTTAGTAAAGGCTTCAAGATGGATATTCCCTGCACTGAAAGGGAAGAAAGAGAGTCTTAGCAGGGAATTCTCTGAAAAAAATACACTCCCTTTTCCTCTAGAATACCCCATGGTCATGGCCTCCCCAGCACATCACAAAAGCTGTTTATTTAATATTTTTTTGCAGGAAATAGAAGAGGTATTACTGTGAATGTGCATGGCAAGAAGATGATTTTGTAGCTAGTTCATGCATGGACTGCATCGAGGATAATTAAGTTGTTTGTTCAAATGCTCATCTTTAAAGCTTATGAAATGTTGCCAGGTTTAATACTGTCAAGTCACCTTAAAGAATCTTTTAATGATTGCTTAGAATATCTCAAATAGAAGTAGTCCCCAAACCTCATATTTCTTGTAAGATGGGAAAGGACAGCAAGAAAGAGGTCTGTAGAGGAAGCACTGAGGAAGAGATACAAGCTTCTGTATGTAACCAAAATAGACCAGGTGTAGGGCTGGGTATATATTAAATTTAGAATAAAACAAGAAAAATCAACCATTTACCTATAGAATACCATTGCAGGCTGAAGTTTCAGCCATCAAAAGAAATGGTAAAAATATCATTGACTTGGGAGAGGAGGGTGAATGTTGCTTTGTCGTTGTACTCACCAATCATCCTCAGGGATGACTGTCTCTCCAAGACCTGTTCTACTTGCTTTTATCCATACACTTGCTTTCAGAAAGGGATTTTCATTTCCAAACTGTCACTGAATTGCATTACTTGCTCAAAACATTAAGACTTTTTAAATATCCCCTTGAGTAAGGACATGCAGAATGTGTTGCTTTGGATCCTGAAAGTCAAGGTTTGCAGCATGACTTCATTCTCCTAACGCTTTTCTACAGAGATTCATTATCTCAATTTCTCTCTGATTGGGCCAGAAGGTTATAATCCTTCAGAACTACAAAACTCAGGAGGACCAGATCCTGGGTACCTCAGGAGACATTTAATTGCTCACTGAGGTTTCCACCTCTAACCCTGAGGTTATCTGTCACTGGAGATCATAAAAATAATAACCATATAATGCCTTCTGTGGTCTGGTCTTATCCCTCCACCTCACCCCAAAGAAGGAGCTGGCTAGTCTGCACCTTTCGCACTTCTCAGCATCCCAGATCCAGCTCATGGGCTCTCCCTCTCTCATGTATCAGCTGTTTTTCCCTGGTACCCCAGAGAAGGATACTCCTTTCACAGGTCTGGAAAGGCAAAGACTACTGCCTGGAGGTCTTCTGCCCCCGAGGGCCCCTGCACCTTTCAGTTGTGTTCGTGAGTGAATGTAAGAAGAAACATTAGACAGATGCCTGCACCACTGCAACATGCAACTACTGGTTAATCACTACTCCATTAAGATGTTTGTTAAAAGCAAAAATGCTGCTACCTAGAGATGCAGACACTGAGTTTGTAAGACCCTTACTGCCCACTTGAGAGTGAGGGCACTGACAGGTATGTTGCCCAGGAACCAAACTCCCCTGCTTCAGCATGCAGTGTTTTTTGTTTATTAAGGAAGGAATCTGTTTCTCTGTGAGATTTTTAGCATGCTACCATGAATTTACTGTGATATTTAGAAACAACTGTTATGAGACTGCAGACTCTACAGTTAAAGAAAAGGTGCTTTATTTACCATTACCCTTGCTTTCATCTTCCTACGTTATGTTAAAATAAGAAGCATACAAGTGCACATATGTCAGAGACAGTTTTTCCTAAGATGGACCCACAATGCCCACATTTGTCAGAAACCTTGGAATTTCAAAGAGCAACCTCAAAGAACACCGACAAGAAAAGGTGATCTAGTTAAACGGTTAATAGCTAAATGTTTATAATTCCAAGTCCAGTTGGTATGTTTACACATACATACCACGTAAATATGCACAAAACACATTTCAAATCATGAGCAATGCTTTTAGCTGGAAAAAAAAAAAAAAAAGAGAGAGAGAGAGAGAGAGAGAGAATGATTTCTAGAGTGTCATTTTTCACCTTGTCATTTTTCCATCACAGTATTTTCCCGTATTTACTTTTAGACCAATACTTGTTTTTTCCTAAGCTAGTCATAGCCATGCAAAGGAAAGCAATTTAGAATTTGTAGTTAAACCAAATGTATATCAGAGGCATATCCAGTGTTTCATCCATGACTGAATAAGCAAACAACTTTCTCCACTTCTCCAGGGCATCACTAATGATACAGGGGTGGTAGATCTCCGGTGGTGCCACAGCTGTGGTGGGACGACTGGGCTATGATGCAAATCACCTCATGTCACCCCAGCTCTGATCCCCAAACAGGGCTACAGCAGGGTCAAGGAAACTCATCGCCAATGAAAGTGGCCTTGTAAAGAGGGCTGGTGGGCCCAAAATGTGCCTATATCTATAGATTCTGGCCTTTCAGATGGTAACAATCACAGAATCACAGAATCACAGAATTGTCTAGGTTGGAAGAGACCTCCAAGATCATCTAGTCCAACCTCTGTCCTAACACTAACAAGACCTCCACTAAACCATATCACCAAGGACTACATCTAAACGTCTTTTAAAGACCTCCAGGGATGGCGACTCAACCACTTCCCTGGGCAGTCCATTCCAATGGACTCATTCCAATTCAAACTCATCTTTTTATCATCTTTTATTTTCTTTTATAAGTTCATGAAACTAAAAACACCTCAATCACAAATAAACATATTGCTGAAGCAAGAAAAGGGGTTAACTTTTAAAGCACAAAAATTCAGCCAGGAAAGCATAAGCAATTCTGCAGCTTCCACTAAGAGATATAGACTCTGTAATAGGATCTATATTGTCATCTGTGCATCAGTGCATCAAGGCTAAATCATCACCTTGTGATTCACAAGTTTATTTAACCGCTGAGACCAATTCTTCCAAAGGGGAAAGGGATGCTGCCAAAGGGGAAAAGGAGTTACCCCCTTTAACAGTAGCCTAATCAACTTTACAATTTGACAGATCTCTTTATGCTTAATTAGATTAGGATCAGCTGTTTTGAAATAGAGAGACATAATTTCAAGCGTAAGGCAGCTTGATACTTTTCCTCAATTATACAATTATCTTATGTTGGCTCTGGGTGATGTTAAATGCCAGTATTAGTAGCCTCATTGTTCCAAACAGCATGTATGAACACCATGTTGACTGTTAGCACCTGAAGACTACTTAAGGCTGAAAAGCTATGGTCACTTGCTAGTGCTGTTTGGAGGTCTGTCTAATCACAAAATGCTCTCTTTGTTTCTAGTTGCTGTTCTGCATTTAAAACAACTAGAAAAATGAGGGAAAATTCAAATACTTTTTAATCTATAAATTGCTAGTAGTTGGAGGCATGCCTGTTACACTGTGCATTTGGGTAGTTGCAAATATAACCAAGCACATAACACCTGACTGAAATGCTTGGCTGAACAAAAGCACTTTCTTATGACAATTTGCTTCCTACTGATTTTACTTAGATTAACCACTCTCAAAACGTCTTTGCATACACAGATACTTTATTTGGTGTTCATAAATGAAACAGCAGTTCTCTCAATAAAAATGATATATCCTAAATCAGTGGATAATGGTGAATATATCTGCCTGTTCAGCAGAACTATGTCTTCATGACTGTGGTGTATGAGAAAATATACAACATAATTGTGCAGGTGGGTGTGAGGAGAAAAATGAAAAGGTCTATCAGTCTTGCACCATTTCTATTTAAAAGCAACCTCTGCTGGGCTTCATACAAGCTGCAGAAGAGAAATGCCTTTGTCATGCATACATAAATACAAAGAGATAGGTATCAGTCCCTTCCTTCTTCAGCTGCTGAAATCACATCAGTGATGGAGCACAACATGTTCTGTAGTTGACATAAAGGTATCCTTTTCAATATTTAGAAACTTGACTTAAACTCAGTTTACTAGTTCATTTCTATGAAAAGCTGTGAAGAATGTGCTTTGCTTCCACAACAAGCTCTGAGGTAACATTCCTTAGATACATGTCATTGCCATGAGAGAGAGAAAAAACAAACAAAAGGCGAGGAAGGGAGGAAGAAAAGCATTCTAGCCCTTTTGCAGAATTTCATAAAGGCTTTGATAGGTGTAATAAATACAATATGTGCAGCTGTTGGCAGTCTCTCTGTATTTCTACTTAGTATAGGTCAAATCAGCTTAGAAAGTGGATGTATGAGCACCATGGTAAGAGCAGAACAAGCTCCACTTATTTGATATTACTAGGGTTGTTAAAAAGCCTGGTGAGTATCCAGGAATTTGTTTCTTAATGACCACAGAAGGCATGCTTTACATTTACAATGTGTCTTCATATTAAATTATTTTCAGAAGATTAAAGACATTGATGAGGTGATGATACAAGCAGATATAATATTCTGATTCACAAAGGAATCATAGATAGAACCATGAGCTGAAACCTGAGCTGGTAAATGCAGCACTAAGGAAATATGGGAAATAATGCAGCACTAAGGAATATAGGAAAGATTATCAGAGAAGCCCCAAAATTTCCAGCTAAGATGCAGTTCACACAGAGTCAGAGAAGGGAGACACAATCTTCAGGAAAGAAAGATGAGAGCAGAAATCATCATTATGTACCTCACTTTAAACTGCAGACAAAAAACTAATTAATCTACAAGAGATCTTCTCCAGCAGTCCTTGTGCCCCAGTCGCCCACTGAAATCAACACAGGCACCTCCCTAAAGCAGCTTGCAGTTCCCTGTGGAAGAGTCATCAGAAAACAGTGCTCATGCCCATGCAATCAGCCTGTTAATTCCCCATTGCACATACAGCCAGAATGATGATCTTCTGCAGATCAGAAGAGTGAAAATATCACATAGTGACACAAATCCCAATGATCATCGAGTATATCAGCAGCAAAACATGAGCACACAAAAACAACAGCAAGGATTTCAAAGGGAATTTCAGAGCATCCAAGACCTGCATAGTCACCAGATGTCCCTACTAACACCACATTCTTTTCTCTACAGATGCATGAGGCATGCTCAAAAATGAAAATAGGATAGGTCCAGATAAGCAGGGATATTTGTGACTAAATGGAAGAAATAAAACTGGCTGAAACAACAATTAATCACATCAGAAACATCTCTAGAATAATAGGGAGTAAAAAATATTTCATAATACAAAAGGAAGTGTAGAAAATGGTAGCTTGATGGAAAATAAATGGAAAGCTAAAAATCACACTGTTAGAAAATTCATTAGATCAATGAAGTTGTATTTTGAAATGTATTCACATTGCAGATCTTAATTAATCCAGATTAATCCAGATTAATGCAGATTAATCCACAATTAAACTGGAGATACTTTTAAAATATAAAATAAACTGGTGCCAGAGGTATTATTGGTATGCTAATGGAATAAAGCACCTGGAAGAGACATTGAAACAACTGACTTTGCAAAAGAAGGTGTGAAATGTGGAAAGTGAAAATTACAATTTTGGAAAGATGCAGATGAAGACTCAGTTACTGGTAAAACACTGAAACATTTCTGATGATGAGAACATCATCAAAATGCCAACACATGGAAATACAGAAAGCTTATGGAATGCTTTCAGCCTATGCCAAAATCAAAATAGCATATATGAGTAACATAAGCCATTATAACCTGCTGACCTGTATCATCCAAACTAGAAGAAAGAAAGTTGCTGAAGTAAATGTGAGGGAAGAATGGGCTGGATTTCTATGCAGAAGATAACACATTACCCTTTATACCACTTTAATAGAGCTCCGTGAAAGATGAAAACACACAAAAGTTGCAGCTGGGTATTAAAATAACTTTGCAAGTAACATCAGTAGCAAATAGTGTGTATAAAGTGGGATGCATTTGTGGCAAACGTCATGATACAGAGGACTCCAGCTAGAGGTATAAAAGGGCCAGTTGAACACACACATCCAAATGCAAAAACAGTGAGAGCTGCAAAAGAAGTGCAAAGGCTGGGCAGGACTTCTTGTGACAGTGCACCTTTTTTTGTCTTCTTTCTTTGTTTGACAAAGCAGAAGGGGTTCATCCAACAGCCATGGCACAGTTGCAGGTAAATAGAGCTTTCTTCATTCCAGTTCTGGGCAACACAGAAGTTACCAAGTTTTCATATAGGTATGTTTTCCCATGCATGAATTTATTCATTTCCCAATTTTATGTCCTACAACCATTTAGAGACACGCAAGACTGAGCCTGTAGACCTCACCAGGACAGCTCAGATGTAGAGAAGCTAAATAGAGTGCTTTGTTTGTGAGGAAGGCCACATGGCAGTTATCTGTGCTAAAGTGAATTCATTTGTTCCATTAACATATATAAAAATTTCCATTGAAGTTGATGAAAATACTCCCATTATCTCAAATAGAAACAGGACCGCACTTATTACAAGCTTTACAGGAAACACAGTGCTGATTTTAATGGAGTCAGTCACACAGGCATTGTACTGGAGACAGCAATCTTCCCAGTGCAATTGCTGAAAGCCTTTCTAGAGCTGGAGGTCATATAATGCACTTGGAATACAAACAGTATAAAGAGTGTTTTCCCACTAAAATACAAGAGCTGTTTGGGATTCATAAACATATTCACTGCTCCCCATCACTTGTCCAAACTCTCATAAATATCAACAACACAACCAGAATAAGAATAACATCAATCTGAATGGTATGCTTTTACTTACAATCATCTTTGTGAATGTTTCTTTTTATTGTAACCATACGTAGTCTCTGGATCTTATAATTGATCTTTCAAAGGCTGGTGGCTCTTGAAGCCAAGGCCAACATTTGCTTTAAAATTTAAAGATCCTAAAATGAAGGTATTAAAATTGTTTGTGAAAGTCATGTCCATGCAGTTTTTTTAATGTCTTCAACTTCTCATAAGTAGGCAACTACTCAATGTGATGCAAACTCTTTTTCCAAAGAGTTTCCATTCAGCCTTCTGTGAAAAGAATACCAAAACCCCAAGCTTAAAGTACAAGATGTTCTTTATGTGAAAAGGATGCACTCTAGGCTTAATGCAGTCCTTAAATTTTCAGAAAAAAATACATAAAAACAGCAAAACAGAGAAAGTATCCACACTGAAAAGCAACTACTCTAGTTTTATGACTTGACTTATAAAGAATGAGACATTCAGAATTAGTTCTCAGTTTTTCAGTAGAAAGAGTCTTTTAAGTGGACCAATAATATTCAGTTCTTCCAACCTGCAGCTAATTGAGTTATCTAGTGCTAAACCACAAAATGAAATAAATATACTACCTCAAGCCTGAAGGCAGCCCCAAGGAATGCCACAGAGAAGAACCATGTTTAGTCCATCAAACCTAACAGCATATGGTTTATATTCCTTTCATTCTTAATGCATCCAGTTTAGTCTTTCATTAACAGAAACCATATTTGTCAACAAAGTTTAGTTTCTGAAGAATAACCAATTCATTTTTAAAATATCTTTCTCAGAAGAGAAAAAGTCATTTCAAAATTTAATTATAAAGCAAGTGTACTTGACACAAACTAGCACAGTAATTTAAACATGGTACACCAAAATAAAAGCAGAACAGATCTTAACTATTCCACATTAGCCTGTTTGTGAGACTTTTTGGACCCAATCCAAGAGAGCACTAAAGCATGTGTTTTCTGTTGAGTGGGACTTCAAAGTCACCTTTCCCTATCTAACTTTGGTGCTTCTCGTTTCCACTCCTCTGTCACTCCTGATGTCTCCATCTGTTTGTGTGGGAAGAGCACCTATCCTGCACTCTGTCAAGAAAATGTCCTTGCTACTCTTGGTCCTTCATACCCAATGACTTGTACTTGATGCTTCATCTTGGGACTTCAGGCTTAGCATCTGAGGCAGAAAGATCCAGTATCTCCTTTTGAACCTGTCAGAGATTAGCCATAATGGTGATTTCTCTGCTGCCATCGTGCAGATGGGATGAGGCTACAGCACACAATCAGTGTGAAATCCAGGAGAGTGTTAACTCTCCTGGTCGTGGTAGGTAGGTGGTCCTGAGTCACTTAGGTGCTCTGATAAATCTCATCCCACACATTCAAACACTTTCATCAACAGCATAGTTTCGAAAACTGAAATCCATGCAGCAGCACAGGAAAACAACTAGTCTTAAATTAAGATGTCAGGCAAATGGGTGGTACTGCAGGCCCATTTAAAGAGATTGAAGATCAGTTTTTGAAGGGCTAGTTATCTGGTGAAAAAGAGAACTGCAAATTAAAAGCTGGAAACTTGGTACAACCTTATCTGTGCTGCAATCTGCTTCTTTACTACTTACAGGGAGTGTTCAAAGGCAGCAATTATTCCCTAAATAACTTCAAAAATGTTATTACCATAAATAGTGGAAGGCACAGTATCTCCTCTCTTCCCCAGCAAGCAGCAAGCAGCCATCACCTGCCACGGGGACCCTGCAGCACCATCCAACCCATGTTCCGAGACTTCAGTCACCAAGCAGGCAGCCCCAAGCCACCCTCCAGGACATTATAGGTTACATTCTGCCTGTAGGCTGCACCATGGGCACCTCTGCTATTTTGAGTTATTTCTGAGGTTGCTGGGAGGTAATGTTTCAAGGGTCTGTGTGAGAGGATCTGTCACTGTTGAAGTAATTTTTTCCAGACAGTGCTTGGAAATGACAATTCCTAAGCCTTCAAAAGCAGATGATGTTTTGGCTGCAGTGGAGAAAGGAGGAAAATAACCAAGAAGGACACAGAGGACAGCACTTTGTGAGAGAAGAGTCCCTAGAAATTATGTATTGCAAAATTAGTGCTAAAATTCCTTTGAGCAGCTGGAAAGATTTTAGCAGCTTTCTGGACCTGCCTAGCAGACTTAGTCAAAAATGATTTTTTTTTTTTTTTTTTTTTTGGCTCCATCAGGATGCACTGTGAATGCACTGAAGTGCAGAGATTTTGCAGTGCCTTGCCACCCCAGGGGCATCAGCCCAGGGCCAGGGCTTCAACCCCGTACCCTCACATCCCCACACCTAAGAAGGAATTCTTTACTCAGAGGGTGGTGAAGCACTGGAACAGGCTGCCCAGAGAGAAGTTGTGGATGCTCCATCCCTGGAAGTGTTCAAGGCCAGGCTGGATGGGGTTTTGGGCAACCTGGTCTGGTGGGAGGTGTCCCTGCCCATGGCAGGCGGGAGGAGCTGGATGGTCCAACAAAGAATCATAGAATCAATAAGGTTGGAAAAGACCTCCAAGATAATCTGGTCCAACCATCCCCCTACTACCAATATCACCCACTAAACCATGTCCTTAAGCACCATGTCCAACATATAATCATGGTCTTTAAGGTCCTTTCTAACCTCAACCATTCTATGATTCTATGACCCAAGAAACCTCACATGACTTGGCAGCTCTTCTTTTCCTTTTCTGAAGGAAAAGGGCTCTGTGTTTTGGAAAGAAATTAGGACTAGATTTTTTGGGGGTATTTATCTGTTCAACAGCTTCGATGGGGGAAGGAGGACAGTCCTAATCTCAAATTTCTCCAAAATTCATTTGTCAGGATTTCTTCCTAGAACATTTGCCTCAGGTTTCATATGGGTACATGAAATGGTGCAGTCCTAGCCTTCAAAATCCTGGAGGGGGGAGGGGGAAGAAAATTAGAAGGTTCAAGAGGAGAAAACAAACTTAAAATCCTTCCACAGTTGTTAAAAAAAATAACTTCCTGATGCACAAGCAAGTCTCCAGGGTGCTCCTTCATCACCCCTTCTCAGGCCAGGACTGCCAGGAGCTGTGCCACCACTGAAGATTTCCCTTGGGCCACGATGCGGTGGCTGTGAGGTACTTGCTCCCCGTGAGTGAGAGCTGCAGTTCCTTGCACGGCTGCCCTAGCCCATTCAGACCTCCACATGCAAAGGCTTCCTCCTCCTCCTATTCATTTGACTGAAAGCATTTAGAAAATGATCAGGCAGCCAAATAAAAGCAGGCTGCCTCTGCATGCTGCACAATCTTCAAAACCTTCCCCAGTGTTTATAAAGCAAATGTCTCTTACCCATGACCAACGCAATGCCTTCCCCAGCTGCAGACCAGGGTGTGCTGAGCAATTACTGGAGAACACAGCAAGGCCCTTTTCAGACACACAGAGACCAGCTGGTCCTCTGAATTGGATGGGAACAAGCTGACGGAAAAGGATCTACACCAGAACAAAAAGAATATTATCTGTGAAAAAGAAAAAAAAAGTTAGAGATAATGTTAATGAACTAATTTTCAAGGCCAGGTGTGGAAAATGGTCACCTTCTCTGTGCATCAGCACAAAGAGCTCAAGTCATGGGCTCCAGCCTCACCCCTTTCCCAAAGCAGTCTACATACAAAAACCAGTAAGTTAAGGGTTCTTCAAAACATCCCAGACTGTAACTTTGAAACAAGGTGGTCATAGCTGTGGCCACTTCATCTGAGTCCCATGGTACAGAAGCATTTTAATTCCTTGGAAGCTTTCATGAGGGACGTTTGGGATGGGAAAACCAGCTTAAAAGTCGATTTTCTCCCTATGTTGTGAATCGGTAACCTTGAGATTGATGGGGGGGGGGGGGGGCATGGGAGAGAGAAGGGTAATGCCTCTTGTGGTACCAGGTTAAAGCTTTGTGGCCAGGTAGGTTGTTTCAAAACGGTCTTCAAGTCAGGTAACCCATTTGCTTTTGACATCAATAAAAACCCTCTCTCCTGTTCCCTGTCACACTGCAGAGCAGCTCAGCAGTGCCCTCTGTTTAAGTGACACAACCACCGCTGCTGCAATACGTGGTGGCCTGGAGCAGCTCTGGGAGCCAAGGCTCTGGCAGGAGGACAACATAAAGGTGACAGCTGTAAATCACCCGTGCTGCTGAGGACCAAAGTCCTGCATGTGCCTGATAAGCCATGCCAGAGTCAGAGTGCGTTGAAACAACAGCCTAGGGCCCGGGACAAAGCATGCTTTGGTGCTGCCTGCTTGTTGCTCCTGGCATTGTATCATCTACACAGCTGCTATACAGACATACTGTGAGGGGAAGGAAGAGTCCTGCCATTCCCACTAAAGCCCTAAGGCACTGAGGAGGAGGAAGACAGCTCAGCTGATGGGCTGGGCTGCACAGCCAGGGATGGGAAGGAGCTGCAGGCCAGCCGCAGTGAAGTCTGAGGATGCTCCTCACTTCATGCGGCCCTGTCCATACACTCTGCTACTCTGCCTGCATGAAAGGCACACCTGCCAGCTGAGGACCTGACTTGGAGGAGAACCAAGGTCCCTCAGACTGCCTTTGCCTGTGCTCAGCGTCTGCTCCATGCCCTGCAACCCTGCTCTTGTGGTGGGTTTGGTGAGCGCCCAAGCCTGGCACAAGCCCAGACGGCGCTCCCACACGTGGGAGCATGGGTCCATGAGCAGGCTCTGGCCTCCTGCAACATCAAAGAGCAAGCCTAGTTTCTGGTATGGCTTTGGCTCTGACCAGGAGGCCCTCTCCACACAATGCCCAGGCACACTGGCAGCCAGCACAGGCCACCAGCCATGCTCCATGGGCAGCCTGGCCCAGGGCAAGCACAGTGCTCACAGCACAGTGAGGGTATATACAGCAGCAGGAGCTGGGGCAGCTGTGGGGTGGGTCAGCTTGAGGTTTCTCATGCTGAAACGCAGCATGGACCCAAGTGTGGATGGGCAGAAAGACCTAGAGCTGGAAGGTGGATGGGCTCTGCAGGCACGTGTGCTGGCTTGGGCAATGTGGGTGAGGTGGCAGAGACAGTGGTCTGCCAGACTTAAAGCAATGAGTTGTGCCTGTCTAAAAAGTACCCTATTTCCAGTGACTGTCATGAATCAGGCACATGCGTCCTGTCTGATCCATTAATTACTGCCACTGCTATTAGTATGAGTAATAGTTTACTTCAAAGTCAAAATGCAATTCCATTTTTATGGCAATCCCCCTTACGCATACATAACAGAATAGCAAAAATCCACATTTCCAAGTGGTTTGGATGGCCTCAGCCACTACCCAAAACAGGTCCAAAAATGCTCTACCACAGATCTCACACAGTCTGCAGTTGGAAAGTCACTGCATCGCATAAATCATTTATGGAGTAGGGCTATAAAATTTGGCAGTGGAAAGCTATTATCTTTACTGAGAGGTCAGCACAAATTGCCTTGTTTTTTGTTTCGTTTTTCTTCCTTTAGCCAAACAAGGTAGTCTTTTCCCATTAATGGCAATAGGTAGTGACATTTTCTTCATTTCATTGATTTTGTGACAGCTGAATGACATTGTGGGCTTAGTTGGTAGAATGGGCTATGAATTCTTTCTCTGTGCTATGCATGAAACCAACGTCTGTCTTCCAGAGCTTGAAAGACTGAAATAATGGTGCTGAAGATGAGCAAAACAGGGGGAAAAAAAAAAAAAAAAAAAGCAGTCATTTTCAGAGTATACTAAAAAGAAAACCCACAGGGAGGGAGGATAGGGCAGAACAGGTCAGCTAGAAGAGCTGGGTTGGTATTACCTATTTCAAAACTTTCTAAAAGAAAGCCTAAACTGAAATTTCTGACCTTCACCAACACTTCCATAAATATTGAGGTTGTCTGAATCTGGCGTATTTGACTCAGGTCAATCCAAGAGTGATAGTCCTTTAAATAAACTCCTGAGCACATACAGTGCATTTTCCGTGAATGCCAGTCGCGGGTTTGCTATCCGCTGAACAAGATACTGTAGCTCCAGGGAGAGCTTTAAAATCCCCTCCTAGAGAGTCAGGGGGTCAGCCGTGAAGGCAGGTAGAGGCTACATGAGCAGCACGTCCCTGCCATCTTCTGGTGCAAAGTAGAATAGCCACTCTCTGCTGCTGAGTTAATACAACACCTGCCAACATTATTGCTTTTTTATTACAGGCCATTTTTTTTTTTTTTTTTTTTTTTTTTACCATTCCCGGCAGCTACAAATGCTTGGTGCCCAGCCCTGTGAAGTCTCACGGGAAATTATGTCATCCTGAGTTTCCCATACTGTGCTTCTGAGGAGGGTCTAGACCATAAAAACCTGTGTCACATTTGGAAATTAAGCTATCAATGCTGCCATAAATACAGTGGTAGGTAAAACTGACTTATTACTATCTAAAGCAAAGTGCCTGTCAGCTGTCAATCAGCTATTCAAAAATATTCACGAAGAACAAAAGCACTCGCCATCTGCTAAACCTTTCAGCAACATGCAGTTCAGTGAAAATATCTGCAGAGATCTGCTAGCACAGAAGGAGGATTAATCTAATTTACTGCTTTATGTGTGAGTTCTTAAAATTCACCAATCAACCAATATGGTGCAGATGTTTGACTTCTCTTTCAAACAGCTCTGGCTGCGTTCATCATGCAGCGAACACATACATTTGAGCTTCATCTCTGCCACGAATTCAACAGCATAAAGAAGGCTGCAGCAGGACTGATCAGCATTCAGTCCTAGTCTCGATTAAATTAATGTCAAAACTCCTGTTTGGTTTCACTAATGGCAGGATTTCATACTCTGTAGGATCAGAGTTTTATATCTATTAACTATCACAGCATGAATTGCGATGTGCAACTGTGCTATTGTGAATGTGCAAAGGTTTGCAAAGTCAATTACTCAGAATTTATGGAATGATTCTGAATCACAAATATGCTGGAAGAACTCCAGATCCATTTGTTGTTTCACCATGAAGAGAAATAAAAGAATAACTTAATGGCTATTTCAGCTCTCAATCAGATTTTAGCTGGGGTATCAGAGTTCACTCTAGCCAACCATGTGCTCATTAGTTACTGTTGCAAATACCCATAAACCTACTGCTGAGGCTCTCTGATTTTTAAACAAATCCTATTTCAGCCAGGACTTCAGAGATCACATCACCAGGAGCTGCACTGTAAAGGGGAAATGGATCTGTCACTCTCACATGTTACCAGCTGTGATTGGCAAACCTAAAGAAAAAGTACACCAAAACCACTCCTGAGCTGCAGAGATCTCAGAACCTTTCCATGGGAAAAACCCAGCTCCATTATCTGTCAAGTCAGCTATGAGAGCAAGAGTCTTGGTTAGTCTCTTCTCCCTGCTGACACCCCACAGGCTGTGCTGGAGCAAAAGGTGCAGGATGCAGTACACTGCTAGTCCTCCATGTACCTTCAGCCTCTACTAGACCTCAGGAGGAAGGTTTTTAAAGTTATTTAGAGGGCTGAAAACAGCAAGAAATGCCTGTGAAGACTGTCAAAATCTAAAGTGAGCAATGGAAGTTAGGAACCAAATCTATTTCAATGCTTATACAAATCCATCTTCTGAACTTATGCACCTTTGAAGGCCTAGCCTACTGTAGCCCCACATTTTGGCTACCCCTCACCCAGGTTTCATTAGACTTTTTTGGAAAAAAAAAAAGGTACCATTCACTCTTCACAATTACTCCAAGAGGCCTGAGGGGAATCTTGTCCTTACTACCAGAGAGGAAATTGCTTCCTCCTAACAGCAGCTGCTGTGCTATTGTACCCTGTGGTACAGGTACACAACGTTGCTTAGACCACAGACAGAAGAAAGAGTTTGTTGAAGAGAGAGAGAGAGGATGTTTTGTTATTAATTTATTCACTTTTAATGTGCTGCTTTGCTTTCAAAATCAAGCTCCTTGGTACAAATCAGCCAGCTGATTCCACCACGTGACAGCCAAGGGTGGTGTCCCTTCCTGAGGACATAAGATCCCAGGCAGGGTCACCAAGATCACAGGACAACATGGGAATTGTTTTTTCTCCACAAACCAGTTTTAATTTACCCCAGCTGTAAAGGTCCAAACCTCAAAATGTTTACGGCTGTTAAGGACATCAGAAATCTTTCTCCGGACAGATGTCCTATTGTAATGGGAGCCCTCTAATGAGAAAAAAAATCCACAACAAGCTAGAGACTGTTTCAAAAAGCAGCAGCTTGGACTGTCATTTGCTTTCATTCACAACCTAAAAATGCTACAGGAGTTTTTAAAAACTTCAGGCTAAGAGGAGAAAGCAGCTGCCCAGGTGTTTTTACATATGTTAATGCATATACTTTACACTGAAGGACAGCTCCATGACAACAGACCAAAACTCCAGCTGGAACTTACGTGTCCTCAGTTAGACTGTCTGTTCTACTTGGAGGCAGGTGATACAGCGTGTTTAGGTTCTGAAATAGCAAAAGTATGTGCCACTTGTAGTAACACTATTTGTAACGATAACAGGATATTACTGTCCTAGTTCACATGCTTTGAACTAGAGCTCAAAGAATTTTAAAAATGCGGGCAGTCATTAGCAAAAAGGGAATTGAAGCATCAAGAAAAGATAACAAAATACATAGCAGATGAGTATTAGAGCTATTCTCTACTAATTTGCTGATCTACAGTGCCTCCATGAATGGGTTTTGGTATTGTGCATGACTTAAACGTTTATTCTTTTACTTCAGTTGCTGATGTGTGAAGAATATTTTACAATTTTATTTTTCCTTTTCTAAACAGATGTGTTGGAAAAAAATCAAAGCTTCTGGAAACTTAACTATAATCAAAATATAGGCTCCTAGCTGTTATTTTTGGAAAGCATGGTTTGAAACTCTTTTTAAGCACCACAAATCATAGAATAAAGCGGTTGGTGCAGGATACAAACGTATGTGAAGTGCAAAGCTCTGCAAAAACATGCAACTTCAGTGTACTATGGAGTTTTAAATACATATCAGTGAAAGAGAACTTAAAATGGAAAATCAAAACCATTTCTCCCAAAGCAATGTACCATGAACAGAATATTTTTAGTGTTATTTAACAAAATGCCAGCAAATACTGATCCACCCACTGGAAAATGAGAAGTGATATACAAGCATATGTTATTATTTTTGTTATTACACAACTGCAAAAGCCCAGTAGTCTTAGCTCCCCTAATTGTGAACTAGCTTTTCAAAATCATTATTTTGTTTTTTATTTCAAAATAACTTCATTACGCAATTTATCTAAACTGCTTTCTTGATTGGTACAGATAAAAATAATCTTGAATATTCTACAAAAATGTTTGTTTCCCTTCATTTTTTTTTCAAGTCATCTAAATGTAAGTTGTTTTTTTCTCTGATCTTGATTTTTTAACACAGACAATAAGTTTCAAATCACTTATTTGTACAGTTTTACTGCAGACTTAGCACCTCAAGGTTTCTAAGCCCTCCTCTTCCAAACACAGCAGTTGAATGATGTAAAATGCCAAGATGCTTTCAATAGCACTTTGGCTAACAAGGAAGGCCACTCTACAGCTATTATTACCGCCTCACCTTTCCAATATCTTGCTAAAAGCTACTTAGCTGTTCAAAGAATGCATATTGCCCTTACAGTGATTAAGGGAGACACACACACAGAGCCCTAAGAAAACTTAGCAGCTGAGAAGCTATTGACTAATACTAAGTACATAACATCTGAAGCACATACCAAGGTCAGTAGGGCTTTTACAAGAGCTGTCTGTGCAATCTCACAGATGGACCTTTATATCAGTGCAGAGGCTGTGATCAGACAAAGTGGCCAATTTGCCTTGGGGCAAGAGTTAAAAACATGCCTTGATCTGTTTAAAAAACTCTCTAAGCTCCAGAATCAGTAGAGGCAGTGACAAGCAATAATAAAGGTCTCATTAAGCCTCCGTGGAATCAAATACAAATTCCCCTTGTTGCTGGTCTCCCCGACTTCAAACACTCACTTAGTTGCTTGAGGAGAGCCCTGGGAAGAGGTGGGAGCCGGGGCCAGCAAAGGTCACAGCTGAACCCTCCATTTCACTACAAGAAAATAAAGGCCTCCTTATATGTAGCAAGCGTCTGCATTTATAGGCTTGGCTCAGGCCTGGCGAAGGACTCTGGCATAAATAGGTCTTTGAACCAAAAACACTTCCTGGTGCAGCAGAGTGTAATAGTACCTGATACTTAATCTTGCAATGGTTCCTTGGTTTACATACCCGTTAACTACAGGGTATTTCTCCAGCTATCAGATTTCTGCTTGGGCTTTGGTCAAGCTCTAGTGCACAAAGCTTCTCTGTCCAAGCAAACTCCCTTATTTTACAATATCGAATGTCAGACTTGGCTGCTTTTCCTAAATGTTCAGACAGTTAGTTTAATGCCCTGAAGGGTCAATTAAATATATATCCAGCAATATCATTAGTTTAACCAAAAACATGAGATAGAGAACTGTTAGAATACAAATGAGCAAAACTGTTGGAATAAAAGGCTGCTGGATGTTTTCCAGAAGACTTTTAGGGAAAAGAAAAGCTTAGTTTGATCTCCTGCTACATGAAATGCTCTTGTATACTTTGAACAGCTTTTATGCTGTTCATATGATATTTTTCCTTCCTCTTTGAGAAAATGTTACAGTGAAAACAAGGTTGTTGGCAAATGCTTTAAGGGTTAACACATAGGAGCTACTTCAGGAGAGAGGGCCATCAGTTGCAAGCACATCCTTCCTTTGCCACTCATCAGTCTGAAGAACCAACTCTACCCAAATCCCCATTAAAGCACAGAATGAGAGCACTATGGCTTTGCTATAAGCACCAGCTGTCTCACTAGCTTTTTCCCCTTTATTCTTCTTAAGGACTTGCAGAAGGTTTAAAATAAATAAGTACGTACCTTTCCAAAGCACTTGGAAATGGTAGTGGTAACTTCAGTCTCAGCTGCTGTGCTAATTTGTGGGAACTGTATGAAGGCTGATTACCGCTGATCATCTCAGCTACCATTTTCTCTGCTGACTTTGCCAAAGAAAAAGCCTCTATTCCATGTCAGGGATGTCATCCGGAGAGCAGAGTGAAACCATCATCATTTAACAGAGGTAAATGAAATAATGTCATCAGGAATACATGCTGGTCTACACTTAGGAGACAGCTATGCCATAATCTGGATTGGAACCAACATCCTCGGGGACAAAAGTTATCCAGCCTGTTACCTGTTGTCTCAGCCACTAAGGTCTTGGTGACTTGTTATGCATATGTTATCTGTAGTTCTCATTGTAGTGAAGTTATTCTTGGTTAGAAATAGCTCAGTTTCCTGAGTAACCAGGTTGATAACTGACAAGGAAGACCTGGTCAAGATGTGACACTTTAAAGTCAGTTTTGCCCTCCACTTACCACACTTAGAAAATAATCATTCTTCTCTTCTTATGACTTCTTTGTAGTTGTACTCAGCTGTGTTCTTAGTAGCTCTCCCCAGTCTGCAACACACATGAAAGGGAGAGAACAGCTGAAAAAACATTGCAGCGGCCCATTCTGGTAGGGACAGATAGTTGGGGATTGCTTGGCCACAACAAAAATTTCTTGGCCTGCCTGTGATCCCGAAAGGGTCCTGTAGGATGAAGGAAAGAGATCTTGATCTACAAAAGATCTAAGGAAATTTAATCCTGCTGGCATTGTGCACTCCCTGCTTCAAACTGTGGCATTTTGCCTACTCTGTCCTTCCCCTCATGACTTCCTCCATCTCTTCCTATAGCTGCCGTTTACAGTTCCATCACCAAGAATATGTCAGCTTTGAGTCAGAGTGTTGCTGAAGGAGAAGTTCATGAGCCTGAGCACTGAATTCATGACTATCAAAATAACTCTTGCTCCAGCTAGTCTTGTTTGAGGCTGTTATCCCTAGTATATTGATTTGGAGCAGCCGTTTGAAAATAAGGTGCCTTGACAGGTATGACTTCTATTAGATTCTCTGAAATCAGAAGAAATCTTGCCTGTTGAACCAGTTCAGTCCCTAAGAGTCCCAAAAGGCAGATCAGAAATGCCTGCAAATGGGCCAACTGGAACATCTGTTTTCCATTCTGTCAGTGTTTCCTACCTATCGTGGGCATATGGAAGGGTTGCTTACTGTCTTCATTTCATCTGTGATGCAGTATGCATATGACATAAGATCAGTGACTCAGTACACTACAGAACAGTTGTAGCCTCCATTCAGCATGTGCAGATTCTGTCGACTTCCATGGGATTTGCATGGCTGCCTGTCCCCAGCACTGAGCATTCAGGTAAAGAATTGGTAACTTCTCAGCTCTCTCTGTACCTGAAGGCATTCCTAAATTAAAGATTAGTCATGTAGGCTGGGTAGGTAGGAGGCAAGTTCCTTCTCCCTTTGCATCTTTCTAGCATCTTCTACTACTCTCCTGCAAGATAAATCAGGAAAAGACTTAACTAGACAGAAAATGTGTCTTCAACCCAGCATGTTCTTTGAGTAAGGATAATCACACACTGTGTCAGCCTTGCTCTGTCTGTGGTCTCAGCCCAGATTCCTGCCCATGCTTCACCTGGGAGGCCACATTTCCCTAGGAACTGACTCAGATGAAGCTAAATCTTGGTAGGACAGACTGACTTTCATTCTGAGCAAAGAAAGGAAGATAGTGGACACAGGATGATAGAAACTCCCTTTTCCAGGAGCCTTGATAAATCTGCCCCTCTGTGTACAAATATGCATGCCATATGATGTGTGTGTGTAAGGCAAAGGACCTGGAGAAGCCTGGATGGTTTGGATGACTGATGGCAACTTCAAGCCACAACTCTGATTAATGCAGATCACCACTCTGAGCTTTATAGGTTTTGAGGGGTCAGCTCAGCCAAGCAGTCACGGTTTCAAAGTCTCCAGTGCAGCCAGTTAATTGACATTATAAAATTGGCATTAAAAGAACTTT
The DNA here is from genome assembly GCF_013377495.2 of Cygnus atratus. Classification (NCBI taxonomy): domain Eukaryota; kingdom Metazoa; phylum Chordata; class Aves; order Anseriformes; family Anatidae; genus Cygnus; species Cygnus atratus. The sequence goes on along the minus strand of NC_066364.1, from coordinate 75,652,892 downwards.
AATATGTTTGCCTAAATGAGTTATATAGTTAGAGCAGTTCATTACCAGAAGCACAGCATTTAAAATCCAGAGATTTTTTGTTTTGTTTTGTTTTGTTTTAGTATATGACTGTACTACAGTAGTAGTTAAATACATGGATCAATGTGTCACACAAGATTAAATCAAAATCAAATATTTTCTAAGAGGATTCTAGCACAATTTTATTTTTTATCTTTATTGTTATACTGATTCTCACATTTTTCCCTACTTGTACCAAAACCTGCCTACCTTATCCTTTCATCCTTTTGGAGCATAGATCCCCTGGATCTATTTCTTCGCTTTTTCTCTGTTTTTTTTTCTTTCTTCAATCCATTTTCTGGATCACCCTAGGATTAGCAATATCACTGTGAAGTGTCACAGCTTTAGAAATAATTGCTCCAGAGGTCTACATGGCTCACAAACACAGAAATCTCAACTGAGTAGCAAGACATTGTAAATGAACACTGATAAAATGTATACTTTTGATCACCACTTGTCTTGTTTGACCTGTAAACCTGTACACAATTATGCCACAAGTGGCAGAAACTATACTAAGGGTATTCAACAGTGTTTTACATGGGTTATTCTCATCAGTTCATTTTTTAAATCCTCCTTATCAACTACCATCTCTAATGCCCCAAAGAAACCACAGTGAGGTTCTCAGAAAATAACATGATCCAGTGAATGAAGACCGGTAATTAAACGGGAACTTCACCAATAACTTCATGCCAACATCCTAATTTTTGGAAAATCCCACTGCAAAGAAGACCAGATTCTCCAACCCACTGGCCACAACTACCATAGGAAGGAAATGGCAACAGACATTCAAGCACTCCCTTCACATTTCAGAATGCAGCCTACAACAGCCTACACTAAAATGCCTGGTATGTATCACCTATATCTTGGTAGAACCGTGTCAAGGCTTAGACTTATACCCATTTAAGTATTTGGGGTTTATTTTAGCAATTTATTTTAGGAATGAAAATATTTTTACTAGTCAAACTCTGATACACGGAGCAAGCCTCTCAGGGTTGGAAAATGTGGTGAGTAGAAATTCCACCAGAGATGGCCTTTATGGATTCAAAATGCTGACAGTGGGATAACTGGGTCATCAGAAAAGCCGATCCCAAAAGCACACAACTATTCCTGCTGACTGGTATGTGCATGTGTACACATACACACACACTATATATATATATATTTTATACAGATGGGTACAGATATTGTGTTCAAATACTTTAGGGATTATGATTAGAGTTGACAGAAACACCAGCAATGACATAAAAAGTGATTTTGAATAGGCATCTGAGGGATACAGGGTGTAGCCATTGTCAACAAAGTATTCAGAATTTGACCTTCATGTAGCACTTGTATTTTTATTTTTATTTGGTTTCAGTAAAAGTGCACTATGGCAAGGCCATTATAGTATGTAGCAAAGTGACTTTTAAAAGATATTGGCTCTTAAAATTTGCAGTCAAAAAAATGTAGAGGCTGGCTCAGGTTCCCTCAAGAGTCTTGCTGAAATTCAAACATCTGTAAACCTAATTCAGATCTGTGCTATTCTAAACAGAGTTATCACCAAAGTTGATTTGCTATTAATTATTCACCCTCCTTTTAGAAAATTTATCCAGAAACATGAAAGACATGGGTTTTGAATTCACAGCTTAGCTGAGGACAGACCTCCAAGCATCCTGCAGGAGGCATTGCCATAGACAGGAATACTGGCAGCAATTAGGACCCTATTTCCAAAATAATCTTGCCAAGCTTCTCCTTCCTAGAAAGATCCTGTGATGAGAGAAACTAGTGCCCATGACTAGTATTCAATACACTTCTACCTAGGATACATTTTAAATGTAGGATACAACAATTTACAGCAATTTACAGCAAAGAAATCTATGACCCTAAATAATGAAGCTCTCCATGTCATCCGATGTAGACTACGTCATATTGATGTAGAGATTGATTAAACTATGCAAAGCAAGAGCTGAAGAAGGATGAGACTTCGAATCATGTTTTTCTAAAACCTTCTGGAAGGGAGGGGAGGCTGTGATGTTCATCAACTACCCAGCAGTGTTAAAATGATTTGAAAAAAGTCAGTCAGTGGGGTTCACTAGAGGCAAATAAATCTCACAGTTCTGGACAAATAAATTTCCTAGCTTGTCAGTTTACTTAGCTTTGAAATACGGCTTTCCCAGGGGCATTTGCTCTAACCACTGATTTTCCAGACCTCTCTGAGCACTTGGGCAAAAGAAAGCAATTACATGGTCACGGCTGCCCGCAGTTGCAGGGGACCGGACCTGTAAACACACAAGGTCCTTCCCAGGGACAAGCGAGGCTGGAATTAATGTGTGTGAACAGAGAATTGGGCACTGCCCTGGAGCTCTTTCCCAGGTGGGCTGACTTTATTTCCCAAGTAACAAAAGAGGCAAGAAAATTACTCAGAGCACGGTGGTTTTAAGAATTTTTCCAGCTCCAGCACACGTACATAATCTATTAGGCACTGTGGGTCAGTAGGATTATGAAATACCCAATTTATGGGAGAGGATCCTCCTTTTGTCTTACTAGGATCTCCACTGGAGTGGAAAGGTGGAGAAATAACTACGTCCAGTCCCAGGGTTAACAGGAAACTGCCACGGATGAGTGAAATTCAGCAACAAAAAGGGTAGGGCTTGGAGAAATTCATCACGCATCTCATCTTCACCTTCTCTTTATCTACAAGCCAAATTCACACAGCATTTCTGTGAGTGCTGTCATATAAGCCCAAACACATTTTCTCCAAAGAGATACGCTAGTGAAAGCAAAATAACAGCAGCATTTCAAGGAGAAAAAAAAAAAAATAATAAAAAATTTGGCAGCATCGTTAGGGCCATTTAGGGTAACTTTCCGGCAGCCCAGTGATCAGACGTTTACCAGAATGCGCTGGGCTGATGTCGGCCCCCTCCCCACGATGTGAAGGATGTGAGGGAGCCGAGGACAACACCGAGGCGGTGCCAGGAGGTGGCACTGCGGCTCTGCAGCAGCAGCCGGCCCCGCCAGCTCGCCCATCGCACAGGGCTGCAGCCAACAAAAAAAAAAAAAAAAAAAAAAAAAAAACCTGCTCCACACGACACAGGAACATCACCTTTTTCTGACTCGCTGTGGCAGGATTTTTCTGATGGGTCACTCATACCAAGGACGTCTTTCAGTGAACTCCCACTGCAGGAAGACGTGCCTCACAGCCCACTGAACCCACTTTTGTCTCAGTATTTCATCTTCTTTCTGCCTTCCCTCTGAGGGGTAGGCTCGGGCTGTCCCTTTTGGTTACCCATCCTCCTTGTTTATGGCTCTTCTCCACCAGCAGACAACAAAAAGTTCTTTATGTCCTGCCCCTTCTCCAACTTTCTGGCTAGCAGCCACCACAGCACTACTGATCTTATTGTCGACATCATCTCCAGTCCCTTGCTATCTCCCATGATCTGTGCTTCCCTGGGGCTCCTGCCTGCTTTTGCCTCACTGGGCTGCTACCTCATGGGTCTGCAGACTCCATTCTTCAGCTTCTTTGCACCCACTTGCTTCCCGTTCAGGGTGGTGGTCCTCTGGATCCTGTGTCCTGCAGGATGTCATTCCCCAGGAGCTGCAGCAGGCAAGCTTGTCAGGGGAAAGCAGCATGTTGGCCACCCAGCCCACCAAAGCCTAGCACATCACGAGGCAACACTGGCAGGAAAATATCCCTCCTTCACTTCTGCCACGGAGCCCTTCCTTGTCTGCACTCCTAACTCAGTGTTGTCATTGCTCTGTGAGGCCTCATGGGGAAGCAGCTTTCCTTCACATGATTTAGGGTTGAACCATCTGAACCCTGCATCAGTCATAGGTGGTTTGTGGCCTCAGCACAGCACACGAGTTCTCGCAGACACTGCAACACGGAGCTTCTGCCTCCTGATCACAGCTTTTCTGTGGGTGCTCATCAGAGAATCCCCTTCCTGGAGATTAACTAGGACCACACTGTTCATATCAATAAGAGGGCACTGGTTTATTATGGGCTGAATGAAGCTGCAAAGTTTCCTTTTGTAATTCAGAACATCTCTGGAGCTCACAGAGCCTCCAGCTGAATGTGAGCTACCTGCTATGCATCTCTGAACATGTCACCCAGCATTCCAGAGAAAACGAGAGAGATTTAATTTCAAAACTGGATGAAAAGTGAACACCTTCTTCTCTAGGTCTGCAGTATAAGGCCCCGTGTTTGCGGAATGGAAATCTGGGGTAACAAGGCTGATGTCACTGTTTAACTAGTGAAACTGAGGGAAGACTGACTCACTAATTCCAACATTCAGCTGAACAATGCAATATTCCCTTGGGTCATAGCCTTAGGAAAGTAGTGCCCGTTATTTAATTGGTTCATTAAGATGGTGCCACTCAAGAATCAGCCTGTCAGCAGACTAAATCTTCCCAAGCCTCGCATGCCTCAGCACATTTCTTCGTGGCAATGTTGCAAGTTTGCTAGATTCATACAGCTCTTAAGACATGCTTTTCAAAGCTAGCTTGCCCTCTTATGCCTAAAAATAATTGCAGGTGGGGTTTATAATTGCTAGGACAAGTTGCAACTCTTACACATCAAACTACCCTACTGTCTCTGCAAGGCTAGCACCAGGAAATAATCCCCTAGTGCACTGGAATAGTGTTGTTAACAAGTCAAGCACTCAACAAGTCAAGTTGGGAAAAGCACTCAAAAGCTGGGAAAAGCAAGAACAGAAGCATTCTGTGCACACCTACACCAGCCTCTTTGTCAGTACCACTTGGACACCAGAACTACTTGATCATATAAGAACCTAACCTAGCATCACAGCTGACCCTGCTTTGAGCATGGGTTGGACCATATGACCTCTGAGACCCTCTCCAAGCAAAAGTATGCTGTGATCTATAAAACTTTTCCTACAATTTTTGCCCTTGGGTACATGTTTTTTCCTGCACACACGTAATAAATTGTGACCGCTTATTTAATGACCAGCATTTCATAATTCTCCTAGTGGGCGTCCTCCAGGCTTGAACAGTGTGGATGGGTTCATGGAGCAACTCCCCAAGATTCTGGACACCTGAGCTCCACCATGCCACACCAGGACCTCAGTGGTCCTCACAGACCTACAGGAGGTCCTCTGCACCTCCAGGAGGGCCCAGGTCACTGGGGGCTGCTGAAATGGTGCCTGTTAAAACACTCACCTCTACTCTGCTTTGAAAAGCATCAGCCTGGCTGCAAGCACTACTCAGGTGCTCGTGGAGCAGCTGCCAAACCACTAATTTAGAGCCCAGCACACAAAGTACTAATTCCAGGTTAACTTCAGCAAGACAAACTTTAAACTAGACTACAGCAATACTGCACAAAACAAACTTCAGGAGGAAGGAAATAGCTTTGCACCACCAGCTGCCTCTACTAGTGACAATGGTGATCCTAGCTATGGAAAAAAAAATAGTTTGGATATAATTTATATAGACAAAGAACCTAATTTCATCATAACTGCATGGCTGTTTGTATCCCTAAGGAACACTGAATTACACTTGGCTGTAATTTTGACCAGAGCAGAAGCTGACTCTTAATAGTCTTCATATCTTTTACTGTGCATAGCAGGGAAAATGAGTGCTGAGCAATGTGGAAAACAGACCAAAACCTGCCAGATGCCACCATACAAAGGAAGAAGTGTACAGACAGAATAAGATGCTCTATAACCACTCATTTTTGTTCCTTTTCAAATTAGGGAAAGGAGTGTGCATAGTAGGGTTCAGAGTACTTCTATACCTTACTTTACAGATCATCATCACCCCTATTAGAAAGTTCCTAGCATGATGAAATAAAGTCGTGTAAAGCAGGGAAGAAAAAGAAAAAATAAACATTTTTTTTTAAACTTACACCATCCCAAATGAGCATCAGGCATGACTGAACCAGAGCGCACACAATGGAAATGCTGAAGCTACACAAGGAATGCTGCAGTGCATAAAGGTGGCAGAAATGTGGCCAAGTGAAGTACAGACAGAGACAGGCAAGCACCCAGCCAGAAAAACAGGTGCTCACTGTATATTTTACTTGCCTGATTTAAGTAAAACAGTATCAGCTCAAATGTCAGCTTGTCAAAGAGAGAAAGATTTCCGGAGCAGGATCACCCTTCTAGCCTGTGTTTATAGAGTCCCTAGGTTAAGAGGCACTTGGTTCACGGCTCCTGGGAGCTACCACAGTACTGAAAAGTAAACATAAATAACGCAGCTGAGACATCTTCAGAAGCCTGCATCTCATTCTGAGAGCCCCGCGTGATACGCACACCCCCCTGGGACTAATATTTCCTTTAAATCTGAGGCTCAGCATTCGCCCTCTTGAACAGAGTATTTATTTGAAATTTCCTCCAGCCTCCCAGGCAAAACCGCTGGCAGACCCGCTCCCTGACACAGCCCTGGCCTCCTGGCTGAGCGCCAGCCCTCGGCGTTTTGCTGCTGTGTCCCCAGCCTGGGGAGCGCTGACAGCCGGGAGCACGGCCCTGGCTGCACACATACACACACAGCTGCATCTCCTCCGTGTGCTTCAGCCGCCCTCAGGAGGAAAAGAGGACAGGAGTTACCCATGAGGGAAAGGAGACAGCAGCCAGCCCCCAGACCAGCCTGCTGAAGCTATATAGCTGTGCCCCCTCCCAGAGCAGGAGACTTTTCTGATGCTGTTGAGAGCATCTCCAGATCAGTGCTGCTCTTTTTGTCCATGGCCTCCCTCCACTTCGATTCCTTAGAGAGATTACGGGGTCAAAGCCAAACCTGAAGGAAACCATTTCAGCAGTTTACTGCAAATGAAGTACAGGCAGGTGGGGACTGCTGAGCAATGAGACCGTCCTGGCTGCAGATGCAGCAACCTGCCTCACAGAGGATGTTCCAGAGGAGCCTGTGCGAGACCTGAGAGCAGGCAGATGTGCTGCCTTCCCTTCCCTGTCTGATCTCTGCCTTAAAAATTGGCAAAAAATTTGGAAACGTCCAAGTGTGATGTATCTAGTGATCGTATCTGTTGACTGAAGCAGGAGTAATTCTGACAACTGGCTACTGGCACTTTTAATCTGATTGTCTCTGTACAATTAGCTTTATTGACTGACCTTACCCACGTTGTTTGCCAGTGAGATGAATGCACACGTGCTATTTGCTGTCTTATCACTTGGCTGAGTGGGGTTATAAAACACGAGGAAACTATGATGAGTGCATGTCTTTAACCATCGTTACAGCTAAGAGCAGTTCTGTATCTGGCCAGGGCTTCAGGAAATATCTGCAGATGGCTATTTCCTGTCTTGAAGAGCACTCTTCTCACCTACACAATATGCTCCCACTGGTTATCACAAAACAAATATATTTATTATCTGTCTTGTCTAATTTCCATAATGCTGTAGTATCTTCTCAATATTAACATTCTTAGCACGTTTCCACTTAGTAAACAAAGCTTGTAAAGAGCAGTAAAATGCTGATAAAAAGGCAAATAATTAGTAATCCATTTATGTCTTTTGTGTTTAGTCTCTGCTGAAGGTGGACAATGCCTATTTCATTAATGATCTCTCAAATCTATTAAGGAAGCATCCAGAAATAAACTCTCTGCACTTAAAGCATGTTAGTACCTTCACAAAATGCTACCAAACCAATCTACAGTAAACTAGGGTGCACAATAGAATAGTTTTCAAGAAAGTGAAGGAGAAAACACATCTCATTGAAATTTCAGGGTGATTTATATCAACAGATTGTTCACATCCTGAATTGCCATTAGGAAATGAAAAGCAACAGGAAAAAGTCAGGGGAGATTTTGAGACCACATCTTTTAAGCTTCTTCAGCTGGAGTCAGCTCCACTAACCTGAGCAAAGTTGCGTTAGCTCACGTGCAGCGAGGAACTCCTGTCCTCTTTGGAAAAGGTCACTTCCAGCAGCAGACTAATACGTAACAGTATACAAATCTCTAATCTTCAACAGATGGATATCACCATGAGTTGTGATCAGCCTTCCCTGACCACTCCTCTGAAAAGAAGGGCCCTCACCAACCTGGGAGTTAACCATAGTTAACAACATTGCTCTGAAAAGCACGGTATTTTCTAGCCTTTTCCAGTGTCTCCCTCTCAAAATCTTCCTGAGACCAGTTGCAATCAAGGGAGTGAATAGTAGTACCTTCTTTTCTCTTCCAAGCTTCCTCTCCATAACTTCCAGAGCTTGGCAAGTAATCAGTCAGCATAAAATATTCTTTGACCAGGGTTGATCGACTTCGGCAACCATTCTGGTGCCACAGTGTGCAATGCCAAGCCAGTTATTTTCCTTATCAATCCCATAAGGATTTAGACCAGGATGCATAAACAAAGGAGCAGGGAATAAGGAGGTGGAGCTGGACCCCTGAGGACAGCGGTGTTCAAACACCATTTAGAAAGGGATTAGCAATATCAGCTCCTGGAGAGGGAAAGCTACAAAAATGCCACACATTAAAGGTTTTGAAAAAGATTTCTTCACAGCTTCCCCTCCACCTCTCCCATTCAACCTACTGTAGACTTTGCAACTCTAATCTAGTGAGTGGCTTACCTCCAAGTCTCTTGACTGTGATCCGGCCTCTCTGTGTAAGACAGAGGATGCCATTGTTCCCCACACATTGTGGCAACTGTTCCTCCTTGCCCTGAGTTTTAGAAATATAAATCAGCTAGAGATAAAGGGTGCTTGAAACAATAGTCATTGTACAGTAGTTACAGCCTTTTCTTGCTTACAATAATGAAATGTCAGTGAGAGTAGACCAAGAATAATGAAACTACAGGAGGAATGAATCCCATCTGAAAAGCCCAGAGAGCTTCTAAAACAAGAGAATCCAGACATGGAAGCAGAAGCACATGTTTAAGCAACTCAGACTCTGCATTGTGCTTCTAACCTCAGCAGAACTGTAGGAAAACATGACAATTTGTACAGAAAAAAGTATTAATATGTTAAAATGTTGTGACATTTTACATGCCTTTTTATCAAAAATGGGAATAAAAAGTGAATAAGAAAACAAATAAAAATGGTATCTAAGAGGAAAAAGGATTAAGAGATAGTAAATCACCCCTTTTGATTCCCAAAGGGGCAATTTATTACAGGGAGAAAAGCTGAGAGGGAAATATTCTCCCCCAGTCAGTTAATTAGCTGGTTTTGTAGTCAAGGCCTGTTAGCCTTAGTTGTTTCCACCATCATTATCAATATGTGGGCAGAGCTGCACAGACCAACGTGACAATGATAGAGAATTCTGTTGTTAGGCTGAAGTCTTCAAAACAAGAGCAATGAAAATTAAAAAATGGTAGAAAAAGACAGCAGAACCAGGTAGATATTTCTGTGGTTCCAAATTGCCATCTGACTGCTCGGAGGGTATGTGATCAGCCATGGATATTCACCATGTGTCTTCCCAAGCAACATACAACTTGTTCCTTCTCCTGTCATTGGCCACAATATCCTCAGTCCTGCAGATTTATTAGAAAAAAAGAGGAAAGCAAGCTGAAGATGGCCACTAAGGTGAAGCCTGCATGTAGGCAATAACGTTTAAATAGTTTTTTGGCCACTAGTCATGTTGAAATTTTGATAACAGCATGGCCACGTGATGTTTGGCATGTTAGTAGTTCAGGCTCTTTCTGGTGACTGGCCAATATGAACAGCTTAAGATATGACTGAAAACCTTAACCTGTAAAAGATACTTTGAGCAAGCAATCCTTCCCTCTCTTTGTGTAAACTTGGTGAAAGATGCCAGCTAGAAAGTTGTGGAGATTTGACTCCCCATGCTATTCTGCCCCTATGCCAGGAAGTGATTGGGTCTAAAAAGCACTCAGGCCCTCATACTTTTCTAAGGAATGGATGCAGTCAGTGTCAAAGCACTGCATTCACATTGTCCTTCAAGAGGGGTAAGAGAGCAAGACAGCTCAATGCCTACTGAGAGCACCCAGAACATGATGATGCCCAGAGCCAGAACACCACCATTTTGGACTGATACATTCGTAGATGCCCAAATGTGCTTTCCACAGCGCAATTCTCAGTGTTTCTCGAGACACACTGAAGTGTTTGGCACTTACGGAAGGCTTTTTTAAATGACTGAAGCCAAACTTTCCCAACATGTGGTGGTGGTTGGAGAGAGCACCTGCACACTATAATGTTCTGCTTTATCAGTTTGTTTCATATCTCACTGAAAACTTCTCAGGTTTAGCAGAGAATGACTATTGGCAATAAATCAATACAACCCACCCTCCAGTTGCAGAAGTGCACTCAGAGCAATTATTTAGCATTTGTGTGAGAACTTATCTCCTTCACCAAAGCCAGTTATTTATGATGTATTTTTGATTTATGAATAAGACTTCTGTTTGGAAAAAAAAAAAAAAAAGGAATAAAGAAATGCTAGCTTGCCTGGCAACAAGCCTGTAATTATTTGGAATTTGGCGTGGGTGTGGTAAATCAGTGAAGCATACTCCCTGTATTTATTTAACAAATAAGTATACCTCTAGCACATTTGGCTGCCAACTTGTGATGATAATGAAGTTTGTTATTGAAATAACTCATCTTGCCTAAGGAAGGACAAAAAACAGATCAAACACACTTGAACTATGCCGCCCTTGCACACTATTGCTCCAACCTTTTGAGTTCCAGCTCTCCTTGAGGAAAAAAAGCTTCACACCGCTCTGTGCAAAGATGCAATATTAGAAAAAAAACACTCAGATTTGCCATTTTTAAGTTTGGGTGAGCTACCTTCACACAAAATGGTTAGAACCCATGAGCAGAGCCTTTTGAGCAGTAGCGAGGCAGCACTGGAAGTCACACTGTGCAGACGTCACAGCTGCAAAAAAATGCAGAGTGCTTACTTTTTATTTCTGGAGGCCAATGCCAACTCTTTCTGTCTCCTATGAAATTTTCAGCATTTCTCCTCCAGCACACCCAGCTTTAGTCATCTATTTGGCAGCCTGTGTCTTGGAAGGTGATATCTTAAGGTTCCTGGTCAACTCTGCACCATAATTGGAGATGCCTTTGTTAAGACATAAAAAGTATTAGTAAAATATAACTACATTAAAACATAGAACAGAGATGCCATGTTTGCCTCACCAAGCCAGACATGTCATTTGTATAATGTGTTCACATAGTAACTGCAAATGTTTGTGCCATGTAGACAGGGTGTACAAAAGTGAGCAAAGATACCTGTTTGTGCATTGAATAACCCAGTCTTCCTGTGGTGATCACGATTACCAGCTGGATCAATTAGACATATAAGCACAAAAATCATTTAAGCAGGTGTTCTGTGCCTCAGATCATGTGCTGCTGTTGTCCATTAAACTGTGAACCCATTAAATTTGATGGGATAAATTTCCTCGCAGATCTTGGGCACAGAACAATTCTTAACGCATATTGGTAATGCCTAAGAAGGTGTGAGGGGAGGAGTGGCAGAAAAGCAACCAGTATCATGATCTTACGACATTCCATGTTGTAGCAATAACTCCTCCTGAGCCCCAGATAGAAATTTTACAGACCTCTTACTTTAGTTGTAAAAAAGAACTTTTTCTTTGATTTGGGTATCAAATTAAGCCCCCATGCAATCCAGCACTTGTGATATCTGATACAGGAGAGCTTTATGTCATTCCTGGAAAAAAATAGTTGTTAAGCAGACATGATTTTCCTTTTTTAAGATATTTTAAGAAAGTCTTTTGAATCATTCAAAAGCTGTATCTCTTGAGTCTTCTCCATTTCTAGTTTGAAGCTTAGGGCAAAATATGCATTACCTGTAGTGGGACCTACAGCTCCGATCTGCTGTCTCTGTCAGGTTAAGGTGCTGTAGTTCAGGATGTAACCAGCTGTAGCTGCTTCTCTGCCCCACTGCCATGATCACATAAATACCAATGCTGTCCATAGCAGCTTGATCTCAGAGCTCCAACTCGGAGAATCCCTGCCAGATATGAAGATAAGAACTGTTGGTGCCTAGCTGCCTGTCCCAGTCTCACAGATATTAAAGTTCTCACAGAAGCAGAGCTGGCAGAATAAGTAGCCTGTCCTCTGCTAAACTGCCCAAGATCCCCACTCAAAACAATAATTTAATACATTAATTAAGTCAATCCTTACTAAGATAGACTGAGCCATGGCAGGTGAGGAGCAATCACAGCATCTGTCCTGCCACTGCCCTGGAGGGAGGGATGCTCCCCAGCTAGATCAGGGACAGACAACTGGGGCTAGGAACAGCTTCATCGGGTGGTATAGCAAGTGCTGACAGGAGTCATGAATTTGGGCTTCAAAGGTCAATCTCAGCCCAAATCCCATAAAGGGAACTATTGGCTTTATGTGACTGCAGCAGAGAAGTGCTCTTTCTAGCATGGTAGTGTGCTGGCTGTACTGTCTAACCTTCTCCATTGCTTTTCTTTTAGTTTGCGACTGGAGTAGGAAAGGTCACAATTTCTAATCAGATGGATACATGACTTCAGCATTGCTGGTGTATATACAAGCTAGGGAATGTATTCTATAACAGAATTCAAATCAGGTAAGACATGTCTATTAAATGTTTCCTTTTTTGGTATGTCTTTAAAAGTATATACATATGTTTTATTCTCATAGGCTGTCAAGTGTTGGCCTCCGATTGCCTATAATTCCATCTGCACCAGCTTGTTAACACCATCAGGGGCTCCTCCCTTCAAACCTTCTGCTCTTTATAGTATTGTTGGAAATAGATGGCTACAAAGTCACCCTGGAGATGCATGTTGTTGCCTAGCCAGGTTCAATTTGAATTTTAATGCAGTCAGGGCTTTAGCTTTGTTTTTCAGAGCTGATTTCAAATGAGGACTTTAGCTCCCTAACTAGCTATTCCAGTTTAAGTCTCTCCAAGGGCTCTATCATTGTGAGAAAGCTGCTCAAAGTATTTAAAGATAAGATTTATTGTACCCAAAATGGCTATGCTTTCCCTGTTCTCATCCAATAATGTGCCTGTTTGGAGTTTTATTACTCTTCTTTCTTCCTATCATTGCTTTCCTTTCCTCCACCTCTAATAGCTGAAGTGGATATCAGGGGTGTAGTACAGACGAAAAAGACAATGCACAGTGGTTAGTATTTCTATCTCCTCTTGCAGGCTCACTAGCTATTTAAACATGGAACACTGTGCCAGTAAGAGGCTTGTGTTTTTTCAGGACTCTTCCTAGCAAACACCAAATGTGCACTGTCCGTTGCAGAAGCCGGAGCAGAGCCACGGGATGCTCTCTGTGAAATCCAGCACTGCAGCATGGCTTGTCTGCCCATTACTCAAAGAATGTTTCAAAAGCTTGTAAGTTTCTTGGTGAGAACAGGGCTGCCAGCTTGGAAGCTGGGCTGTCTGGACCCATACTTGAACGTGTTAAGTGATTCCTGTTCTCTATTTTCCTGAGATACCGCAGGTGGTACAGATACATTTGAGAGGTGATGTGATAAAAATACAAATAAGATAAACCAGCCGAACAATACCCTCCTGAGTTGAAAACAACCGGCCATTGTTGCAGCCTTCTCCTTTGCTTTCTTATCTTGTGTGAAAAATACCTGTGGCTCTCAAAGCACATTTCAAATATGAAGGAAAGAGTGAGGCCAGGTCTACAGAGCAAACTTCTCCTGGCAAGGCTACATCTGCCGAGGGTGTGAAGAACAGTGTTCCCTTACAGACATATCTACACTGGCCAAGAGCTCCTACGTAGGCTTGGTTGTACAACCAAAACTTCACTTCCACCCTCTAACTTTAATCTCAGAGCTCCTGACAAAACTGAATATGTGTTAGGCGTGTAGGTTCCCACCACGTGGTCATCATGCAGGGAGGTGCCTTGGTGCCCCAGCTGTCCTGCTCCTGGTAGGGGTAGCAGGACCAGCCCTGGCTGCCCATGCGGAGCTCCCAGCCCCTGCAGCGCCCTAACAGGTTCTTCAAGGTCAAAAAAAACATCCTAATCCCTAAATCATGTAACAGGACAGTTAAAACTCAGAGACAAATTTCACTTCCCCTTTGGCTCCTCCTGAGAAGCAAACTGAGACTGGGCTCTCATCCTCCTCCTGCTCCCGACTGAGTACCAAAACCACCTCCAAACTGGATTCACAGCACATCATGCACGAGCCCTTGGACATAACTTGCTCAGAAATTTGTTTCTAGGGAAACAAGTGTGCCAGTTGTATTAGTGAGCTGTCTGATATATATAGGTACATATATGGAAAGGGTTAAAAATCTTTATCAGACAGACATGCTTCCTGTCTTCCTGAGGGCTGGAAAGTCAGGTTGGGTAACATGAGTGCCACGTCCACCTTGAACAGAAGAAATATCTGAGCTCACCCGACAAATGGGCTGAGGAACGAGAGGCCCCTGTGAGCAAAATCTCATGTGTGGTCAGAAGGCTAACGACAGACTGGGTTGCAGGCTTGGTGCCCGAGGCCAGCGCAAATGAAGGGTGGCCCAAAATGAGAATAATACAGGTTTGTGCTTTTTCCCACGTGCTTCGTTAATGTGTAGTGTTGCTGAGTAAATGATGTAAGCCAAATGTAACGACTGTTCTGACTCCAGTCTTGCCATTTTTATACTTCTTGGTATCTGAAAAACTACTACAGCGTGGGTAACTGGAGTGACAAGCCTTCACACCTTGAAAGCAACAAGCAGCTCAGGTAAGCCCAAAAAACCTTCATTTTAACAAATGCATAAAGTCAGTAGGGCTCCAAGGATTGAGCACAGCACAGAGACGGGTGCTGCAGCTCTGCTGTCGCACCCCCAGGCACCGACCTGGTCAGCCCCGAGGCCTGCAAGCGCTCTCTACGCAACTTCTGTGCCCGGGAGCTGCTGCGAGCCGGTTCGATCCCTTTGGGCAGCTCACCACCTTGTTCACCCTGCTTTGGAGGCAAGGGGCTGAGGAGTGTGGGTGCAGAAGATAGGCCTGGGCACCTCTACCTTGCTCAACCAGCTACAGGCCTCGCGTTGTCACTGGACTTCACATCACTGTGGCCCCTCTGACACCAGAGAGATTTTCCCCAGATCAAATGAGCCAGGACTTCGCCCCAAACTTGTTCCAAAGTTGTGCTGAAGGCGTAGCTCTCAGCTGGCTTTGGGCACAGGGTTTCTGCTGGCAGGATGTCAACACGAGCAGCGCGGCTCTCTGCCGCACGTAGCCCTCTCGTCACCAGGCAGGTACCGGGACCGAGCACAGCAGGCAGCTCGTGCTGGAGGCTTTCTTCTCAGCCTTTGAAGAACAAACAAAAGACAGGGAAAAAAAGAAAGCCTTGAAACTTCTCAATTAAGCAGGATCCGTGGTTTAATACTTATCTCTGTGTGTGTGTCAAGAAGAGGTTGACTAACTTCTAAGTTGAATGCGAAGAGAGGAAGGAAGGGAAGCGCGGTGTGTAGACATTCACCGTGTTCCCAGTGGCCACACCACATGTATTTCTTTGATTCATTAGAGCTCAGCTACAACTCTACTGAAGTATGCGAATATATAAATAACATACAACTCATACTCGAGGCTTTGCACAGCTGGGTCTCTCCTCAGCACCACTGATAAAGTGTGACTCACAATGAAGCACCAAGAGGAGCTTACTTGGCTGTCTTTGAGGTCTGAGGCTACAAAAATAAACGTTTTCTTCTATCTTTGCAAAATCTAAACTTTTAGACAAAAGTCTTTAAAAAAGAGCTGAGTCGTTGGCTTTTTAAACTTCATAAATTGAAATAATTTAAATTAATACTGAGCATAAAGCATGAAGGAAATGTTTTATATAAGACTAAATACTTGGTTTAAAGTGCTACAGTATCATTAAGCTCCTGTTCACATATTTAGTTACCTGATGAAGAAGCAGAGAAGAATCCTATGAAGAGAGACAGAGTGTATCTATTACGTATATATATATATATATATAAAAAAAAGATAAATTGCGAAAAAACATTTTTGGGATGCTATCCTTCCTGAGAAGAGAATGAAGAAATAACAGAGTAGCCTTTCACAGCTATATTTGCTAAAGGCTCAGCTCACAATGTCATTTCCAGACCAAGCTAAGCACCCAGCCTCCTGGAGCATTTCTGATCTGTACATCAGAGAGGCCTACAGAGAGCAGAGCTCGTTGTAAGCTTATATTCCAGGCTCTGCCAGGCTCTCTGGTGCTCTTTGTTCTTTGCTTCCACTGCAGAACACAACCGTGGCTTGGGTCTATGATTTGTAGGTTTGTGTGGTGCTGGGCTGGTGTTATACCAACCAAACCACCACCAGGTGTAGCGAGGTTGTACCAGGCGGGGATTGAGCAAGTCCATGCTGTCTGACTGTATCACAAACCATGGAAAGGGAGTTTGAGAGGTAGGCGATTACAGCAGGATCTCCAGCATGATTTACAGCCATGGCAACAAAATCTTTCTCTCATTCCATTATTTTTATGACATACATAGATGACTTCTTACATTATTCATTAAAAAAAAAAAAAGGAAAAGCAGTTCTGTGATGTAAAAAATGTTTTTATGCTGGCATGGACTATATATCACAAGCTGACACAGTGGTGGTGAAATGGTGGGAGCAGAGTAGAGATTACTGGAAGCTTATTGTAACAACTATCTACCATATCTTTTGGGATTGCTGCAGCCAATTTATGGTCAACACTCTGCCACTGATGATGGGGACTTCTCATACAAGGACAAAGATGTGAAAGAACAAATCGCTTTCTACAGCGATTTTAAGGAGTCTGGTCAAACACTCCCACTCCAGGAGGTTACTGATCCTGTGCCAACTTTCCCTACAGATTCTGTGCTGTAATATAAGGTCTTTGGCCATAGCAACAAAACTCATCATCCCCTCTGCCCCTTTCATACCTGAAGTCATATTTCCCTCTGTGCAACAGAACTCAAAGCATTTCCATTTGATCTTTTTTCATTTGTTTTTGTAGTTCCTCACATGTGCCTGAACCTTTACTTACTTCTCTGCCACAGGAAATATTGCTGGTCTACCACTTACAGTGATCTCTGCAATATCTGAGGAACCTCAGCATTGTACAACTCCACCAGGGACCTTGGCCTGTTCTACCATTCATGTAGGACATTTGCTATGAGGAGAGGTCATGCCTATTCACTCAGGTGATGAAGGAAAACTCCTGATCAAGTCTGGTTTTTGGTCCTCCCTGGCCTTCTCCTGAGGATCATGACCACCCTTTAAGATGTTTCCATAAGAGGAGTTGGAGACTGGGGTAGGGATGCCCGTGATTCCTGCAGCAGGGTTGCATGCTCTTTCTCTTTTTCTCCCTTATAGAAGACAAACATAACGAGGACATGGCAGTAGCTGAGGCTCATTTGAAGTAGAATCCTTAGTGCTCAAACTATGGCAGTAAATGCATGGAAAATAATTGTCAGGGAAAGAAGGATCATTCCTGCTTTTTGCTGTTCCCTAATACCATGTAAGCCTTTTTCTTTATAGCTGAAGTTTTGTGGTCACCTTTTCAAAGTGCTACTTTTCCATTTCACTGAATATTCCTGTATTACACAAGGAGGAGTAAAACTTTATCTTCACATGTACAGACAAATTTCAGCTACGCCATTCACTCACTTGCATCCCTTCCTCACACGCTGCATTGCTTTTCGATTGTCTGCCCACTCCCTGAAATAAATATCTTCCTTATCTCTCAGTCTCAGTTGATACACGTTTCCCCATGCGTGAGGCATACATGGCAGGGGTTCAGCAGCGGGGGCTGTGGAGACACCCAGGAGACACTCTAAGGGAGAATGATAAAGGGAAAGACAGCAGTGGAGACATGGAGCTGGAGTTGCACTCTTGGAAGGAGGAGATCCATGCCTAAACAGGACACCCAGTGGGTGGCCCACGCAAGCCCATAAGAAGCACTGAGGAGCAAGGACAACCAACAAGAATGATATGTGAACAAAGGAACCCCAGGAAGAAGCATGGAGGAGCAGCAGACCAAAACCATGATGCCTACCACCCCAGCCTCTGGGCTTACTGAGTGCAACCCGCAGCAAGAGCAAGGGGAGGCAAGACACTGGAAGGGGGGAGGAGAGGCGTTTAGCTGAAGCTGAGCCCAGGCAAGGACGAGGAAAGGTATATACTTACATGGTTGTTTAATTGTTTGTGTTTTCTTTTTCTCAATATCCAAATCGGTGATTAGAAACTTGCATTAATTGGCAATAAATTAGGTAAAAATTCCCTAAGCTGAGCCTGTTTTGCCAGTAACACCACACCACTCAGCATTTTTTTCTTTGCCTCTTTTTCCTCCTTGCAAATAATCCTCGTGACACTGTGACACTGCCCTGGTGAAACCAGACTGTTTCCACGCAGCTACCAGCTTTTCTGCGCGGTCTAACATCCCATCCCTTCACCCACACTTATTCGTCGTTCAGCCTTGTGAGACCCAGGCTCCCAGCTAACAGAAGACCAAGTCACAGCAGGGGTCTGGTGAGCAGAGGGCACCTGGATGTGCTCAACAAAAGGGGGTTGCCCCATCTTTGCGCCCATGTTGTGAACCCCCAGGTGGGACAGAGAGCAGCGTGGCTGAGGTCAGGCTGTGGCGTCCTGCTTTGTGACCAACGAGCTAGTGGAGCCCGAGAGAAATCTCAGCAGGATGCTTCCTGCTGAACTGAGGCACATCATTCATGTCTGTACTAAGGTACTAAGTACAAATTGGAAGGAATTGGCTTGCAATATTCTGTTTGCCTACGCTATCTCTCCTTGCATTATTCACAACCAAGTGTAGCAGATTAGTCTCACGCAGATCTTAAGAAACTACTGAACAACTTTTTGGCCCATCTGCTCAAAAATTACTTCATAGCTTTATCCTGAATGTTCATGTCTGTTCAAACATTTTATTTCTCATTTGAATTTATCTGCGTGCCCCTTCACCTGCCACTCAGTATTGAGATACTGGAAAAAACAATTCATATGGAGCAAAACACACCATGGTCTTCTTGCTGTTCAGCCAGAGAAATACATCACTTAGCTCTGCTGCTATTCACACAAGAGCCAGAACCAGCAAGCATCAACGTATTCGAATAAAGGGCAAGCAATGGATTTTGCTAGTACTCCAAAGGCTGCCTCAAGTCCTATCCTTTACCTACATACTAGCTGAGATCTAGTTTGAGGTCTGCTGGGGATCTAAGCAGTGTACAACCCTTGTGCTGGTTTTACACTCAGCCAAGAGCCTCCAAGGCTCAGCCTGCCCCTGTGGACCCCGTGGGATCTCCCTGCCGAGGGCGGGCAGGGGTGCTGAGCCCTGCCGGGGCGCACACCAGAAGAGAGCTGCTGAGTCCAGCAGTGCGATCTGCTGAAAGACGTGAGCAGCCGCAGGGAGAGGAGACTCTGGGAGAGCCAAGTAAGCTCCTAGGGAGTGGTCGAGCTGAACTAACAAAATTCTTTCCCATGCACATGCCTAATACTTAAAATAATAAAAACACCTTTTGGGGACTACTGAGGCATGGGAAAGCCAAACAAAATCTGCTTTGGATTTGCTTTAGTCAGTGGCACAGGAATATCAGAAAGCCTGGTACGCGAACTGGAAATTTAAATACTACAAAATTCCTGAGACTGTGATAAAGACAGACTTTTATTTGCCAAGAGGGGATGTGCTTGTGCAATGTTCATAGCAGTGGTGGACTTATGCTCACTGACAGAGTGGAGTGGTGTTTCTCCCAGAACTAGTGGCATTGCTGCCTTTACTCAGCCCTCCTGCCATCTGCAGAACACCTTAGCAATATCATTCCCACGAAGGAAACATCAGAAGCAGGAGGGGACAGAAGGTCCTGGAGGACAGGCTCACCTTGCATCCTACTTGGCCTTTTCCTCTGGGGAGTGCTGTAAACACAGCAAGATACACTTTGGGTCTGCCTTCAGCCGTGGGAACAGATTCAGACGCGACGCGGAACACGATGCAGAGACATCTGAAACTGTTAGCTCGAATTCATCGTGGTGCAAACATTGCTGGACTGCTTCCAGACATGTTGTAGGACATCTGTGTACTGCTGCACACAGCTGAGCTTGGTCTCTCGCAGCTCAGGAATCCTTCCTTCACAGGGCAGGCAGCCTGCACGGACACAAGCAACCGCTCTGCGGATGAACAACGGGACGAAGAGAGGTGTCAGGAGGCAAGGAGCAGCAGCAGCATTTGGTCACAACCAACACGGCTTAAAAGCACTGAACTGGAGATAAAAGGGGCTTACTACAGACGTGTCTCGGGTTATCCAGGGCCCCAAGAAGAATCCAGGCCATAGTTTGTTGATGTTGTAAATGCAGCTTTAGGGCTCTTGTTAGATCAAAACCACTGCATCCTCATGCCACAGGAGTTAAAAAGAATAAGTTGAAAGTAGCAGTAAGTACTATACTATCCAGCCCGCTCACTAACTGCAACAGTTTTCACAGGCATATGGCACAGTAATTTCTCTCCTCAGATGCTGTGTGAAAGGAAGATATAAAGAATCTCCAGAACAAGACTGCAAGGGGGAAAATAGCTGAACTGACAATGCATAATGTCATGTTTACAAAGTAAACAAACTGGGGAGACAAAAGCAAACCTTCTCTCAAGTCTTTAGTTAAAAGAGTGTTTTTTATAGCATGCAGCTTTTATAGCATGCAGCTAGCTATACCACCAGCGTGGCACAGACGGGACAGGGAGGTTTGAAAGAGATGTTCCTTTAAAGTGTTTGCCACGTGCTGCTATAGCACTAGCTATTTTTTAAAATCCTGTTTTAGGAACAAGCAGCATCCACTGGATTACCAGCAGGCAAAGCCTGTCACCTAATTCATTTCCAGTAGCCACATGCAGGGGCACTGAGTTGCAGCACTCAGTGGCAGCCTGGACCTGCAGCCCCAATGGCCAACAGCTGCAAACCAGCTACACAAACCCTCCCTACTACCTTCTCCTAAAGATGCTGAGCCTATTAACTTCCCCTAAAGATGCTGTCTGAGATGAAAAATACGGGGCTCTGTAGTACTTCAGTGCTCTCCTCCTTGCCAAAAGCACCTGCTAAAGGATGCAAGCTACCTTGTGCAACTTCACCTTGCCTTACATGGGTGATGCTTTTCTGTGTGTAGAAGAAGAAACTCCAGCAACTGCTGCATGTGGACACCTTGTGTAATTAGAGGAGCATGACAGTATTAAAATTGGGTTCGCTAACGAAACCCACAAACAGGATTTCCATACCACTGACCCTTCTGCTACATCAACATGCTGCAGAGCTACAAAGCCATGCTTTGCATTACTTCCATGGTAAAGTTCTTGTTTAGCTTCTTCTTAACCAAAGATGAACCAGTTTTGCCTCTGCTGAGGCCAGCTCTGCCCGTACAAGGGGATAGAGTGGCAACGCCATGCACACACATACAGATGCACTTGCATTTACTAAACCTTGCCATGAGAAGTTGTCGTCAATGACAATTTTTCTGCAAATAAACAAGGCTGCTTCAGTACAAATAGGGGCTCTGGAGGCAACGGTGTGAAGTTGTAGTGCTGTTCTTCGGAGTGGTAACCTGCCAGTGCAGAAGAAGAGGGAAAGAAGGACTGGGACAGACAGACAGATGGTTGTTTCGTGACATTAGGCCAGGAGGTGCTCCCCTCATCCCAGGTGTTAAACCTTCCACAGGAGGGCCTGGCCACGGTTGCCCGAATGCGCTGTATGAAATTACGCTTAAGATATTCAACACTAAGCCCATTCATCTCCTGAGATGTGGAAAATTCAGTCTTGGATCAGAACCTGTTTTTGTTGTTTTTTTGTTTTGTTTTGTTTTTTTGTTTTATTGGCAAAATACCCCGGAGCATGAACCTCTCAGCCCTCACACAAAGGTCCGGAGCGTTTTGCTTGCCGAGGGGTGGGCGAAGGCGGCGGGGGCGAGGTGGGGGGGATTATGCCTCGCCGTTGTTCTGCTGAAAGTGGGTTTGTTTCCGTCTCATAAAGTATGCAAGAATTTTCCCATGCTCTGCTCCTGGCCAGCCCCGAACAGCATGCTTTGCACATTAGCAGCTGATGCTGGAATGTGGCGTTCCCAGGGCAACTATTAACCCCCCATGGAGCCCAGCCAACCCCTCGCTATTGTGCGGGGCTTGACTGAAGGCTGCTTTGTTGGGTGATGTAATGCCATGTATGCAAACTAAGCCAGGGGCACAAACGGCACTTGGAAACTGTTCCCTGACTTCAAAGGACGGGCTGCGTGACTCCCAGTACGGCCACCTCGCTCCGGCCCGCACCTTCCTGGCCTTATTGCGAGTGCTGTGCCACCTGCCATCGCGCCACCGCGATGGCCCTGGCACTACAGTGCTGCCATCAGTATGTCCACACACCTTGCTCTACAGCATGGGTATGCCTGTGGGAGAGTATACGTATGGGTCAGTACATGTATGGGTGGGTATACAACCCCACCTGGGTCTCGGGGATGCAGTCAGGCTTTAGGAGCTTTTTTCTGAATATTTCTTTCTTCGATACATGAATATGGGACTGAAGAGACTGCTGCATAGCAAGAAAGAGAGCTGTCCTCTCAGACCCACATCCCATCTATGGACACAGCAGACTTCTGACCCACCATTTTCAGTAATTCATCTAATTCTACAGCACTGTACCCTCAAGAGATATGGCTTCATACTGATTAGAGACTGTCTCTCAAGAGCCGTGACTTGATGTAGACCTAATGCTGTGTAAATATAAAAAATACATTTTTCTTGTCCCTGAAGCTTTGCTGGGTTCTGCAGGCAATGAATACTGAGAGGAGAATTGGAGGTTTGCCACCAACTTCAAAAAGAGAGAGCAATGTTATTGTTACATTTAAAAAACATTTATTAGGTGGCTGTCTAATATAAGTTACATAAAATGTAGAACTAGAGCACATCAGGGATTGCAAGGACTAACCAGTTCCTTAACAACACCTTGGGTTTAGTGACAATCTCAGCATAAGACCACTCATTATAATATCCCAGATCAATTGAGAAACAATGGAAATGTGCCTGGTCTTCAAGCTTAGTTTCTGTTCTGAACAAGAAATTGTTGGAAGCATTTTGAAGGATACAAAAAAAAAAAAAAAAAAAAAAAGGAAAAAGGAAAATATGCAGTGTTCAAACAATCTTTACAATGCATGTTGGTTGTGCTATAGCAAACCAATATGTAACTCCAATTAGGACTGAGAAAACTCCTGCCTGAGAGCCAGAAACACCCCAATTCCGTATCTATTTGCAGACTGCAGAGAGCTTCAATACTGACATCTCGTCCTAGTACATTTTGGCCCCATTTCTTGAAGATATGTAGGGTGATGGAAGACGCATATAGACATCAGTGAGTTAAGTGCCTAACATTCTGATGCGTGTTTCTTTCCGTCCACAGTTTTCAGTACCAGGACTTTGTCAAATGGTCTCCAAAATTTCCTGTAGCACTCCTGTGAGGCAGAAACGTCAAGTATAGCTATGATGTTTTTAACCAGTGCAAAATCAATACATAAAAGGGCAAGTATTTTGGTCATACATTGCTATCAGTGACAGAACTGGGACAATAGTCCAATGCATGCGGATGAGAAGAACTCATTTTGATTTCCAGAGGGCAAGGACCAAGGTGCCTCCCTCAGCCTCCTAGCTCACCTGCCATGAGGAAGGTGATTTCGTGATTACACAATTCTTCTGATGGGAATGAAAACTGAATAACAGTGCTCTCTGTAATAAGGACTCAAATGAAACAACAAATGCATGCTTGAAAGACAAAAAATTCAAAGATACTCTTAAAACAACCTTATGATGCAGAAATAATAAAAAGTGAATATAAAGCATATAACCTTAAGTCTGCACATGTCCTTATCAGAATGGCAGCAGGAGGACTTCTGCATCAGTTATCTGGCTCCCTGAAAATGAAGCTGATGAGAAACTTCCTGACCTGCTCTAGT
Source organism: Cygnus atratus (assembly GCF_013377495.2). Lineage (NCBI taxonomy): Eukaryota > Metazoa > Chordata > Aves > Anseriformes > Anatidae > Cygnus > Cygnus atratus. The sequence continues at coordinate 75,629,058 of NC_066364.1, read as the reverse complement.
GAGACCCAATCCTGCTTCCCCTGAGGTTATACAAAGCTCCCATTACTTCCAGTGGGAACAGCTTAGCAGTCCTAGTGGCGTGAATGGATGCATTATAATGTCAGTAATAACAAATGTCATGCACATTCCATGATTAGCTAGAAAAATGATGCTAGGGTTAAATAGGCATGTCTCATTCAGATGCATGTCACCGAGCTGGACCCATCACCTAGGTACTGGATGCCATCTCTCCCTTTTTCTCCTTCTCCTATTGCTAAACATGCTAATCCTACGCAGCAACCAAACATCATTATTGCAGGCTTGTCCAAAAATTATGCAGAGACAATTAGCCTCATTGAAAAAGGTATCAAAGACCTCACAGTATCATTCATCTGTCCCTCGGTGCGCACGCACACACACAGGCATCCAAGGGACTTTAAACATAGCTAAAGACAGTGTTTTCATTAGTTCACTGTGAATGGCAGTGACTTCATGCATTAAAAACTCTGCACCTCCCCCTGTGGTGTAACGCCTGTGCCCCGCGATGAATGGCTTCGCTGCAGCTTTTTGTCCTGAAAGGCTAGGAGGGAGATGCTCACCAGCCCCAAGGGAGACTGCAGCTGAACATGCCCTATTATGATCTTGCTGGCAGCATCAATTGATTGCAAAAAGCAAGGTGACTGCATCCCCACCAAAATAAACACGGGGATAGGGGGAACTGAGAGGAATGCTGCTGGTTTAGCTTCTCTAGGGTATAAGTAGTCAGTGACAGTAAGGGTTTGTACTTCCAGACTGTTTTATTAACATGAACAGCCACAGTGCTCCTGAGAAGTACAAATGTCATCCTTTGTCTTCCTCCTTCATGCTATACATGTAAAAATGAGGTGTGTTTGACCACAGGATTCCCAAATATAACTCTCAGCATCCAGGTGGCATGTGGGAAAAGAAAGACTAAAAGGGTCATAAGTGGATGCAGGAAGCATCTAGATGTTTGCAGGAAATTGTGTAAGTAGTCTGTTGTGGCTATAAGGTTTCTACAGGGGGTCTATACGAAATGGTATTATTAAAAGAGAGTTTCTTGTTTGAAAAATGCTTTTAATCTATTTTTTTATCAGTTTTCATGACCACAATGAATATATCCTCACCTACTTTGGTTATTTTCTTGTTCGCAAGCATTCAGTGCATACTTATTATGAATACATGCTGTGATACGGTCATGAGGGAATACCTGAACCACTACAGAGCCTTCCTGTAGTGAATCAACCTACTGAATGAGACACTAAAATTGCTTCACACTTTATCTTACAGAGAACTTATCAGAGATGTGAAAAAAACCACAACTCTGGAAAACGATGATGATGGCAACTTCAGCTGGGAGACTTGGCAGAGCAGCCACAGGTCAACCAAGCTGTGGAAGCGGAGCACTGGGATCAGCCGATGGCTCTGTGCGATCCTATTGAAGAGCCTCTGGGCCCAAAAGCATGCTCACTTTTTACAGCTCTAGGGGCTATTACTGCTCCCCGAAAGCACTTCTCTGGGACCACCAAGTCTGCAACAATTTCAGCACTGCTCTCTTCAGACCAGGATCTTTCAGTGGATGTGTCAACAGCCTGCTCCAAAAGAGATGGCCATGTAGAGAAGTGCAGCCATTCTAAAACGTCAGCTCTTAGGTTCGCTTGAAAATATGAACTGACACTTTCCTAAGTCCTTCATTAAAAACATTTACACACTGAAATAATTTACAGAGTACTGCTGTCCCCTTAGCAGCCCTATGGAAAATCATTGTTACACCAGATAGGTACATTTTCACATTGGGCTGCTTTTTAAGAGTGAATTAATCCAGACCGGAGCACCCAGTGGCTGTGCACAGCCTTTAGGAATCTGCAGCTGTTAATAATTAAACTACGAACCATTTCCTAAAGGTGGTGCTGCAGTCAAAACACAATCCATAGGTAGGCAGCAGAAACCAAGGCAGAGCCACTGCTCTTCTAATAAAGAATGATTACTGCCTCCAAGCATAATGCTTTTGACAGGCTGGTCTAAACTCTTGTCGGGGTCACAAGGTTAATCTCGTAGCAGCCACAGGCCCCCTCACTGCTGAGCGTGAACAATATGGTTAACATTTTTGGAACGGAGTTAAATTTCTTTGTCATTCCTAGCCCACACCTGACAGAAGCAGCCCTCTTCTCTGCTTTCATAACCTGCCATCTGGAAGATACCAAATTCTTATCTGGCCCGTTGATCTTTTCTTCAGCCGCTGAGAATGTTTCCCACCGCCGACCAAAAGACCAGAAAACAGAGTTTACCCACCTGAAATAAACTCTGAGCTTTCCTGGGGCTAATTCCTTCAGATCCTAATGTGGCTGCAAAACACAGGAATGTGTGACACAGCAGAGAGCTCTCAATGCCAGCAGCATTCCTCAGGCTCATCACCACAGCCATCACAGCTCTGTTCCTGGGCTACTGAGTAAATGCAAATAAATCTTGACAGTGTTTTTTTTGCTCACTATCTCACCGTATTTGGCTTCATTCATCAGTTTATCCTCGTGTAAGACTAAGGGTAGGTTAATACAGGATGGATGATGCCATTTAGCTTTTGTCCCAACAAAGAAGAGATTGCACTTTGCTTGAGCACCTACAGTGACCATGCAATATTTACCTTTGATAAATTAGTATCGACACAGCTGCTGACAATTTCACTAAGGGATCTGCCTGTCCTCAAGAAGACTTGTGTCCCACAACTCTGCAGATAAAAATATTCAGACTCCAAGTCCTATCTACAGCCCCAAGTCTTATCCAAACATACACAAGGCTTACCATTCCTTCTTGGACTCCGGCAAGCTTCTTCCTGTCCCCCAAATTCTAGTCAGGAACTTGAAAGTGTCATGCTCAGGGTTTCATGTCCAAACCCCTCTCTCAACTTACCTATGATTAACCAAGAAACTACAATTTTTCATTGCGAGCAGTGCAGATCAAATACTTAAGGCCCAGATCAACAAACACTGAGGTCTTATTTACATGCCCAAATGCATTCAAATCATTGATGTCAGATGCCTACGCAGGAATACACACCTGGGCTATTGAGAGCTATTTATGCTGCCAAATTTTAGGTGAGGCAACCTGTATGGTCAGTCACAGAAGGGAGACAGGCCTTCCAAGGCCAGCTAGAGGTAGGATTTTCAGTTTCCTTCTCAAACTGGTTGATGTGCCCCATCCTGGGGAAGGGGAATGTAAGCTGGGGAAAGGCAGGTGTAGATAAAGACCCAAAACTCTTCCAGAAGAGAAGAGACAGGGCACAAAAAGTCTGAGGACCCCACCCTCACCCCCCAAGCAGCATCTCTGTTGGCTCCACTAGGAACATGACAGACTAATCTCCTAATTGCAGTTACCCTGGCTACCCGCCTCCCTCTCTCCTGCTTCACATCAGATGCAGCAAACATGCAACTGCCCAGAGATATCAGCCTTCTATTTCAGTGGGTTAGGTGCCATTTCATATTTTATCAAGCCTAATTAACAGCGGGTTTCCGCTGAAAGGTTGTTTGCCACTGCAACATCTCCAGCTGCAGGGTCCTTTCTGTCCCTCCCCATATCCTGACAGGCAGTTCCCTTCAAGGAAGGTGCTCTGATTCATCTGGCCCATAGTAAGAGAAACAGCTCGCTTTTTCCACAGGATTAGTCTTCTGGGGTTGGCCAAATGGATCGATTCACCCTGCAGCTGTACAGTCACTAGACTGCACTCCAAAGCAGCAGAAACATATGGCAGAGAGAGGAAGAGGAGCAGAGCATTCCTTTTGGTTGGACCAGCTTAGCTGTAAGCTGAAACCAAACCGTAAATTAGGTGCCTAAACACAGATGGGGGAATTTGCCCCCTTGTCACCCAGGATCAATGCTTAGCCCACACGGTCAGCAGCAAGCCACACTGTCTGCTTGCCTCCTCAGCAGGTCATGATAACCCTGCTTTTAGGTCATGCGTGGGCAACATGAGAGAGCACTCTTTGCCATGAGCATCACCGGTATATTGGTGCCAGTGACGTTCCCTGCCACCTCTGGGACATACGACATGCTTGGATGCATGCGCATAGGTTATGCATGAAGTAAAATGGGTGGATCAAGCCTACGTTATTTTGGAAAGACTATTTTCTCTTTCACAGAGGTGAGCTTGTGGGGGAAGACCTAAATAGCTAGATAGCAAAAATGCTGTAAGTATCTGAGAGTACTTTTCACCTGTTAGGGCAGGGACTGGCTTTCTGCACTGGACACGTGATTGAGAGTGTGACAAAGGGACCTCTATTTACTTCAAAGTACTTACCCTACTTATTTTTACCACTGTAGAACTGCAATGCAGTAAATCAAAAACTTTATGTATGCTGATGCACACAACTGGCACATGTCAGATAGTTGGAAATCAATACCTATTTCTAATTATCTTGTAATTCTTTGCAACGTAAAAAGTGATGAAAAGAAAGTATTTGTCATCTCAAAGCAAGCCAAACAACAGAAAAAAGAAATGGGGTGGGCATTATAATGTGCTATGTACCTTACTACGGCATTTCTCAATGGCCTGAGAAAGAAGAGCCCACAGCCTAAGATACCTGGCTAAAAGTGCTTTGGTGGCTGCTGAAACAAGCTCTTTCACCAGCTTGCTTACCTGCTTATGTCTACCCTGGCCAAATGCTACATCCAGGGCAGTGCCCAGAGCCCACTGACTTACCTGGGAATGAGACTTTCCCCTCATGGAGCTCTTTTCCACACTAGCTGGGCTTCCTCCTGCTAGAACTCAGCTTTATCCCTGGAGATGGCAAGAGATAATTCTAAAAATTGCTTTCATTGCTATGAGATGAGTATTTTCTTTGTCATTTTAATGGAAGGAATAGAACCAGCTATTTTAAAAAGTAGGACTCATTTCTTCATGGGATCATTTCCAAGAGGCTGTGGACATTTTCCTTTGGGGAGAACAATGAAAAAAAAAAAAGCAAAAAAAAAAGCCAAACACACACACACAAAAAAAAAAAACAAAACACAAAACCACCTAAAAACTCAACCCTTAATTTTGAACCAGAAGATTGAAAGCAATCACTATCAGTAACAGTTTTTATGAGACATAACTGATATCGACATAAAATTAGAGAACACCTTACCCTTTCAAGTTTCTAAGTACATTTTGGAAGCAATTGTAAGTGAACCAGGCTGACTTGGGTTTCTCATCTTTACTTGATGTATGATGACAAAAGGAGATAACCTTGGTATAGATAGCATGATTTATTCATAACTGAAGACAGTGAGACATGTTTGCAGTCATTGCAGATTAGGAACCCCTGTGTGCAAGTTTTTTATTACTTTAGGCTTTTTTCCACTTCCCACTCTTCATCTCCAGCTTTTACCTTGTCTTTGCGTGACTCGAAGTACCGTCCCTTCTAAAGGACAGAAACCAATCCCACCAAGGATTATGTTTCACAGCCACATTCTTTATTTACAAGGGGTTTTCAGTGCTCGAGACCTTTTATAAGATACCTCAGTTGTTTTAATAACTTGATGAAATGTTTATAATGTGATGAAATTGTTTTCAATTCAGAAATACTTTAACAAGGAGAGTTGCAGCAGACATGTTAACACCTCCAGGCAGCCCCTAAAACTATTGCAGTTTGGTGAAATGTGAGTATATTTCTTGATAAAAGCTTTCAATCAGCTCTGATTTTTTTCCAGGAACAAGTCATTTTTTCTTCCTTGAGCGTGACAGGTTGAAACATTCATTTCCAAGTTAATGGTTTTGTCTGGGCACTAAGGGACACATCACCCCCTCCAGAGTCAAGGCAAAACCACAAGTATGCAGGGCTGCTATTACAGGCAACCAAGCCTCTGACCAGCGAGGTGTTAGTGGTGAAGGACAGAGGCAGAGCCCAGGAGAGGGGGAAGAGAAGCAGGAGGAGGCTGCTGGAGGCTTGTGCAGCACCTTTAACTCCAACCCCACTTTCAGAGGTGAAAGCAAAGACTGTCTCACCCCCCACCCTGGGACACCCACCCAGCTGCTCTGAAAGCGCTCACCAGCCATGAGGGGAGGCCCAGTTACTTCTTTGACTCATTTACTTCAAAATACACTCTCTGGGAACTGATGCCGTATCTAGGGCACTTATCCTGATGTCACGTCCCCTATGAGCAGATATCACATCGCTGTTTGCCATGATCCCCAGCTTTGCACAGGAGCTGGGATTTCATCCAAACCCCTTGCTCACCACACAGGTAATGTGATGAGGAAGGCAGTGGGACCTAGGCACCTTAGAAATTTTATCCTGCACATGCTGAGGAGAACAAGAATATTTAAGGAATGTATCTGTACAGTAGAAGATAACTTCTTGCGACTTACAATAGGGTTTTAAGTCAGGTAGAGGCAATGCCTTTTCTTCATGTTTTGCCTCGAGCAATACAAAAATTGGAAACATGCTTTAGCCAGGTACTAAATTTGACCTACATTTGTAGTGACACTTGTAAATTCAAATTGTTTCACTCTAAGATCTTCACTTACTAGAACATAACCGACTTCTAATTGTTATTTTTACAACCCTTTGTTTACGGATTTCACTATTTATTTCCTGCCTTATTATATTCCACTCCTGCTGTCTAATGTCAAAGCTCTTGCTGCTTTGACAGAGCATACCAGGGCTAATGCATAACTCATGCATTTACTAAATGGGCAGGAGGGAAAAACAGATGAGCAAGAGCACGGTAAGCACTTGCCTGTAATTATCTGTGAATAGGCTTAGGTTAGCAGCAATAATGGTAGAAATAGATTTTACACGTCAGGCTGAATTCATCCTGTGGGTAATTCAAATTGTGCCATTACTTCATGGAAATATTCAGCCTAAATGCAGCCCTCTCCCCTCCCCCTTCTCATAATCCATTTCTTATTTAAGGAGCAGGATGACACAGCCCATAAGGGAATTTATTCTCTTCCCTTAAATTTACAGTGCAGTATCCTCATTGTTGGTTTTCTCCCCGCTTTTTTCCAGTGTTTTCTCATCCAGGCTCGGGATTTCCCAAGGTGGGGGAATCTGAAATGCTGCCTGGCGGCAGGAGGTAGAGAAAGGCCAGGGCATTTGCAAGCGGTGGCCTCTGTTCAGACAATTGTTTCCTGCACGTAGGACTTTGGAGCTTGTGGAGCTGCTCCCAGGCACGTTTACCTCGTGATGCACTGCAGGCCCCCTCCCCACTCCCCCACCAGAAACACCAGCTCTCCTTTGTGTGAAGCCACAAGGCGCTCCGCAGGCAAGATCGCATCAGCCAAGATTACATTTCTTCCACATCCCGATTTGCTGAGGGGTGAATCTGAGGGAACACATAAACGCGTTCTCAAAAAATGGGAAAGGACAATGCTTTTGGCATGAAAAAAAAAACAACCCACGGTTATTTTATAGAGAATCCTTACTAGTTCTGCTGCCTCTAACATTACTCTAACACTTTGTAATTGCAGGCACTCCAATCATTTGATCTAGAAAAGAACACAGAAATGCAGACGAATATAATGAAAATGTAAAACAGATATTCAGTTGAAAAATAAAACCTGTATTTGATATATATATATATATAAGCTTAAGCAGAGAAAATAGTTCCAAATTATTTCAAAAGTCAACTAGTTTTTGTAACTAAAACCTTGCTGTTCCCATTAGCTAGTGGTGCTATTTTTTTTCTTTTGCATTAAAAATATTTAAGTTAGAGAGAAAAAGGGAAGAAATAGAGAACAATAGTACAGAAATAATTCCAAATAGAGCAAAAATAAGTACATAGCTGAGAGAATATAAAAGCAAAAGCAAAGCCCATGTGAAACACATCATCTGTGTATCATCAGATACAGCAGAGGCCATTACTCCTCTGTGAAGTGTGGCTTTGGCAGGATTGTCCTTAGGGGCTGAGAGGAAAACTTGCACGGAATAGAAAGCTGGAGAGATTTTTTTTCCTTAAGCAGTAAATGGACAACATGAGGTATATATTTGCCATGCAAAAGATGTATAATTAATGTTGTGATCAAAGTCTAGCACTAACACAATAAGCACTGAGAATCCTTGGCCAGGGAATTAACAGCACTCATGTGGTTTTAAAGTTAATGTAACTAAAACTTCACAATTCAAACTGCAGCACGTGGTCAGGTAAGTCAACTCCTCCTGTGCCAGTACTGTATCAAACACTGACAAACCCTGTTGGGGAAGAACTGCTACAGATCATTATATTTTATGTAATGTAAGGGAAGTGGCATTACTGTGACCCCAAATGGGAACTCACACCAACACCTTATGCACTTTGTGTGTGTTTAGCTACAGATAACACCTCGATGTTGACTGGGTCCTACCAGAGAGGTGATTTAAACTCCTCATGGCCAGCAGCCATGTCACCACTAGCTGTGATCTCAGGAGGCTGCGTAATGAACACAGGTCTGGGCCTGCATGCAGCTTGGGTTAGGAAACCTTGAAAGGAAGCACAAGAGGCAGCAGGAAAGGGCTCTGGGAATTTGGTCAGAGCTAGGATAAAATCATGAGCCTATAATGATATTAATGTATTGGGATTACTGAAGGACACTATTTCTCTGTTCTGCTTTAGAACTAAAATGAGGCTTGTGACCATGTAAGTAGATGCAGTCCCATGGAGACTCTGTCAAGGCTAAGAGTTACAGTCCCTGTGCTGTAGGGCCAAATGAACCCTTACGATTTATGAACCCATCCTGCCTACCCAGATTGCCCACATGGTTCCCAAAGTTTTAGCGTTAACCAGCGCTAGGTTGCACTGGTGAGCAGCTGCTCTCTTACTGCCTGAAGGTGTCTCTGTTTCGATGGCAAACCTCACAACGAGGAAGGACACCGGGATCCTCTGGGATTAAAGACTGGATGCACACTGCTTGTAAAACACCAGGTACAGTAAGGTATAATACAAAGTTGTTTCCCACTTCCTCGCAGTCACATGGCACATCCCTGGCACAGGAGCCACTCCTGAACTGCCCACAAGCAGTTTTTAGCTCTAGAGTCTTACCTTGGCCTTGCCTGCAGCATAATGTGGGTGATGCTCATCATACAGTGCGTTTGGTTCTTATTTAATGTAAACTGACATCTCAAAAATTATCAATTATAACTATACATTATGCACAGCTTATGGTATAATAATGACTAATTATAACTAATAATACAAATACTGTTATTAGCATGTAAGCCACCCTGCAATTTATTAGTGTTTCTTGTTTGCATGCTATTATAGATACATGTGATATTTTAAAGTTGAAAAAAAAAAAACATAATTCCCTGTCCCAGAGGTCAAAAGTAAACTTGGTTTTGCAATGTTAATCATAAAAGCCCTAGTATGATGAATTGTCCCACTGATGCCATCAATGATTTTCTAGGAATGAGGAAAGCCAGCAAAATCAAGCTCTATTATGCGCTGAAACCATCACAAAATAAGATTTTGCCTCAGCATGTATGCTAACAGAGAACAGATTATCATCATCTCATGTGTAATATCTATGATGTCTGTGTACACAATGACAAATATATACAAATAATTATTGCCACTGCAAGAGTTGCGTTATGCTTGGAAAGTCTCAATAACATGCAGCAGGGACCTGACTGATTTAAATGGAGGGTGCAGAGTACCGGGAGCAGCCTTTCATGCAAGAAAGTCAAGTAATTTTTAAAAGGCTCCCCGTCAGTTCACTGCAGCCACTGCTAGTTCAAATTTTCTTTAGGATTCATTTCATGCCCTCTTTTCTGTTAATAACCCAGAGATCAATCCTCTCTCTAATGAATAGCTGACCTATTCTTCTTTGATTTGCCATTGATTTCTTCTGCTTACTTCCCAACACTTTGCCTGTTGATTAAATGCTAGACATAAGAATGCCTCGAATTTCTGACTTCTGAGTCATCCTCTCATGACTTGAACAGCTTGAAGCCAGCTTCAGCTCCCAGAGATCATTAGTGAAAACTCCTTTGTTTCTAGACACTACAAACAAGTTTCTCCCTGAGCCTCAGTGCTGCTCATGAGCTAGAAAATAAACTGTAGTAACAAAACTATTTCCTATGTGCATTTTTTAGATTATTGTAACAAGAGGAAAAGGATTCTTTTCCATGACCATGAAGGCAAACCCCAGCTTTCCCTTTTACACTGTGAAATCCTTTCATCTACATGCAGTGCAGATGAGACCATGAGCAAAGACATATGCTTATGCAAACTTTTACTTTTGCATGGAGTCCCTATGACTTCAGTGAGACTCTGCATGAGACACACATTTACAAAAGGAGCTCTACTTTCTGAATGAAGATACCAGTTTATTAGCACTCTCCTACAAATCCCCCCTCTGGCTTCCCCATTACAGAGCAAGCTGGATGAACTTGCTTATCTGCACTGCAGGTAGGAGAGCTGGAGTCGACACGTTCAGAAGATGAAGCGGTATCTCTTTGGAACACAGATATCTCCAGTCTCCAACACTTTGATGTCTCCTTCAAAAACAAACAGGCTAACGCTATCTCCATTTTCCTGCAGCTCTGATGTTTCTCAAAATGCTGCTTGTTTTCTCTAGGGTGACACACCAAGTCTGCCAATCCTAGGGGACCAGCTATGCAGGATAATTACTAGACTTCTAATTATAGTCCCATACCTGACATATTCTAACATATTCCATTCTGTCCATAGCTAGCCTAGCAGTCACAGCCGACCTAAGCTTTCCTTGCCCTCCTCAGGTTCTGCAGGAAGGAAACTCAGCTGCGAGAGCCCTGGGGTCCCTGAGGGAGCGATGAGGACTGTGGGTTAACGTGACATGCCATGAAGCACAGCCCTGCCTCAGCAGGCGAGGCGCAGTCCTTTGCTCCCACTAAAGGATCCTGTCACAGACAGATGAACTAGGATTTTGTAAGCGAGCATAATGTTTTCTTTGATCCAAGCCCAGAAGCATGCGGCAACTGTTGAGAGCTGTTTGATCACATTTCCCGTTCTGAGCTAGCTGACAGAAAGCCCTACCGGCACCGGAGTGCCATGCTGGCTTTGCTGCAAGCTTCACACGTTGTATTGGGCAGGTTATATAAGAACAAGTTCAACAGCAGAGCCTAAATTTAGGCAACGGATTCCCTGCCCTTACATTCAATTCTGAAATCCGTGCTGGAAAGCAAGTGAGGAGACGTAGGTGATGACATTAAAAGATGCTGACTCCAGCCTGATGGGATCGCTCCCTGAGGCCATCTAATCACCAGCACGATAGACTACTCTTCCAGCCAAAAAGCTGGGATTTTCTCTCCTTTTAGTGAGTTGGATCAGCTTAGCACTCTGCAGTGCTCCAGAGCTGGCACAAGGAAGGTGCTGTAGCCATGAAGAAAGGGAGAGAAGGAGGCAGAGGGCTGAAGGAGTAAGAGGAAGGGACACCGAGACATCTGTGTGTGTGCAGAGGGGAGCTGTTACACCGGCCCATGGAACCGCACACTAGGCTCCTCAGAACAGTCAAGACGCTGGAAGGACGGCTGTATCAGCCTCAGCTTAACCACGGCACAGGGCATGGGGATGTAAACTTGGTCACTGGGCCACCTCCGTCCATCTCGGACCCACGGTCCCTGAGCCATGAAGCGAGGCGCCCCCACTTCTGCTGGGCTAACAAATAAAGCCACCAGCATTTTCGCTCAGAAGGCCGCTGCGGGAAGAGAAAGGGCTGGTGATGAGACGTTCTCCGAGCTCCCTGTGCAGCCTCGTTATTAGAATCCAGCAGGGAAGAGGTAGAGGCAAGCTGCCACCTGTGCGCCCCCCCATCCCTTCCCTCAGGCGGCGTTGAGGGGAGTAACCGCCGCGGCCCCAACGCCTCCCCCAGCCTCAGCACCGCCCGCGGCGAGGCGCGCGGATTGACAGCGCCACCCACCAACCAGAGAGGTCACCGCGGCCGCGTCCCGCCCACTGCCCGCCCCTCTCCGCCAATCCCCTGACGCAACCGCCAGGTGGGCGTGCGGGCCGCCTCTCCACGTGGGCGCCACGGCCAGGGCGAGCAGGGCGGGGCGGGATGACCACGCCCCCTCCCCACAGCCCCGCCCCCGATCGCGGTAGCCCCGCCCCTAACTGGGCTCCCCGGAGGGGCAGCGCCGCTCGGCTCGGCTCGGCTCGGCCCGGCCCTGCCCGGCTCCCGGCGGTGCCGTCCCGCGGTGAGTGGGGCACAGCGCCGGCCACAGGGGCGGCCTGCAGGGCCCGGGGTGGGGCGGGGGAACGGGGTCCGGGGCTGGGGGGGGAGTTTGGTACTGGGGTGTGAGCGGTGGTGAGTAGAGGTAGCGATTGTTTCCTAGAGTGAGTGAGCCGACAGAAAGGGGTTGGCGTGGGTTTGTCGGCTTTAAATCGTTTTGTGGTGGTAGAGAAGTTTTGTTTTCTTTGTGCCGTGCCGTTTGGGCAAGACTTGCCTATATTGCATATATATGCTTCTACCTATACCGCGTATATACGCGATTGCCTATAGTGCATATATGTGCTATTGCCTATATCGCGTATGTGCGCATTACCTATATAGCATATACGTGCTGTCGCCTGTATTGCATATATACATCTAATAAAGCCGATGGTGCTTTGAAGCTCCAGCACCTCTCCGTCCCAGCCCCGCCGGTGAGCAGCGTGGCCCCAGCGGCTGTTAGCTCCTGTGGTTGCGGAGCTGCCCCGCTGTTCGCCCTGCTCGGGGTGCTGGAAATCGCCCGCGTGCCTCCTGTGCTCCCCGGTTACGGCTCTTCGTGGGCTGCTGTACCCTAATTCTTGGCAGCGGGGTTAGTAGCTGAGCGTGGACAAGCCGTGGGCTTGGTGCAGAAGAAGTCCTGTTACTAGGAGGAGCTGCTGCTTGGAGAACGGCAGGAGGAAGGTCTTTTCCTTAAGCCATTTCTTATGCTTGCTTTGTCTTTTCCATCTCTCTTTCCTCTTTTTGCAAAATTCAGCATCGCCACAAAAAGGGACAGTTCTCTGTAAATCCATTTTCATTCCATTTCTTTTTTGGGTCCTGCCTTTGGTTTTCCCCATCCATTTGCCGCAGGTAACTTTTGGCAGTAATGTGTGCTCTCTGAAGCCGCGTCTGCTCTTAAAGACCCCGCTGCTTGTGTTAATTCTGTCCAGGTATTGGCAGATCGGTGTTTTCACACTTGTAATAGAAGCAAGCTGTGCCACAGGCAGTTTTACCTGTCCTTTCTGGAAATCCCTCCATCTCACGTACTCAGAGCGGAGAGGAGTACTGATATAGGACCAGCTGCACTTTCTAGTGGGAAAAAAGTTGGAGGCAGACTGATGGGGAACTGACTGAAGTTGGTCTGAATGTTTAGATCGTGATTCCAGTGCCATGAGACGAGCAGGGGGCTTTCTCCTTCCTGTGGAGAAGTAGGCTTTCACTCTCTCTCTCTCTCTCTCTCTCTCTCTCTCTCTCTCTCTCTCTTTTTTTTTTACCTAGTTGTTACTTGGTACTAAGGCTATTCCTGTTCACAAGAGCTATTTACATAATATATTGCTAAAAACATGTCTGTTCTTATTCACCCTGCAATTCCAGGTATTGCCTGTGAAGTTATAATGATGTCTTCTTTTAAATAGTTCGCAGTCTGTTTACTTCTAGAACTGCTAAAAGATCTTGGTGAGAACTTCTTTTGCAGAGCTGTCAAAAAAATATCTTGGGTGGTGAGTGGTCTGTTCAATTCAGCCCTACCCTGCTCAAATGTAAAAATATGAGCATGGTGGAACACTTTCTGCACAGGCAGTCTTGCAGAAGCGTCTGTCAGCTGTTTAACAGATGAAACAAGTTTAAATAATAGGTTAAGCAAGTGTTTAATAAACTTGCTTGGGGGGAAAAAAAAAAAGACACACAAAACACCTTTATAGCCTTAGTAGACTTGAAAAAGGAGTATGCTCTTGGTTAGAGAAATAGCTGATAGGCTTTTGGGTCCTGAGACCTCACCTGTTTCCAAGTAGCATGATAGAAGATGCTTTTCTCCTGAGACTCCAGTAAAGAGATCAGGTCTCGCTGCTTGGTGCTCTCCCTGCACTTCTTAAACATCCTGACTGTTGCAGGAGCAGGGAAAGCAGCCTGCTCTCCTTGTTATAAAGCCCTTGCCGTAGCTCTCCACCTGTGCTTTCCCTCTCCTGTTCCGCATCAATACAAAGGATGAGCAGTCTGTAGTAAAGAAAGATTTCACTACTTGGCAGAAGTGCACAGGGAGAGCAACCCAAAGTATCTCCTGTTGTTCTCCTTCGCTCTGAGGCACCAGACCGTGCCTGACACTTTCTTTACTGCACTCCTGGCTCTGCCTGCATATGCCCGTGAATGAGCTTTCTGCAAGGATCTGTCTCGAAAGAGTTGTGCCCCTGTGTTTGCATGGAGGTGAGCTTGCTGTGATTGAATGGCTGTTCAAACAATTATTTTTCCTTAATCTTGGAAAGATCTCATGTGATACTGCCTTGGTCATGCAAGTTTGCACTTCTGCATGGGCTCACTTGGCAGTGCCTTCGTGTTGTGTCACAGACACCGAGGCTGGTTTGCGTGCTGTCCTGTATTTCACTGGTTCTTTCCTATGCTTCCGCATTTGCATGAGCCAGTTGATTCTCTTAGTTGCTACTCACTCATAAACTTTAATTAGTGTGCTTGATGTATGAAGCCTGAGGAAGTCCTGCAAGTGACTCTTAATTGGTAAAAGGAGTCCAGTTATGGACTGTGCAGAAATAAACAAATTCATTGTAATAAAAAACTTCACGTTGGCAGTCAGATGTGGTGGGTAAATGCTATTTTTACATTGCCAATCAATGAGGAGGCAGGATCAGTTGATCCATTGCTCTTTCTGATGTTGTCAGGAGAACGTCCTCCCAGGAAAAAGGCATGCTGAAAAGGAGGTGCTTGCTCTTGCTGCAGATGTTTCGATATTGTTTCAAACGTATATTGCTAAGTTTTGCATATATTTGCTAAAATAATGCATTTTAAAAGGCTGCATACCTTTGTGTACAAAAACTGGAAGGTGCACGCTTGGACGTGATGGGAAAGCTTAGTCCTTTTTGCCTGGAGGCTGTAATGCTCATTGTTTCTCTCAAAGACTCCTGAATTCAGTTCTGGTTTCAGGGAAGGATTAAACCCAAATGATTCATGCTGGGCTGTCCTCATGGGGAGTAAACTGCTGAGTTGCTTTTTTCATCCCAGGGGACAGCCAGGTGGAAGCATGGCAGCCACCCTGCGGGGTCCAGCCTGCACAGCCTTCTCACTTCGACGTGCTGCTGGAGCACGTCCTCTGGTGCTCTGTCCTCACCTGAGCCTTCTTCCTCTCCCTGGGGACTGACTTGCAGTAGTAAGGTCTGATGTGTGCCCCCAAACATGTGCCACTTGGCTTCCAAAGAACACAGCATCAGGATGTAGGAAAGCTGGCTCTGAGCAGAAGGGCTAGAGCAGCCCACGAAGTAGCATAGCAGCGTGGTCCCAGGTTAGGAGTGGGGAATTTGGGGAGAGCCCTTCTTCCCGAGCATTCTGGCTATGGTGTGGGAGGCGCAGCGCAAAAAAGAAGAGTTACAAACCCAAGAGTGCACTTCATACTCTAGCAATCACTCGTACTGCTCGACTTGAGGCAGGGAGCTTCGCAGCATGCAGGTGGAGTGTGGGCAGTCATGCCTAACTAAGAGCTGTGTCTAATCCTGCAATGGGGACTCAGGACAAAGCATTTTCCTCTCTATTGTTAAAGCTCAGTGTTGTTGGAGAGTGCTGTTTGTACAGGAAGAAAAGAAAAAGGATGTTGGTTGGCATCTAAGCCCGATGCTTCGCAACTTCCCCATCTGTCCCAAAAGGTATGTGGTGAGGACATACCTGCGAGGACTCCACAGCCCTGCAGTTTTGGAGGCATCTGCCACTGCTGCTTTGGAAAATGCAAAGGTGGGAGCTGGGCCTGCATCCTGTCCCTGCAAGAGGATTGTAGTTGCATCTAACAGATGTTGCTAGCAGGTGCAGAAGGCCTGCTGCAGTTGCGTCTCCCAGATCTGTGAGTGAGCGTGGCTTGCTGCCCAAAGGCAGGCTTCTTTCCAGGCAGCTGCCTGTCTTGCTGCGCGGCTGGGTTGAGTAGAGCTCCCTAAGCTGGTTGTGAAACTGCAGTCTGAGCCTTGTTGTCTTACGAGCCTGAGACATCCCTGGGTAATATCTGGAAAATGTTAGGAAGAGTCTTAAAATTTCTGGATGGTTCTTGACAGGACTCTGTAGGGCCAGTCTGCTCCAGTTTCATTAGGAAGATGCTCAATATTCATTTTCTGTCAGCTGTAGCAAAACCAGCTTTCCCATGATGTTTTATTGTAATAAGCCTTGCAAAGTGTGTTTCCAGTTTACGTTCCAGCATGTTTTTGAGAGAAACAGAGAATTACGTGTGCTTTTTTTCTTGATGAGAGGATTTTGTTCTGCTTTGAGTTGGCAGCCCACTGCTCTTTCATCCATTTGCTTTATCCCCTACAAGTGTGGCAATGGCAGTCCAGGAGGCTGAAATCAGGATTAGGACCCAATTCACAGTTGGCTTCGGGCTGATGCAAAATGGAGCTGCACTTGTAACACAGGTTCATGCAGAACCACAAATCGGTCCAAGTGCACGGGTTAGTCCTTTCAGACAGGCTCAACCTGGGGACCTGAAGTCACAAAGAAGAGGCTAGTGCTGCTTTTTGTAACTCTTTCTTTCCCCCAAAACAGAGAAAGGTGGGTTTGAAACTTACCTACCCGTGGAAGTCCGGAAGGGGGGAAATGAACGAGTAAGCAGGAAAGCTCCTGCATCGCTTCCTTCCCCAGAGGACTCAATTTCTTGCTGCTGCTGCTAGCTCCAGCAATTCCTGCTTCTACCAAACTAATGCTAGGGTTCTGCTCTGGTGCTGGGAGGCAGCTTGTGGGGCTGCGGAGAGCGGAGGGGAAGATTAGGGTTCTTCCTAATTAGTTTTTACGGCCATGTTTGAGCTGTTTAATCAGAGGAGTCTTGAAATTAATGAGAGGCTTATTGTCCAGAGCTCTGGTACATGTGTGTTTAGGTAAAATCAAATCAAAATAAACAGTGCTAAATAAACTGGGCTGTCACTCCAGGCACTAATAAGACTCCTGACTGATACCAGAAGAATACAAATAAATAGAGTCTTTCACTGTTTCATTGATAGGCTGCAGGGCCTTTGACCAAGCAATTACATCTCAAAATGCACTTCTCCAGGAGCGAAAACCTGAAGTGATGTTTTTATTTCAAAATCATACAAACAACAAAAAAACCTGTAGAGTGTCCCAGAGGCCGATGATTGACTTCAGCTTTTATTAATTCATCTGCGGTGCATTTGCTGGAGCTTTTAGGGTTTAATTGAGGTTAAGAGGTTGGAATCTGCGGTAAACAAAAGAATGGCATATGGGCAGTCTGAAATTGTGGATGTTTAAGTAAGAGCATTCCTTCTGGCCACTTGTTTTCGTTGGGCAGTTATTCTTGGCTCACAACTTTTTTTTTTTTAAAGTGTAAACATGCAGTGCTAGCGAGTTAATGATTCATTATGTTTTATCGCATTCTGGCATACCTCTGAAGAGAAAGCTGATTTAGGCTTGTGTTTGACCTCCCCTTTCAGATTAAGGACATTGCTTCTTTAACGTCTTACCTGCTGTTGAGGGGTTGATGAGCTCATTTGTTTTAAAACATGAAAAGAAAAACACCTTCTCCCTATCCTTTCTTACATCCCTTCTCCCATGAGCTACAGTTGTTACTGTAAAAAATCAAGTGGACAAAGCAAGTGCAAGGCTATAGGAAAAGCTTTCCTGAAGCCTTCTTTATTAGAGGCTGTGAGGAAATGGGATTCAGTTTCCTGAGTTATCCACAGCAAAATATCTGTGTGCGTTAATTACGGTTACTTTTAATTTTTCTGACTTTTGTTACAGGCTGCACAAATGTCTTTGTTGGGTGCGTTCTCTCCTTGCGAGTGAGAACGTGTGCCACAGTGCAGTGGCTTGACAATTATAACAAACCTCCTTTTGCTGGAAAGCCTGAGCTCATACTCTGACATCTTTATGCTATCCATAAAGTTTATGGAGCATATGACATCAGCTGACAATAATAACAGTGACCTGTCATGCTCAAGTCATTCTGCAGACGTCTGTTATTTATATACAGCTGTTAATAGTGTGTAGCCTGAAACGCAGGAGAGCTCATCGGTACAATCATATCAGTAAGAGAAGATAAATGAGAGATTTTTCTCTTAATATTTCATTGACTGGAAGCTTTTACCTGTCCCCATCCACAAAGTCAAATGTTTCTTTCTTGCGTGCTTATAATTTAGAGCAATCTTTTTTAAAAAATTATTTTCTGTTTAATTTTGATGATAAGTAATAATAATAATATGATCCTTTAATAACTCCCCCTCATTTTGTTAATACAGTAAATGTAATTTTTGTATGCTTATACAGAACCTCTCCTATGAGACAGAAAGAACTTATTAAAAAAAAAATGGCTTTGTTAAGAAGCATTGTATATGTCAGCTCAAGGAAACAGGTGCATGGAGCAGCTTTTACACTTGCAGAAGGTCTCTTACAGATCTTGCATTTGATTTAAAAACAAAACAGAAAACCTGTAATGTTTAAGCTGGCTGTGCAGCGACCGCTGGCAGAAAGGTGGCAACAGGTAGCTGGGGGGAACTCCACCTAACCTTGCCTAACAGGGAGGAGATGTTGGCTGCTGCGCTTCTGGTTGCGAGCTGAATTGCCCTCTCGTATTTCTGTGATTATCGTAGCTTCAGCTCTAAGGTGCTTGTGCAGCTCCCCGGCTGCTGCGTTTTTGTCTGAAACTGAAGATCACCAAGCTGTGCCGCTTGGGCTCGGCTGTGGGGAGGAAGCAAAGGCTGTGAAGCAGCAGTTCAGCCCTGGGAGTTGATGAGCTCAGGTACGAGGGCAGCGGTGTCCCAGGGAGCAGGGCTGGGGAGAGGGGAGGTTGGTTCGGATGAAGTCCTCTGTGCTGACAGCTTTCCGAAACCTCCTCTTTTGGTGACAGTGAGGAGGCGTTCTCCCAGCTGACGAAGGTGGTGCTCCCTCTCCCTCATGGGTTTTTTCGGGCAGCAGCTTGTGGTGTCATCTGTCTTATCGCTTCTGTACGTCTCCATCTCGTTTCGGGTTTGTTATTCTGAGGAGACCTGATTGCTTTATGGCCCCCTGTGTGACTCCCAGGCTATGTGAAGGTTGGCTCAGCCCGTTCTGCACCACAGCGCCATTAGAAACGTCAGCGGTGGCCTTGTAAAGTGGGTGAGCCGGGAGGTGGGGACATGCAGCAGGTGCCACCAGGGTTTGGCCTCCCGACACAACACAACTGCCTGTGGCCAGCAATGGGACTGAGCTGCGCCGGCAGGGTCTGTGGCGAGCACCCTGTGCCTGCAGCCTCAGGGTCCTCGGGCAGCATGGAGCTGACGCTTTCACCTTCCCGGCAGGTGCGTGGGATGAAGGGAGCCTGACGGCCATCCGAGGAGGAGAGGAGCCACCGCGAGCTGCCCGCCATGAGCAGGACGCTGCTGGCCGGCAGGATGCAGCCTGAGGGCCGCAGCGTCTGCGTCTTCCTGCCCGACCGGGAGCAGCTCAGCCTGACCGTGGGGGTGAGTGGCTCTCGAGGGGTGCCGGGAGGCCTCGCTTCAGGCCGGGGCTGGTTGTGTCAGCTTGTCTTGTTCCTCCGAAGCCTGCTGGTGCTGGTCTGCTGACCCAAAGGCTATTAGCTAGTTTGATATAATCTGCACTCCATTTTTTATTTGAGTGGCTGCGAAAGAATGGGGTTACTTAAAACTTCTGAGGTGGGGGGGTCCCCTCTGCTCTTTCTGCTGTTATTCTTTTTTTAGCTCTCACCAA
This sequence comes from Cygnus atratus, assembly GCF_013377495.2. NCBI lineage: Eukaryota > Metazoa > Chordata > Aves > Anseriformes > Anatidae > Cygnus > Cygnus atratus. The sequence continues at coordinate 75,609,269 of NC_066364.1, read as the reverse complement.
GTGTTTTTGCCATAAATGATAATCTAGGGTTTTTAAAATTGAACCTGAAACGCCCTGATGACTTAGCGAGCACACCTAATATACACCATTTGCTCTGGCCTTTCAGCTGTTTCTGGCTTTGCTAGCCTGTCGGTGTCTTTCAAAGACTCTACGGCAGTGTCAACAGCCACCAAGGTTCTTTTTTTTCCCCCCTCCTTTAAGTACTTGTACACACAAAAACCACAGGTAAGCTGCTTTCGTTTCTTTGATCGTCGCTTCGAATGCGTGAGCGCGCGTGTGCGGGAGGAGCCGGGCCGGCTGGCTGCCCTGCACGGCCCCGTGCTCACCGCCGGGCTCGCAGCCTCCCTGCGTAACACCGGCTGCTCCTTCCCCTGTCGGAAACCCAGCCGGCAGACACGCTTCGTGCTCAGGTGACGGAGCCCAGCGTGTGCAGGCGCTCGCGTGTGGGCTGCTGAGGTTTTCGCTGTGTTTTGTGTTTGTTTTCCCCTGGGATGGGGAGGGGAGAAGAAGACAGGTGAGGCGAGCCACTGTTTTAAGCACTTGACTTGAAAAAAGGCTTTTGAAAGCATGCGTGCTAATCTTCAAAATCCACGTAGGAATTTTCCTGCTGCTGTGCCTAAAAGCGGCATCGCTAACAGAAACAGCCGCAAGGGCTGGACAGAACAAGTCTTTAACAACAAAACCTGTGGCTCTTTGCTTCTAGGTCATCAGTTCAAATCCAGCCCACCTGCTGCCTCAAAGATGACAGCAATCTGTTGGCTTTTATGCAAGCCACAAAACGATGATTTAATTGTTATTGCAGGCAGGTGTGCAGGCCAGGGGTAAAGGTCTGTAGAGACTGACCCTAAATCTCACCTTTTTATAGCCTTTATCAGCAAGGCTGAAGATGGGAGATAGCAGAGCCTGCCCCGCCTCTGTTGTGGTGCAGACCTGCATGCAGAAGAGCAGCATGTGAGCAGGGCTGATGCCATTGCCGTTTGGTTTGGCTTGGCATGAGATGAGCAGTAGCTGCACTGTAGATGCCCTGAACCCTTTCTGGTCTCATTCCCCCAGTTCTGGCCCCAATATGTGTCCCTGGCAGGCACTTTAAGTGCCACATTGCACATCTGGCCCATAAGGGGACATGATAGCTGTAGGGTTGCCCAGGCTCCAGGATCTTGGGGCCATTGTCCAGCTGCAGCAGGGGCATGGCTAGTCAAGAGGTCTTGTCCCCAGTTTCTGCCTCCTGCAAGAGCTTGCTGTTCATGCTCACCTGGGCAGGCGGCTATAACTATACCCTATATTTAAAATGTGACTGTGAAGTGCCCCAGGCTGCAGCAGCTTAATAAGCTTAAGAAATGTTCTTTTGCATTGGGCTCCGTGGGAATGGAGAGAAGGTGCAATGTCCCTGTTCCCACCTGCCCTCCTGCAGTCCCTGCAGAGAGCTAAGGGTCCTTGAGTATTGCTCCCCTTTCTGTGGAGGGATCTGTGGCACCACATCCATCAATAGACCTTTTAAAGATGTTTTCCTTCATCATTTCTGCTGCTTCTTGCTTCAGCGGCTATAAAGTTGTGAAAATACGTATGTGGAGATGCCTGGGTGTGAAAGAGAATAGCTGTCTGGGTCAAAACATGAGTCCTCAAAACACAGTTGTGTCCTAGTTGCATAGAGAGTGAAACACAACCTCTTACAACTGGGCAAGTCACCAAATCCAGCTTTTCATTTGGCTTCGGTTTTTACCGCTACGCCCCTTCACAACAACAACAAAAATAAAGATTTCACAGCTGGTAAGGTCTTTTTAAAGGAACATCAAGGCAATTTTCTAGTAATATTAGTAGAACCAAAATTTAATTAGCACAACCACAGATGATAGTCTGTGCATTTATTAGAATAATAATGCCACTACTTAGGATTTCCAAAGCCTTTTAACCTCCTCAGTGTGGAATGCAAATATTAAATCAGCTTGCAGCTCAGTGAGGTAGGTAGGAATCGTTATCTTACCAGCAGAATAAATTATAGATCCTTTCCCTGATAAGAAAAGGGTTTATGCACATAATTCCTTTCTCCCCCTCTCATATAAATTCCATCCTTCCAGATAAGAGCTTTCCTATATGTGTTTTATGTGGTTGCATGTAGATAGAAGCCCGTTCTTTAAAATGGATTCATTTTATGCTCTCCACAGATACCAACTGACATTGAAGGGAGAAGAGTAGGAGACATTTTAGTCTGTTCCCCCACCATTAGATGTGTCTTAATTTTAGTGTCCACTGTTCTGGTTGTATAGGCCAACTTGAGGGGATGGTGGGGAGGAACACTGTTTTCTAAATATTGTTTATCAGTTAAGATAACTGGAGCAATATCCAGTTTGTTCAATTTTCTTTCTCAGTGTTCTGTCTTCTCTTTGATAGTTTAGAACCCACTGATTAATATTAACTAGCTTTTGTGACTGCTCCAATAACACTTCTGAAACTCTTCTTCACTGGTAACAGCTGAATTAAGGACAGAGACCTAGAATAGCAGGGGTCAAACTGCATCGTGAGAGGAGCAGGGCAAGCAGCTGCCCCACCAGTGCTGAGGCAGCTCCGAAGCACCCACAGCAGACATTGCCTCTTGCCTAGCTGGCGGAGGAGAGATGGGAGTATGAGTAGAAACTTGGGAGGAGAGGAAGTCTGGCGTGGTCAGTGTGCTGGGGGTGGCAGGCATAGGTCTGAAATATTCCAGTTGTTTTGTGAGCAGCAGAGATGGTGTTTTACAGTATATAGGTGAAGAAAATAGAGGTGGGTAACCAACATGTATGAATACTTGCATGCAGAATAACTCTGGAGTAGCACACGTAACCTCATACACATCTTTACTTTGGACTAAATTTCATGTGTAAAGAAGCCCTGAGTCTGACATGGAGCAAAGCTGAGTATCAGGCCTGTCAGGGGAAGGAATGATTCACAGCGTGTTTGGGATGGAGCTTGGCACACAAACCACATGCAAAGGGAGGAAAGGCCAAAGAATTGCAAAAACGAAAAATGCAAAGGGAAATGTTGGTTGTTTTGAGTAGAGGGGAATGCAGGAGGAGGGAACCGAGACTGCAAGTGTAATCAGTATTGCATAGCTCTGAAGATTGGGAGTAAAACTGGATACAGAAGGAAAGTGCCAAAAGGAGAATGGATGAGGTGGTAGCTCACATACCTGCTGTGCAAGAAACCTGATTAAAATGCTGCTCTTGAGATGCGTGTCACAAAATGTTCCAGTGTTCGTCTCACAGAACTGAGTATTTTACAGCAGGTTTTTCTTCCCTGCCTTCCCTTAGGTGTGAAGGCATGTCACTTACAAAACACAGCTGTTCATACAGACTTACATAGTCCTGCGCTGCTGGTGACTGCTGTATGCACGCAATCATTCTGGCTACAGGTAGCTCACCTCTTGGCCCTTCCCAGACAGGAGAGCATGCAGAGAGCTTGCTTTTTTAAGAAAGGAGGTACATCTCTGTGCCAGGTACATCTGCGTGTTGTTGGCAGCTGAGCAAATGCTGCTTCTAGGTGTGAGACTGTACCCTTACGGTTTTGGGTCTTACAGAACTGTGCGTTATCACCTCCCCTCCCAGAGCACATGTTGGGCGCACACGTGTGTGTGTGTGCTGGCGTAGTGCAGGTTTCAAAGCTCTGGGTAAAGCAATAGTGAGCGGCTGGTGATGCATCAAGAAGTAGTAGGAAAAAAACAGTACTTAAATGACCTCCAGTTTCCCATTGTCCGTATTTAGTGACATGGTACGTCCTGGGGCAGGGAGGAGAGCGCAGCCTGTTTGTGGGGAGCGTGGCCTGTCAGCCTTAAAAGGGCTTGAAGAATTATGGTGGCAGTGTTGGTGATTACATTTCAGGCGAGTTGAGAAATCAAATTCTGCCGTTTTCTTTGCTGCTGTGAAGGTACCTTCCCACCTGAGGAAGGCAGCTCCTGCTGCTCAGCACTGTCCAGCAGTAGCACAGCAAAACTCAGAGGACATGGCTCACCCCGCTGCAGCCTGGGCTGCACTCATGTTGTCTGCCTCTGCGCTGTTTTGCTCTCTGCAGCTGCTCTGCAGCAAAACTTCTTCCCCCACGCCTCTGAGGGTTGGAGATTTGGGGGGATTTTGTTAGTCTGGGCTGCGCTCCTGAAGTGATACGATGGGGCAAGGGGAAACGAGGCTGTAGGTGGGAGGACACGCAACGGGGGAGTTTTCCAGTGGCTGCACACAGCCAGGTCTGTGCATGCAGGTAGCCTGCATCACCTCCCTGCTGCGGGAGCTTGTGCTCCCAGCAGCCCTGATAGGAAGGAGCATTCAGTAGCTGTGCCGTAGAGCCACGGATCTTTACTGGTGACAGCTTCTGCAAATGAAGATGTTAATTGCTGTGTGACCAGAAGGCAGCAGGGGACGTTCTGGGGGGGGTACAGAGCAACCTCATCGGTACCCCACAAGGTATTTCTGCTCAATGTAGAAATGTAGTCTTGGGTTTGTCTATGTGTTTTTGTTTTTAGTTCTCCTGAATGAAAGTTTTTTGTTTCTCTTAACCGCTGAAAAAATATTTCTACAAGAGAGCAGTGTTTTCATTTCTCTGATTAGAAACATGCTTTCTGTGAGAGCACCTGCAAGCTGCCTGGTAGATAACTGCACAAAACTAGTGCCTCAGAGGTGGTCCAAGGTCTCCTTATACAAAACTGCTAATAAATAGGAAACTTTAATTCATGTCTTACAGGGCTGATCCGCTTTGCAGTATAAAGGAATAACACATTGGTAATTATCTTGTGATAAAAATAATACTGAAAACAAATCTTGTTCTGTGGGGGTTCTTTTGCTATGGTACCCAAAAACTTGTTGGCCAATGTAAAGAAGGAGAATTGGTCCATCCAGGTGTGTGAGCCATCTGTAACGCTGGATTGGTTATTTCTTTCAGGTCAAAGCCACTGGACAGGAGCTCTTTCAGCAAGTTTGTGATTTAGTGAAGATTAAAGAGCCTCACTTCTTTGGCCTCAGCATTGTTAAAAGTAAGCAAACTCAATGCACAGAGCAAATGACTTGGCAAACTTCCACAGGGCCCGCTTGTGTGTATTTACAGTGTGTGCATATACACACACTGGCCGTGCCTGCGGGGAATTCGATTGTAATAAGGTCACAAAGTATGTAGATTACGGGCAGGCTTCTCGGCACTCTTTTGATCTTTGGTATGCGGGCAGACAAATTGGGAGAAGGGGGCCCTTTTGTTCTCCTCCTTTGTTCTTCTGTGCTACCTCTTTGTGGGGTTTTCTTTCTCTCCTGTAGCTAAGTTGCTAGCCAGCATGTTTGTCACTGTTTGAATTCAAAACTGTCAGTAGTTGAGCAGGAGGTGAATTTTAAAGGGACTTTGGGGCTGAAAGTGTTACTTCTCTCCTGAAGCCACATGCAAAGAATGTGCAAAGAATAGGGGGAGGAAACTTGAATGGTTTGAGGGTACTGACTGCATGGAGGGGAGGGATTGTGGTTTTGAAATATCATGTGGGAAATGTGAAATGTGTTAGTCCATGAGTTGAAGTCCAGTCTGCTTGGTCCTATGTCTTGTATTGACCAGGGGATGGTGTAAGATGAAGCCATAAAGGAGCAAACCGATAGGAGGTATTACATTTCAAGACTGGTGTGTTTATCAGCTCCTCCCCACCCGCAGACATCCTAGAAAATAGTAATGGGTCTGTTGTCCTCCTTATTCTGACTTCCCACATTTCCAAAATGTGAACGGCCTTCATGGAATGGACTTCTCTTCCCCCCCAAATTTTTTCTCAAGTGTTTCAGTATTTACTACTGCATCTCTAGATGCTATCAGTGAAATGGGAATAACTCTTTGAGTCCTTCTAAATGAGGTTTCTTTTGCCTGCTTATGAGTACATGGGAGAAAACTTTTTTGAGTTTACTTCTCTCGTTTTCCTTTGTTCTTTCTCTAAAAACTTTTTTTTTTTTTTGAGCATAGCACTGAAGCTAAGATAGGATTAAGCTGTTTATCTCCATAAGGTTTGGAGAGTCTCCAAGAGACTCCATCTACATAACTAAACCAGTAGGTGACAAATTTATCTGTGGATTTAAACCAGTGCAATTTTTATTCCTCTTCCAGTAAGGAAGACCTGAATGCTCTTAGCCTTTTTTTCACAAACCGACTGTGTTCCTGTGAGTCCCTCTGCCTTCCAGGCAGCCCTGTGTAGCACTCAAGAGAATATTGCCTATAGCTTTAAACATAGACAATCTTTCTTGCTTCTGAAAAACACCTTCCTTTTTAGGGGAGCTAATTCTTCCCAATGCTCTTAGCAAAATGACAAGGGAAAGGGTTACAGGAGCCCTGTAGCCTGAACTGACCTCTCCCTTTTTGTTTTCTTGTCTATTCCTCACTCCTGTTTGATGTAGTTCAGTTAGTAAAGCTGTTTGATTGAAGGCTCTGTGTGCTAACCCTGGCATCTCCTCCACCCCAACAGGTGTCAAGATTTTGGATGAGGAGTAGAATTGTTTGTTTGTTCCTTTGTTTAAAAAACTGTTGTCTGGCTTTTTGGGGCCAGACAACAGGAGGGAGAGAAGTATCAGCAGTGAGTTTCTCAGTCTGAATGGCCACAGCCACCTGGAAAGCTGCAGCCCACTGTTGAGAGAGGGAGCAACCGTGGTCTGTTTGCTACTGCTCACCTCTGTTACCTGCCTTCAGTCCACGGAAGTCTAGTAACCGGCTGACTGGAGTCTTGTGGGAGAGGTGTTTTTTGTTTTTTTTTTTTTTAAATCACTTATTTAAGTAGCTCCATTTTTATTACTTAGAGCTGTAGCAAAGGAACTCTTTTGTTTTCCTTTCCCCAACTTGATTCCCCCTCCGCCCCCATTCTGACCAACAGACTGGTGACAATCTCTGCTGCTGCCAGTGCAGCTCTAAAATGCCATTTTAAAGAAACTACTGCCCTGTTTTAATAAGGGCACGTTTCACACCTTCCTAGTGTCTATTTTTGGCAGCCTGATACTGCCGCATGCAGAACAAGGTATTCTAATCCACCTGCATCTCTTCCCTTGCTGCTAATTTGTCAACAAAACCCTGACTGTCAGCAGTGGCAAGAGAATGAAAATTAAGGGATTTCTCCAGAACTGTAACCAATCACCCGTTGTGGATTATCTGGATTAGGAGCCCATTTGACCTGTAGATGTTGTACGGATACGCTAATGCTCGGTTGGGCCTGTAGTATGCGTGTGAGGGGAGAGGTTGACCTCCTAAATCATAAACAGAAGTTTAATCCCCAAGTGTGGCAAAAACGAAAATAGCACCGCTAAGCACTGTGAAAACTGCAAGCCATAAGTACTGTGAGATCTAAACTCTAGGTCTTGGAGCGTGTCTTCCAGCATTCCTTGCTTAAAGGATACGAAGGGGAGGCTCTCCTTCACTTGTGACTGTTACAAATGCTGAGGGCAAGCTTCAGGATTTAAGGCAACAGTAATAGTGAGGGACGGGGTTTTTCACTTCTTTTGCCCTTGTGCTTTTTTTTTATTCTCAAGATGAAAAGCAATTCAGCGAACTGTAAAGGGGAGAAAAACACTTCCATTTGTAAGAAGAGTTTTTATTCCTCTGAAAATTACGTTCATGAGCATGTGTTACTGGGAAGCCACACCGGCATGAAGCTTGGGACATGTTGCTCTTCTAGTTTTGCCACAGATCATCAAGCAGGCTATACCTTGTGTTCTGCTGCTTTTTTTTGGTATTTTGCTCAGTGAAAGACCCTGCAGTCCATTCAGGGTTCATGCTGGCTCCATAGGCTTCAGCAGCTGGGTCTTGTATTGCAGCTCCTCCTGCAGGGTCAATCTTATCTCGTTGCCCTGCAGGAATTTTCCCTCCTGTTATCAGAAGGTGTTTGCAGCACCACAATTCAATCTTCCGAAACAAAACTGATTGTCAGCAGACGAAGAACAGCCAGGGTCTCCTTTGTTGTTATAACCTGAATCCCTGCAATCCTAAATCTTGGGCTTCTCTTAGGAGCAGACCTTGCTTGACCTGAGCAGATAGAAGTCTTCGACTGGGAAGGAGCAAGCACTCAGCTCCTGCAACTTGCTGCTGTGTCTATCACTGTGCTCGTACCAGTTTGTCAGGCTGGCTTCAAACAAAACCAAATCCCTTTGCTTCAGCTCCCTTGCCTCAAGGATCATCCTTCAGTTATTACAGCTCTGACTTTGCCAGACCCGGGGAGGCATGCCTCGCAGTCCTCGCTGCTTGTGTGCTTAGCAAGGAGCTTGGTGGTTAACGCTATCAGGACCTCTCTGACTCCAGTTAGCTCTTCTGCTTCTGTGTACCCTCCAGTAATGAAGTTCATTGACAAAATCTGCTGTTGTGTTATATTATATGGGTATCTGGTATACCAAGATGCCTCTTAAGAAGGCAGATGACAGCAGAAGTTCTCCAAAGTACTCTCAAATGATTTCTGCAGCCCAGTCCTTCCCCACTATCCCTGCTTCTGCCACTCTTCCCTCAAATACCTGGTGGGATAGTTGTATTTCCTTTATGAATTGTTCTATTCCATAACTGAATAAGATACAGCTGATAATGATTACTTCAATACCTCAAACAAGAGTTGCTTGTAAATGTGTGCAGAAACATGCCACCTAGGGGGAAATGTAGGTGTTCAGGTCTTCAAAAATTTGTATAATGCTCCCTGGAAGTGCTTCCATAGTCTTTTCCTGGGAAGGCATTCTCTTGCCTACACCTGGTGGCAGTTATTTCTCCTTCATCCATTGATACCTCATCCAGCACGGTGCTCTCCTGTCTGAGGATTGCAAGTGGCTTGTTTGTTCCTGGGTGAGGAGTGCTGGGAATGGTTCTGCAGCTCTTCTTGTGCACTAGACTCACCTGTGATGCTGCCAAAAGTCCAGAGAGCGTTGCCTGGACATGCTTTGTTGCTAGCTGTAAGATGTCAACATAAAATTCCTGCAGAACTTGCCCTTTGTCAGGAATGACTGGGCCACTGTCTCAGTCTTCAGATCTCAGCAGTTCTTAACAGCCACACTATCCTGGGCTTCTTGATAATGCCTCCTCTTATTCTTCTGTATGTCTCAGGTAAGCGACCGCAGCTACCTCCCTTGCTTTGTTCCCAGCCTCTGTTGTGACTCTTCCCTTCTTCTCTTGGTGTCTGTGTACTTGCCAGCTAAAGCCAGAAATGCAAGGTCATCCAAACCAAGTTCTTCTACTAATCGACCAGGCATTGAAGAGTGGACAAGGTTTCTTCCTGTTGGCTTGAAAGATGACAGGAGCATTGAGAAGTTCTGCAAAGGTGGTCAGAGCAGATGCCATATGAGCATTGACGTTCCCAGGCCATCAGAACTTGAAAGCTTGCAGAGCTTTCCTCTCAAAAGGAGTATGTGGACCTCTTTTGTTTAATAAAAAAAAAAATTAAAAAATCCACATTCTGGTATTCAGGGAAGTTAACAGGTTACGTGAGATCTGTGGCGTGTGCTGAGAGGTCTTTTTGCTTCGCGTGTTTGGTTTTTTTGTTTGCTTACCTCAGCTCTTTTCTAACCATCTTTCCCACTACCAGCTCTCCCCATCATCCCTCTATCTGCTCCCTCTCAAGGGAGCAATGGAGTTGCCATGAGGCTTCTTGCAGCATCTGGGGGAAATTAAGTGCTATAGCCAAGGACTGTTCCCCTCCCACCTTCCTTTAAGGCAGGAATTGCCTTCTCTGTGGAAGCTCAGCTTTGCACTAATTCAGATTTTATTTGAATCCTGATCTCCTGGACGGTCTAAATATTTATAATATTAAAATGCGCTTGATTCAACCAAGGGACTTAATCAGAGAATCACAGGAGGGTTGAGGTTGGAGGGGACGTCTGAAGATCATCTAGTCCAACCCCATAACAAGGAGGGTCACCTAGAGCACATTGCACAGGATCACATCCAGGCGGGTTTGGATATCTCCACAGTAGGGTGTTAAAACTTTGCTGGGTTTCACATGTTGATGTGATTTTATTTTTGCCTTCAAGGAACTATATATGAACTTAATTTAGAGTTTTGATTTCTACATATAGGATGGGGTGTTTGGTAATAAAGTACTCTTCATTTTAGTAGATAAAGATATAATAAGATCAAGAAGTTGTTAAGCAAAGCTAGACAATTAAAACTAGAAATAAAACACTCACTTAACAGCAGTATTGTTTAGCCTTTAGAACAATTTCCTAAGTGTTCTGTGAATTCCCTGCTTTATATGCTTTGTAAAAAATACCTTGTTTAGTTCAAACAAGAGATAAATAAGAGAAGATGTGCAGTGCTTCTTACATCAGAGGACCTTACTCCAAAATAGTGCATTCCTGATTTCCAGTCATTTAATTAACGTTCAGTTTACTGCTTATGACCTTAATATTTGGGGGAGGTCTATAGCAAACACTACAACAGGAACATGCTAACACTTAATTGCCACCAGGTAAGAAGGATACAAGTTTCAGGGTGGGACGGGGAAGGGTGTTTCAGAGAGGCTATTTTCCATTTGTAGTTCAACTTCAAACAATGTATATCAGCACGTGTGTTATTTTGAGAGCAACCCTCTCGACTTCGGTCTGTACGCTACGTACATAAAGGCTGGCACAGAACAATATGCTTGAGAAACTATACATTTTAGTATATTCATGGTACTTCCTGGAACTAAAATTGTGTTTCTTGACTTCATCATCATATATATGGTGTAAAAGAAAAAAAGCAATCTCTAAATGCATCATTTAAGTGTGTCTGATTTCCTTTAATCCAGCTAGATTTTGTATTTGTTTTCCCTTACATCAATGATCTCCTCTGGCACACTTTGACCATCTATAATTTCTTCAGTACTCACTTTGTAACCTGGAAGGCCCTCGTTATGAACAAAGCAGAATTGTGAGCAAATGAATGGTGATCCAGGTCACAGCTGATTTTATTAAAATGAAGTCAGTAAAAGTCACTGAAGGTCATATCATGAGACCCTTATTTAGATTTTACTCAAGCAAAATTCCAGTTTCTATAGACTTCAAGCACAGCTTGCCTGAAGAAAACTTTACTCTAGGTTGAATAGTTTGTCCTGAAGTAAAGAACTGCCACTTCCTGGTAGCAGGGACACAGAAATTAAATGGGTACATTACTTAAATATTAGTGGGACATTCCTGGCTGCCAAGTGGGCCTGAGCTCTCCCTCTTGGTAGGATGGTTGTATGACCTTCCTCTGGAATGTCTCCGTGCTCCTAGCCCAAAACGGGCCCATGAGGACAACAGATAACTGGCATTCACCCTTACTTGGGAACTTAGCCTTCATTTAAAAACAAAACCAACAAAAAGAGGCTCTGGTCAATATGAAATAAAGGCTTTTAAAGTAATGGTGGCTCAGAATTGATTTGACCATGTACTACAGTCAAAATCTTCTATTCCTGTTTTCCCTGCAGTGTGAATGAATGATGCCTGTTGTACATCTGCATAACTTACTGAAACTGTCACTTTATACTGATTGGAGATCTGGCCCATTATTTTTTTATTTATTTTTATTTATTTACAACAATTTATGTCCGGTATTTGCTTAAGTATGTAAATATGCTAATTTTGCAGAGTAGGAGCACTTGAACGTTTGCATTTCTGGTGCCTGCTTAATTTGGAGAGAGATTGTTACGGCACAAATTTTCCATTTCATTTGGGGGTGCTTGAAAGCTGAATTGGAGAGAAACACGTACGTTGCATTGCTGCAAGCCTCTTAAGAGAAGCTGGTGTGATGTTTTTAAGCTCACTGCCAGAGACAGGAGCGATGGACGTGGCGCTGGTAGATGCTGGTGGATGTCTGCATGATTGTACGTGTGTTTCTGAGCCAGCCTCTGCGGTGGCTGCCATTCAGCTAAGGCCAGCGAAGCAAGGATGCTTTGTACCTGCTGAGCATCTGGCCCTGGTTGGATCCATGGGTCGGACAAGCTCTGCCCTAGAAGGGCGACCATCTGTGCACATCCACAGGGTCCCTTCTCTTTTAGAGAAGCTCTTTTTCAAGCCAGAGCCAGTTTCAGCATCAAAGACCTCTGGGTTTCACCAGCGATCCAGTGTAAGGAAAAACCCCGCAACCCGCATAGTGCTGGGGAGGGAAATGCCTCTTTGTTTTCGTAGAGGGAGGCTTACCCCGCAGGTTGGCATTCCAGCAATATTAACTTCATTAAAGCAGGAATGCGGCGCTGCATTCTTGCAGGGAGGGAGGAGCGGGAGGGCGCTGGGCTGGGCTGGGGAGGAGTGGGACCACCAGGGAGAGCTGGTGCGTGCGTGGGGTGTCCTCCTCCTTCAGCCTGGCCTCTTCCTGGGGCTTGTGCGTGCCTCTTGGTAACCCTGCTGGTGACCCGAAGTTCTCCTGCTTGGTGGCTGGGCCCTCTTGGGGTTGTCTCTCTAACCTAATTAATAAGACAGATGAGCAGGGGCCGTGGGGAACAGGTAACTAAAGTCTCTACTGGGGTGGGACTGGCTAGGACTATTAGGAACCTTCTCAAGGCAGCATTACCTGATCTTAATAGACTTAGAAACAGGGGTGGCTGGGGCCAACATACACCTCCCAGAGACCCCATATGCATAAGTGAAGAGGCAGGTACAAGGTGCAGTCTTTGTAATGCTCAATCATCTTCCTCTCCATCTCAAAATTGCAGAGAAACTCCTGTATCACCTACTGTGCTGTAGCACTAACTCTCACCACTAAAACCTGCGGCATTTCTGTCCAGCAGTTTTAACAGTGCTGTTAAGTACAGTGTTGTATGCATACGTGACACATCAAGCAAAGAAGTAAATAGAAACATTATTATGTTAAAATTACAGCCGTAATAGGTACGATGCAGAGGGAAACATGACTCGTTTGGGATTGTCCTCTTCGTGTCCCATGTTGCTAGTACTTAACACAAACCTTCCTATTAACGTGGCTGTTGACCAGTTCTGGCCAGCACCAGGTCTGGATTCTTCCTTCTGAGAAGGGAGCTGAAGGAGATGGTGATAGGGGTTGTTTTGGTTGTGTTTGTGTGATTTTTGTGTGATTTTTATTTATTTTTTATTATTTTTAAATTTTTTTTAAATATTGCAAAAGAGAAGTATTTGGTGCTGATCTGTAAGGATCTTGAATGTTCTGGGAAGATGGCTGTGGTGTAGCTCGGATATATATAGATCATATATATATCAACATATATATCATATACATCGATACCTGCTGCAATGCTGTCTGGTGCCGGTCCTCCATTGGCAATATAGGTACAAGAGCAGGCCCTCATTTGGCTCTAAACTTCCGTTGGGGAAAATTCACCTCTCATGGTCCTCCTTTTTGTTTGACATCAGAAAACCAAAGCCTGGAAGTCAGGGCTGGCCTTCAGGAGCAGAAGGGAGTTTTATTAAATTTATTATTTTTCTTCCTCCCCCCTTCTTTTTTCCTGCTCCTTTCATGTTTGTAAGGAACAAGTTCTTCAGCTTGGCACTTCTGTCACTTGTCAAAACACTTTTCTGGGCAAGACCAAGGAGTGGATTGACTAGTCAAGGTGAATGTGCTCAGCTGGCATTGCTGCTGAAACGCTCATCAGGTCTTTTTTTAAGAGACTTGAGAAGGCTAAGGAAAAAAAAATGGGATTTAATAATTGGTAAGTAGCCTTACAAAGTATCGGCTATGAAAACAGCACAAAGCTCTTCCAAGATGATGCACTGCTTAGACTATCTTTTGTTCTTCCTCCTACTCGTCCAGGTGGAGAGCAAGGCATAGGCCAGGTTTTCCTTCCTTTCATTCATCTTTTTGCTCTGTGAAAGAAGTTGGGTGTGAGCAGGAGACACCACAATTTTTAAAGTGAGCATTTGGGTTTGATCCTCCTTTTCCTCCTCCTCCTCCTCCTTTCAGAGCATCCCATTCATATGCAAAGGATAAAACCTGTCAAATACCTGGCCCTGTCCACTAGTAATAAAAAAAAAAAACTAGTCCACTAAACTGACAGCATGATTAGCTTGGTAAGATTATATTTATTTTCCGTAAATGTCTCTTTGCTTCATAAAGCAAGGATTCTGCATTTTTGGCTAAGGTGTTTGGGAAATTCCAGCTCAGCATCTCTAGATTTAAGGCACAGCCAAGCTTCTTTCCATACTGTCTGGAGCAACACGTGTACTGAGAGTCCCAGTGCCCTCTCTTTTCCCTGTTCTGTCTGTTCCCTGGTCAGCTTTTGTGTTACGGGGTATTGGTTGGAAACAGTTAGGGTAGTCATATAAGTACTTTGTGAGTAAGAACTTCTACTTCAACATAAAATGCTTTTCTCTCTTGTCTTTCAGATAATGAGTATGTTTTCATTGACCTGGAGCAGAAGCTTAGCAAATACTTCTCAAAGGAATGGAAGAAAGAGACCAACAAAGTAAGAGAGGTCTTTAAGTTCAGAGACTATGGCTTTGGTGTTGGGCTACTCACTAAAATGAAAGCTCTTAAGCTAAGGTCCGTAAAGCATTTCTTGAAGGTGGTCTGCAGAGTGCTGTCCAGCAGCAAGATGCTGTGACTTGTGTATGGTTGATGCAATTAAAAGAGCTAAAACAAACTCCTATACAACTTTATTTGAGCAATAGTAACAACATGGTTGCTGCTTAATTGCTGCAGGAGAGAAGGTCAGTTGGTCAGTCTTCCTTTTGAAGATAGGCTAGCCTGGGAAAAGTCTGGAGACCTCACTGCTATACGTAAGCAGAAAAACCTAGAATGACCTTGTGTGGCTTGAACCCTGCCCCAGCTGAAGTGAGGGAGAGGGCTGGAGCCATGACTTTCAGAATATACATGAAAGGACAGTGGAAAGAGAGGAGAGATTGGTTTGAGAAGAGCCTTAGTTCTTTGAGGCTAGCCAGCCTTGTCAAGGGAGGGAAAAACTGCAAGAAATAAAGACGAGCCTGTGTAACTGTCTAGCACTGGTCATTTAGAGACACGATAATGCCTGTTCGAGTTTGTTATTACTGAAGGAGCTGCAGACTAGAATAAAGTGTAATGTATAACTACGTCCTGATATCTTAATTGGTGTGTTATAACTTTTTCCACTTTCCTCAAGGGTTTTCTTTTGCAGAGTAGGCACGCTTGCTGGTTCTGCTGTGTATAGAACTTTGCAGGTTCCTAGTAAGATTTGAGGATCCCTTACCTAATACCATTTCTCCCAAATAAGCGCGGGTTACTTTGGAGGCAACCCCGAGCCACGCGGAGAGCTGTCTGTCCCCCCAGTGAGGGTTTTCCAAGGCAGCTGTTTCACATAGCTCTGGCCACCTCAGTATGGGGTGTACTTCGTGAGTGCTGTGAGGCTGGATTCTTGAAACGCTTCTTAAGTCTGGGTAAATGTTGAGTCACAAAAGTCTCAAAAAATTGCAAAAGGCTAAATGAGTTGCCATTGGCAGTACTGAAGCCTAAGACGAGTTAGACTGTTGGACTGGGATAGGAGACAGGAATTAAATTCCTATGAAGAGGCTTCAGGTGGAAAGCCTCATCCTGTTGATTAAAATAGCGTGACTCTGGACAAGATCCAGGAAAAAAAAAAGGTAAACATTTGCTTGATGATCAAGAAGTTGCTGTCAGTGTCAGATGCGCCATGCACAGTGAGATGGGTCTGGGCAGCAAAGCCCTGGAACTGTCTCTGTGAGCAGAGTTACCTGTACAAACGTTAGAAGTGAGCGTCAAAGAAGAAAAGATGAGAGAACGAGCTAATAAGATCAGATGTTCCTTCTTCCCCTTCTCCTCCTGTTTAAGCAAGCCTGTAAGTCTGAAGGGGAGGCTGTAGTTAAAACAAGAGAACCCTTGCTGGCTCTCTTCGAACAGACATCTCAAACGGGAAGCAGACAGCAGTGTCTCCCTTTGCTCCCCGGCTGCAGGAAGCTGCGAACAGCTAAACACGAGCCCTGCCAGACGAAAGGCAAGGAGTTAATATCGGGCTGGTGCGCCCCGGCCTCAGGCAGCACGGGCTGGCTGAGCAGCTCCTGCAGCACTGCGTGTGTCCCCGCTGTCTGATGTGGTGCGGAGCTGGGCTGCGTGGTTAACTCCGGGTGTGTGCTGGGAGGGCTGCAGCGGTACCAGCGTGGCGTGTTGCCCGCTGCCTGCCTGGCACGCTGGGGAAGGCCACGTTAAACGTGCTGCGTTCAGCACTAATGCGTCCAGGGTGCTGCCAGGTGCTGAGCTGGGTAACTTGAGCCAGGCTGGGCATCCCCAGACTGAGCTGGGGCTCTTTTATACCTGGCTTATCCACCCGTCCAAACTCTTCAGCTCTCCCTGGGATGTTTTGCCTTTCAGCCTGTTTAAATGTTTTATGGTGCCTCACTGATGTGAGCCTTGGTGATAGTCAGATCCTCCCCAAAACTGATGAAGAGCTAAGATTAGCAAACGAAAAGCGGTATGGGGGGGCAAGCTTGAGAGAAGAGGATGTTACAAGGTGGCAAGAGGAATTTTGAATGCTGAACGTTATTTAACAAATCTTCTCTCTCTGCTCTAGGGAACAGAGAAATTCAGCCCTCCTTTTGTTGCATTCTTTAGAGTACAATACTATGTAGAAAATGGAAGGGTAATAAGGTAAGTTCACTTCTCTGGTAGTGCTTTGTGTTTCCTTATTAATACTTCTTAAAAACTCAGCTTACATTTTTGTTTTGTTTTTGTAAGAACTACCCAGATTTCCTCAACGAACAGTGCATGTTTTCCCCCTGTATCACATTCCTTATCCCTAGGTCCCTGGGAGGATGGTAACTGCTTTCCCATCTGTGTTTAGAGAGCAGGTTGAATTACAGCAGTGTGGAAATATGGTTAACAGCCTTCGTTTGCATCTTTTGGTCGTATGAAAAGCGTCAGATGAATATCCAAAAAATAGGTATTTATACTCCAGAGCACATGCTAGCAGTTCTGGTTCAGGTTTTTGTATCTGCACAGTGCTCTGTGCAGTCTGCTCCTGGAAATGGACTTTTGTAATAGGACAAAAGAAATGACTTCATAAGTTAAAGAGTTTTGCATTTGAGTGTGATCCATTCACGTGGAATATGGGCTGCGCTCAAAACACAGCCACACTGGCTGCATGGTAGAGAACAAAGGATGAGGTAGTTGAAAATGAACAACTGACAGAATTAATTTGCATCAGCACTGCTGGCGTGGCTGTGACCCCAGGGCAAGCCAAGAGCTGGGATAATTCAAGTAGATTAAAATCTTTACTTAATTTTTTGGCATTTGTTCTCATCTTGAACAAAGCTTTTTTTTTTTTTTTCCTCCCCTCTTCTTCCTCCCCCCACCCTATCCTCTCTTTTTGAATGCAGGCGAGTCTTCTGGAGTCTGTTTGGCTGTTCAGTGTTTTTTGTTTAATTTTGCTTTTAGGTACAAAGATTGCATAGCATTCTTCCAGCCCCTATGTACATATCCTTTAGCATCACATGCAACTTTGTCTTGCACTAGTAATTTAATTGGACAGGTTTGTGGAGCTCTGTAGAGGTAGTTACGGGGCTCCTTCAAACTACATGCATGTTTTTATGAGCAGACTGTAGCGTTCAGCACTTTGTCTGTACATACATGTCAGCAGCCTGCTTCCCTTCAGCTCTTACGAGGGTGTGTGTACACGTTGTCGGTGATACAAATACCTTATCAGACTGTGACTGTTTAGCAGTTTGAGGAAGAACACTAAAACAAGCCCAGGGCTCCTGCGTCTTTTGATCTACCTTGCAGGGAATTAGCAGTTGAAAAGCACCTTAAGCCTAAGGCAAGGTGAAATGAAAAAGCAGTGCCAGGTTTAGAGGGGAAAGGAGGACAGGTGTGCAAGAAGCAGGACTGAGATTCAAGGGAGTTGATTCTCTTGACTGCTACAGGCTTTCCAGAAACACAGAAGCGCTTGATGTAGTCAGTCTCCAAAACAGGTGTGATATGATTTTTCTTTCATCTACCCTCTGCCCTAACTTCTTAGATCTCGTGCTCCTCAAGATAGAGACTATTGTTTCCCATGTCTGTACAATGCTTTGTGTGAGAAGACCTTGATCTTGGCTTGGGGTTTCCCACAGGCCAACTGTGTCATGGTGGCATGGGCAGACATCAGGGATGCCAGAGTTTAAGCCCTTCTCTCGCAAGGAAGATGCATTTGAGAGGCCCTATATTATCCTGACCTTTCTTCTTTTCCTCACACAAATCTGCCTTTGTGTCTTGCAGTGACAAGGTGGCAAGGCAGCTTTACTACTGTCATCTCAAAGAGCAAGTGCTCATGTCTCGGTGCAGCCACAAAGAAGAGATCTACTTCCTGCTGGCTGCCTACAGCTTGCAGGCAGACTTGGGCAACTACAGGGAAGAGGTCCATACTGGGAAATATTTTGAACCTCAGGCATATTTCCCGCAATGGGTAAGTTGGAGAGGATCTTTCTGTCAACAAACTGCATGCAGCAGGAGCTATGTCAAGCTGGTACCTAGCTGCAGCCACACAACTTCCCCAGCTCCTGCTGACCTGCAAAGATCTGAAAGATCTGCACAACCTAAGCTCTACGGAAAACCTCTGGGCCGCAATCCCAAGTATATGGCTCTTTGGTCCAAGTTCTAATGCTTACTTCTGGGATGGAGAGATCCAGACCCCAAGGAGTAGTAACTGATGTGCAGTGCCTCTGGTTCCTGCTTTGTCATTCATTTGAGGCTGAACTGTAGTTAGAGAAGAGGGAAGGGCCTCGAAATGGTTTTACATCCTTATTTGTAAGCATGCGTCTGTTGACTTGTGCCCTCCAAGACCTACAAATGGCTTGGAACACCAAGAGTTGCTTTTATTGTTGAATGAAGGCAAATTAGCTGAGAAACAAGAGTTTGAAAAAAAAAAAAAAAAAGTCTGTCAGAGCTGGTTACCTGCAGGGAGTTCTTCTCTTGTGGCGAAATGGTCAAGAAAACTGTTTTAAGCACTTCAGCATCCAGAACAATAGAAAAAGAAGCTAGCTATGTTATGGACACGTCCTTTGTTGATACCTGCTGGGGCAGGATGTTTCCCAGGACCTGGATGTAGCCTCCTCTGCAGCCTGATTGAGGTCTGTCACCTGCTTTGGCGATAATGTTCAGAGCAGTGGCAGGGGTTGTGTGAGGGAGTCAAGGCTGGCAGAGTCTGCAGGCACGAGTCCCAGCCTGCCTGCCGTGCAGTGCAGAAGCGCTCCTTTCTCTGCCAGAAGGTCTTCGTCCCATGCCCTTCCTTGCTACGGGGCAGCTGGCACAAGGTAGCTAACAAAGGGCTGGAAAAATTGAGTCTGGTGCGTGCAGTTTATGGGGCAGTTAAGTCTTATCGTAGACCGTTGCTCATCTGGCAAACATTGCAAAGGCCAAGGCAAAGCCTGGCTCACCTGCGTTGAGCCACAGCCCCAAGCAAGTATGTGGTGGGGTGATTTATCACTACAAAGAGCAAAACCTGGCAGTCACAGGGACGCCTCTCTCCCTGCCCCTGGGCTGCTGTGGGGGAGATACTCCTCCGCCAACATGTCCTTCTGTAACACGTGCTGGAGATCGTTGTTGGAGATCATTTGGCCAAGAGCTGCCCCAAGCCTCCTGCTAGTGAGGAGAGGCAGTGCTGCCCCAGGGTGAGCAACCCGGCTTTGAACTGTGGAGCTGTACTTCTTTCTGCTGATGTTGCACAGCTGATGGCATCGATGTTGTTCTTCCCTGAGCCCAGCCTTCCTCGCGGGAGGGCAGCTTATTTGGCACAGCATGCAAGGAGAGCAGAGGTGTTACCCGAGAGAGTAAACAAGGGGCTTAATTTAAAATGGAAGTGGGAATTGGGTGATGGGGTTTGGTTGTTTTGGGGCAGGACAGGCTGCTTCTGAAAGGATGTTCACAGGTAGCTGGTGGGGTCTTGTATTAAGCACCCTGAATGGCAGGGGATTTTGTGAAGTGAATTCAGCCAACACTCCTCTTATTTGTCACTGCTGCTCACAGCCTGGAAGGGGCCAGTCTGGCTGGGCTGCCCTGTGGTGTTGTACGGAGAGAACATGTGGCCAAGCACCGGAACTGGGCACTCACAGGGCAAGAGTAAAAAAAGGTCCAGTGCAGGTTTCTCTACTGCTTAGCAAAGCTGCATGCCTGCCAACCACTCCAGACAGACACAAAATACCTTGAGATAGTGTTACCCTCCCCTTTGACGATGGAAATGCTAAATAAGCCTAATGTGTAGTTTCTGGTCTTTAAAGTAAAAACAAAGCAGAACACACACAAAAAAAGAAACCACACCAAAAAAAAACCACAACCATCTAGCATTTCTGCAGCGTTGGGAGATGTTGCTGCTGATTGTGTTGGCATGCAGAGCTGTATTTGTTATCTGCCCATAAGCATTTAGGGATGCCAAGAGTTAGGGAAACTAATTCCAGCACTTGAGAATGAAAAGAGCTGACACGAGCTCTGCAGTCTCTGTTATGATTTTGCCATCTACGATCTCTTGGGAGACATCGGTATCATCGGAGCTGTTTTAAATGCTTATCCTCCAGGGGGGTAGAGGTGAACCTGGACTAACTTCTTGGGAGAATGCATGAACCTCCTCCACCTCCAATCTTGGCTTTGCTGTTGATCACAGCTGCCTCTCGTGGGCTTCACTTGAAGAGTTGCTGACTTGTTTATTTTCCTTGTGGTTTAGATAATTGCAAAGAGGGGGAGTGACTACATCTTGAAACATGCCCCAGAGATGCACCGAGAACAGCAAGGCCTGAGTGCAAAGGAAGCTGTGCTGAAGTTCATCAAGGAGTCCTGCTTGTTGGAAGATGTGCCTGTCCACTTCTACAGGCTGCAGAAGGTTAAACAAAGAGCTTATTTTAAACATCTTTCTCCTCTTTAATTGGGTGTACTGTTTCGTTTTTCACTTTCTGTCTAGTTGAAGAACAGTTGCCTCTGATTTGGAGAGGACAAACAAATCTAAAATTTCCAGGCTGTGAGACCTGTCCCCATAAACAAATTTGCTTCCAATTTACTGGTGTAGCTGGAACATTGTTTTGTTCCTCAGCCAACAAACTGGCCACAGGGATGGCAAAACTTAATTTTTGCTTTGTCCCTGCCTGTCAGTGTACTCACACCAGGGAAATCACTGAGAAGCTGCATTTTGGTGCAGCCCATTGCAATGGCGACAGGAGGTCAGTCAGCTTTCACACAGACTCCACGTAGTAACTGAAGGTGACACTGAGCCATCCCACCTTTCTTAACCCCCTTCAACACCGTTGGAGTGCAGGGTATTTTTTTGGCTGTATTGTTTTTGGATTCCTTGATTGTTGCTTGTCCCTGAGTCTTTGCCTTTCCACCCAAGCCTGCTTTAACCAGATTTGCTTCACTTTGATGTGCTAAGAGCGTAGTCTAGAAATAGGACTGAAGAGAAGTTTTGTATTCCACCTAGGCGAGTGAAACCTGCTCTAGCAATTAGGAATTTCATGAACTTCTTTTCCGAATGGAGATACTCTACCTTGTCAGACTCATGATTAAACTTCTTGGCTGTTTGTGCTCGGTCAGAATTCAGTCTGGAAGGTTTCTGCCTCCTTTGACCGAACATGGCAGCTCTAGTTACTGCAGAAACACAGAGAAGAGCCTTGCATTTTCCGAAGGATAAATTCCAGTTTGGTTTCCAGTCTAGGGTTAGTTTCAGTCTTTAACAAACTAGCTGCTACCCCTACCTCTGCTCTGTCCTCTCTGTTTTGATTCTAATGCTGTTAATGATGCAGTCATAAGCGGGTTGGTCACACTCGAACGCCATAAGAAATCCAGCTGGCAAGACATGGTATAATTTATATCTGAAGGCAGTGGGGCTGTGAAATTGGTTGCCCTTAATATCCAAACTTGCGTCTGACTTGACTCCACAATGTGCTCTTCTTCCTGCTGCATGACACAAGGGATCTCGTGGCGAGGCATCCTCCTCCTAGGTGACTCCTGGGCCACAAAGCTCCTGATCAAGTGCACAGAGGTGCCAGGCAAAGGTGTTGGTGCATGAAATTTCAATAGCAGTCACTTCTGTCGTGCTCCCTCCTTGTGGCTGCTGCTGGGGTTGGGGACTCTGAAAGAAAACAGGCAGTGCTGAGCACCATATCCCTCCTCCAGACCAGCACTGATTTGTTAAAGCGCTTTGCCTTTAGGAGGCAGAAAGCATTTCTTAGTGACTTTCAGCTGGAGTTCTGCTGGACATGGGTGTTAACAGAGGGGCAGAGGGTGAGGTAAATGTGACAGTGTGAGGCTTGTATCTTGACAAGCCAGGTGAGAAAGTCTTGGAGTGAAGTTTGAGCTCCATGACTCTAGAAATTTTTACCCAACAATTTTCTTCCTCCTGCTCCTCCTAGTAAGAAAAGTCTGTGTTCCCCTCTGACTCTGCCATGCCAGTAGAGAGATTGAGTGAACTGGTTCTGGATAGTTTGGGGATTTTTGGTTTTCAGTCTTTAAGCAAAGGAATCTCCTAATTAGAGAGGGATTATGTGGTATGAAGGTAGAGCATGAGGAAAAACAAGGCAACTTTCCAGTTCAGCCTTAAGCACTTAAAACTGTTCCCAACACTGAGATGAAAAGGTTAGGAGGAAAGTCCTGCAACTTTGGGCATTGATTAGCTCCCTCCTGGCAAATGTAAACCTGCAGTCCAGCACGTCCCAGGGTGAGAACAGCTGTGCTGTGGTAAAGAGAAGGGACAGACATCACTTCTGTTTTGGGCTCTCTGTCACCTGGAGAGTGAGAGACGTGAATGTTTGCGCAAACAGCAGAGATGGCGTGTGGTAGTAAGAGTCTGTTACAAATTGCCTCTGAGAACAGTAATGGTCTGTGCCCTCAAATCACTTAAGCTGCAGGATTCCCTCTCTGGGGCTGTTTGGGGTATGTGTTGCTGGTGAAAAGCTGGAGACTTCCAGCACAAGGGGATTTGTAGGTGTTTCTGATCTCAGAATTTTTCAGGGATCAACAAGACAAGATGCTTGTTAGAAACAATAAAAAGCAAATGAGCTGATGGCATCTGTCTGATGAGCAGTCCTGCTACCTCTCTTGCAGTAGGTGCCAGAACAAGAGTATGGTCTTTGTAGATTAACCTTTGACTCCAGGCTCTTCTGTCCTTTTAGGATAAGAAGGAGGATCGCCCAACAGTTATCCTGGGCCTGACCCTTAGAGGAATGCACATCTATCAGGTAACAGACTGCCATGAAAGCCTTCTGGTGTAGCATTAACTCTGCCTGTCCTCCCCCCACCAGCACTCCTCTGCCTCCCCTGTGAGCAGC
Source organism: Cygnus atratus (assembly GCF_013377495.2). Lineage (NCBI taxonomy): Eukaryota > Metazoa > Chordata > Aves > Anseriformes > Anatidae > Cygnus > Cygnus atratus. The sequence continues at coordinate 75,586,134 of NC_066364.1, read as the reverse complement.
AGGCTCCGCATATCTTGCATTCTTGGTTGTTTGCAAATTCTTTGCACATCGCTGACTCCACCCTGTACCTGCCAGTTCCTGTGTCACCCCGAGTTTGATGTGTTGCAGGAGGTGAACCACGTTCGTCAGCTCCTCTACGACTTTCCCTGGTCGCACATCGGGAAGCTGGCGTTTCTGGTGAGTGTGACAGAACGGATGCCATCTGGCAGCGAGCTGCCCACCTGGGACCTGGCGAAGCTGTCGGCCTGCCCAAATTGCCATGTCAAGTCCTGTAACTCATACGCACAAGACCGCGGCTACCTCAGTTAGCCACGTGGCCAAAAACATGTTCTTGCTCGCTCACTGGCATCTCTCCTCTTTATGCAGGGGAAAAAATTTGAGATCCAGCCAGACGGTTTGCCCTCTGCACGGAAACTAGTTTACTACACAGGTTGCCCCTTCAGGTCACGGCACTTGCTGCAGCTCCTCAGCAACAGCCACCGGCTCTTTCTGAATATCCAGCCAGTGTTGAAGCAGATCCAAAAACTGGAGGAGGCTGAAGGTATGTGGCAGAAGAGCAGGTGGCTTTGGTAAGGGGAAAAGTACACACAGTATGTTAGGTTCTGCTGTTGCTTCACAGTGGCTGCTCTCTAACTAATTAATGGTGTTTATGCCTTATTGGGTAGACGGTGATGAAATAGAAGTGTTAGATTTGTTTCAAGTTCATTACTGGAAAGTGTTTATGGTTTCTGCCTTGCCTAGACTGCGATCAGAAAATATTGTATATCAGATATCAGTACTGGGAAAGCCTCTCCCTTTAAGAGGAGGTCCTTGCTGTCTGTGCTCTCAAGTTGTGCACGTTTGACACACACTTCTGAAAGGAAGTAGTTTTGAATAGAAAGCTTCCCATTGGGATAGTATTTTCTTGTGTTCAAGCAGCAGTCAAAATTATGAGCCTCTGTCTTAAATCTTTAGTGCCTCTTTACTGTATGGTGTATGCAATTTAGTCTGTAGCATCCAACAGTTAAGGGTTTGTTTCTGGCACCTGCAGCTCCTATCTGAGAGCAGATCAAAACTCCTAGAATTTGTCCTTTCTGATGGGGGGATCCACTCCATGTCCATCTTGTCAACTCCAAGGAGTTTACATCTATCTCTGAAGTGGTGGCCCATGGTTGCGTGGAATCAGTGTATGAGGCAAGGTGGCCATTGGTTTCATCCACCTTGGTTATTTCTGTCTTTTCCTTCAGTGGGGTTATAGAAGTGGCCTTGAGCTGTCTGGGAACAACTAGTGCCATGTGCCAGCAACCTTTACAAAGGCTCACTAACCAAGTGCATGTGGGCAAAAGGCTCAGATTGCTTTCACAAAGCTTTTGCATTCTTCAAAGTCCCTTTTTGGTGACCCTTTGTAGTTCACTATTTGGTCAGATAGCAACATGGCAGTACTTGTGATAATTGCAACTAAACAGGTTCAGTATTAAAAATGTTGCCAAAAAATATCTGGAGTCAAATCGAGATCTACCACTTCTCTTGGTGTATATCCTGCCACCTGATTAGCTGCTATTTGTTTTTCCTGTTTGGTAGTGGCCTTCTTAGAGGCTAGCTCATGTGAGCACTCGCTTCTCCTGGCCTTGTCCTTCAAAGAACAGATTTCCGTCTTCTCAGAAGGCTGAGGCGTGGCAGACAGCAAGGCTTCCTTGGACTTGCGCTTCCTTAGAGTTGCTGCCCTGTCCTTGTTGGCATTTTGAAATCCTGTTCCTTGCCAGACACTGTCAGGAAAGCTCTGCTAACATTTTATTGCCTGCAATTCAGCGCTTAAATAAACATCTTACAACATTGTGGTGATACCTGGGGACATGATTCAGGTGCCCAGACACAAGTGTTTGAAGTGCCCTGGTGCATCCCCCCTGCCTTTTAGCTTCCACTTCAGGGTGGGACAGATTTCTTCTAAATCGTTTTGTATCTCCTAGCTTCTTGTGGATTTCTTGTCCACCTTCAGCGTGCTTCTTTTTGGGTAACAGAAAAACCATGAGAGAAATCCTTAATAAATGCCAGCCATGGAGATCCCATTCTTAGCTGTCTCCACACATTGGTGACTCTCTTGAGAAAAAAATGATGTATTCTGTTTTAAAGACTGAACACTTAGGTTAGGTAAGGAATTCCTGCTTTTTTGCATTTCCTTCCTTCTGGAAGACAGTATTTTCTGTATCGTAACCGCCTCTAGCCGCTTGTCCTAATTCAGCAGATACTGGTTTTACTGTAAGGATGACTGTAGTTCTGTTACAACCAGCCGGGGACCCCAATGTCTGTAGAATAAGCAGAACACAAAACTGTCTCTGCATTTATTTGTTCAGTAGCTGCAGCCATTGTTTCTTCACCATCAGGTTGTGCCAGTCCCAGAACTTACCAGTTTTGTTACCCTTCCTTCCGTCTTGCTTAAAGTTTCCCCTGCTTTCTCTCCTCATTCTTCCTCAGAGAAGAAGCGCTACCGGGAGTCCTATATCAGCGACACGCTGGACATGGACCTGGACCCGTGCGACAAGAACTCGCGCGGCAGCGGGAGCAGCGTGGGCAGCCGGAGGGATAACCGCCTCTCGCGCCAGTCCACGGGGAGCCACGGCAGCTCTCACACCTCGGGCATTGAGGCTGACTCGAGGCACCGAGTGTCAGTGGAAATGTCGGTGGATGAGCCCTTCGGCATCGACCGAGTGCACAGGAAAGAGAAATCCTGCAGCTCAACCATCAGCTACGGTAGCTCTGGCATTGACAGTGGCAGTAAAGGGAGGGCTGAAGATGACTCTCAGGATGATGGTACGGGATTTGGAGATGCAGAGCAACTTCTAAGCCTGCTTCTGCTCTCTGCAGGAGAATGGAGTGTAAGAAAACGTGAAGCAACTCGGAGCAGAAGTGTAATGCTAACCCTTCTCCTGCCACTCTTTTCCTCCTAGATCTTGAGCTGGCAGTAGATGAGCCAGAGGAGGTGCCTGTAGATGAGCCTTTAGAGAGAGACCAGTTAGAGGAGACCACTGTGGAAGAATCTGTTGAATCTCTTCCTCTGGATGCTGCTAGCTGCCAAGGTGAGATGGCTTTCTGCTACTGTTGAGTGCTTTTCTAGAGGCTGTAACATCAGGAAGATGTTTGGGCAGTAATCTGAGAGATCTAAGAAAGCTGTGACTTCTTCCAAACGAAGTGCTAGTGCTACTTACTGTCCTACCGCAGCAGTATTTGAAGTCAGCTCCTCTAGAGGTTAAAGGCCAGCACCTTATATTGTACAGTATTATTTTCCCCTTTGCTCCTCAAGGTCTCCCCTTTCCCAGTTTAGCAAGTTACTGTGTTTATACTCAGTTAACGACAAAAAGATAACTGAGGCAAACCTTTTGTAGTGAAGGATTTAAAATCTTGTATACCACAAGACAGCCAAGGGGTTCAACCACAGATTAATGGGCAAGTTGCAGGAATTAATAGTTTAAATTTTGTGGCTTATGTTACGGGGAATGCTAGACAACGAGTTCATGCAGAAGCTGTCTGGCCTTAAGACATACAGGCTTCGTAGCAAATCAAGATGGGCAAATATGGGACAAGTAGGTGAAAAGCTGTTTTCTTGTGAGCTTTTAAACGTTGCTTCTTAGGGACAAAAAGGGGTATTTGTGAGCAAAACTCTCAGAACATTGAGGGTGCTTAGTGATGTATGCTCATATTTGTAGGATAGCACTGTCTGAATGTAGCCTGTGAGAACAACTTCCCTTTTCTGCCAATAAAAACTCAAACCTGTAACGCTTCTTATTTCCTCCTCCTTCGCAGCTGTAAATCAGGAGTCACTGTCTGTGGTGCAAGTCACACTAATAAAAATGAGAGGTCAAAGTGTGGAGTCCCTTCATCAGGTAAGGAGTGGTGCTTGGTAGGAAGGTCTGTGTGTGGGCGTTGAACCAAAATCTAGTGTAATGGAGACAGCTGTAAATCAGGTGAACTTGATAGGTCTGTATTTGACTGATTGAAATGGTGTAACTGAAAGCAGCTGTTGGCCAATGACTGCTGTTGGGAGTAGGATGAGAGCAACATTTGGGTCCAGAAAAGTACAGAGAGGTTTGGAGCGACCAATGTGGAAATCTTGCAAGCCAGCTATCATCTGCCTTAGGCTTCCAGACAGGAAATGGAAAATAAACCACTTGCAAATTTTCAGCACAACGTAGAGCCAAGACCATCCATGCAGTTTGGATGTGGGTTGCAAACTTGATCATCTTCCTGCTCCTGAAGCCAGAAGGAGCTCACATCAGAGCAAAACCAGATGCTCAAGCTCTAATAGCTATCATTTGTGTGATTATACTATGTGTATGCAGAAGTCTTTGTTGTCAACATTTTATTTTCATCCAACCCTTGAGAAAAGACAACTATATATGGTAAAATATGTCATATCATAAGTTGGACTTTGGAAAAAGCTTATTAAGTTGTCTTTTTAAGGCCGAACAATATCTTTTCGAGCTTGTATCCACAGGGGTGGAAATGTTTAGTTTCTTTATGTAAAAAAAAAAAAAGCCTCTGCCTCTAGTTTTCTTTCTTGATCCACATTAGCCTTATCTGCTAAAAGAATTTTAAAAATCTATTCATCCTTTTGCCCTATACTCCTAGATTTTTTTCTGAACAAGGACTTCAATCACTTTAAGACTTTTTTTCACTTCTCATGCTTCTTACTGGACCCAGTCAAAAATGATAAGGAATTTTCACTTATCAGCAAAGTACTCTGTTAAGTGCTGTAAGAGGTGGAAAAAATAACCAAGCTTTTATTTCTAAAGCTGAACGCTGTGCAGTACAAATCATAAAGTAATTATTTCTGAATTTGAGTTGAATGACTTAAGACAGTAAGGCAAAGAGCAGGTATCTTGTTTAAAGTACTGGTTTTATGTTAATGCTTTCACCAACACACGCTTAGGACGATAATTGATCGGGAGGCATCTGTTTTAGAAGAGTGTTTCTGATCAGCACAGGACTGCTTAAGCAATTAAGAGACATCTCTTCCCCCTGATGGCACTTGTACACATCAAATACTGTGTTTGCTTAGTGTTGGATGGACCATGCGGTGTATGCCTGTTTCTGAGAGTACAGCTGAGCCAACACGGATTTCCTCAGGGTAGTTTTCTAATTGCCATCCAGTGTAGGTGAGAGACTTAGTACTGGGAGGCACTCCTCTGTGTTGCTAACAGAAGTGTCTCGGCTTAATATTAAAATTAGCATGTAGAAGCTGATTATCAAGACAGAGAGCAAGAAAAAACAGGTGGGGAAGTTGGAAATGTCTTGGATGGTCAGTAATGCCTCTCTAGAGGCCACATCACAACAGCTTGTGTAGCATGACACCTTTCTCTGGGAATTACTGCTGTTTTGTTGCTCTTGTCGTCTTCATTTCTGAGCAGTGTTATGTAGACTAAAGTGTATGTTGCACTTAGTGAATTTTGGATACTAACCCATTAATTTGCATGGTTGCTCTCAACTTTCCTTTCAGCTCCTGAGACTTCAAGTAGCTTCATCTTGGTGTGTTCAAACAGTTGGGGTACTTTTTTAATGCACGTATTAGCAGAACCATGCAGTCAGTGTAAGTGTCAGGTTGTTCAGATGTTGTTAATACCTGTCCAGTGTTTTGTCCATTGTACTTGATGCAGAGGACATGGTGCGTAGAGATTAGGATCTGGTGCAGTGAGGCAGGGTGGCAGAACACACTTGTAATTTCTTAATACTTCATAGCTTCTTCATTAAGCCAATATCCTTCAGAAGGCTGGTGGGGCTGTTTGAAGGAGTGGAAGAACAATTTGGAAAATTTGAAGCATGTGTAGCCAGCATCCTTAGGCAGTGTCTGAGCTCATTATTGTTATTCACGTGCATCTTACTGAACTGGCAGGTCAAATCGCCCAAAGGCAGGAGCTGCACGGACCAGCACAGCCAGAGTTTGGATGACATCCGCCTTTACCAGCACCGGCACCCGCCACTGAGTGCCACGCTATCTTCGGACACGTCCCACAGCTACACGTTCGGCTGCAGCCTGGAGGATAAGCTGTCTATCTACGGCTGCGTTTATTCCACAGCGGACTGCAAAACCAAATCTGCCCTTTACGGGAAGCGATCCATGAACTGCCTCTCCTTGGATCTGCTGGGAGAGGACCAGCTGCCAGAGGAGTTCGTGGTGTAATGAGATTGGAGCTCTTCCATACCAGGAAACAGCACACCATGGAAATATATACCTCATTAACACGTGTGATGTCACTGGGTCTTGCAGGAGATTGAGCAGCTTTGTTACTCAACTCCGTAATCAGTAAGTGGCATCGCTTCTGCAGACCTGACTACAGGGCAAATCAGCTGGAGTGTAGCACTTAATGTTGGCATTGGGAGGGTCTGTTAAGCAGAAAATGGAAGTGGGCTGCACCATTAGTAGGGACCAAAAAAAACACCAAAACAACCCAAAACTGGACCAAAATTGATACTGAGCTGGTGAAACAAACCTTGTGTCTGAATTGATTTATCAGAAAGATATTTACAAGGTCCATGGCTGTTTAGCTTCCTGCTTTTCTCTTGTGGTCCATTTATGTTAATGCTACTGTACAAATAGTTTGGTTGTCTTGAGCTTGTGCTGCTGCAACACTGCCAGCAGCTGTCAGGCCAGGATATACTCTGAGCGTATTTGGATGTCTGTGTATGGAAAAGTCTAGCCTTTTCTGATTGTAATGCACAGAAGTTGCCTGTTTGCTTTACTGGGAGCAAAACTTGCTCTGCCACGAGTTTTTCTTGTTTTGTTTTGTTTTGTTGTTGTTGTTTTGTTTTGATGTAAGCATCCAGCCAAATACAATGTAGGTTCTGTGTTTTATTTTATTTTTTAATGCAACAAATGGAACTGTCTGTCAGCTGTCTCTACTACTGCCATGGTATAGATTGGTAAATAAATCCCTATATCCTTGGGAGAGAGAGGGGGGAAGGGATGAAACAAACAGACATCTGTGAGCGTACAGAGGACAAATAAGAGCACTAAATGACTGGCTCTTGAAGACAGGAGTGTGACTGGAGAATTTGTCCGGGCATGATCACCCCTTAAGTTGAATCATACTTTTTATGTTGTTCTTTATTTTTCATAAAACTATTCCTTAGAATTTTTTACTCTGCGTTGGGGGGCAAGTGTGGACTGGAGAAAGTCGCTTTGGATAGGCAAAGTTCCTAGTGGCTGTGTTCAACTTTGTCCTGCATGGGTCATGCAGGTGTGCGTGAGCGATGCTGTAGGGCCTGTGATGATGGAGGCACGGGGGAGATCGAACCGGGGGTATTTTATTGGGTGATTTTGAGTCCCGTGGAGCTGGCCATGCTGGCTCTTGCCAGGAAAATAGCTGTAATTATGCTGTTTGATTAAGGCATTTGTCTGGTGTGGAAAACACCCTGCTGCCCTGTTACATCCAAATAAATGTATAGTTTTTTGATTTCCTTCCCTGTCTTCCCCCGCTGTTAGTACCCCCTCCCCATCAATTCCCAACATTTGGGAAGCTTGTACTTAGATCCATACATAACCTGCTTTGGACAGCAGGTGGACACTAACTGGTTTTTATGGCAAACTAGAAGCCGAATGATGCTGTTGTGCTGATTGGGGACGTATGTTGTACAGTGTTGATCAATCAGAAGATGAAGATGGCTGCTTTGGGAAAGGAAGGAGGTCAGACCACAACGAGGGAGGGCTCAAGCTGCTGCTTTGACAGGCTTAGCAGTTGTCTGGTGAATTGCATTCCCGTACACTATCAAAATAGCAAATCTGTGGTCTGTCATCTCACTGTTTCTATGCAAGCGAATGCGGTGTAGAGACAACATCAGGCCGCCAGATGCACCTGTATTTGCTGAAGTGACATCAGTGGCTGTACATCCTCGTAGACGAATCTAGCACAAACTGTTAGCCGTATGTTTAAATGAATGAATGATGGATACAACTCACTGTAACCACAGCTTAATTGACTGTGCCCTCTTTGATCATGCTGTTCTTTCTTCTCTTAATGAACAATTATGTGTGTTCACCGTAGCCTTTTTTCCATCCTTCCAAGCAAAGCCAAAATACCTTTAGAGTACCTGAAGCATATTTACAGTATCTAAAAAAAGCTCTCCTAAGTGGACCTAAATGGTGAAAGGACATCCGGCTGCTTGTGAACAGTCCAGTCAAGACTTCTCTGATACCTGGGACCTATGTGGCCATAAGCTGTGGGAGATGGGCACCTCCAAGAAAAATGGCTCTAAAATTCAGCAGGTATCATTATTTGGAAAGGTGTCACAAAACAGGCATGTGTTCCATGTGCTCGCATCCATGCACATTTGTCTCAAAGACAATCACAGTCATACCTGCCTCAGCCTGACCAGTTTACTGAAGTGTTTATTAACCATTAAGCAGCTTGGTATTTTCTTTTCACAGCTACCAAACATTAACTAGAACTGCTGAAATGCTGCAGTCCTGGTGTTGCTGGTTCACAAAATATACCAGTGCCTGACAGCAGTGTAATCAGCTCTTGCATGAGTCTCCGTTGCCTTGTATCTACATGGGGGTTCCCTGTATTTATTCATGGCTGGTGGGGAAGGCAAACGCTCCAAGTCTGTCTTCATTCAGTGGTCTACGCAGCTTCCCCCAGCACTGTAAGTTACAAATGTGTATGATGGGGAGATTTTTTTTGTGTGTGTAGACTGAGAATGAATCAATGAATACCTTACAAGCACTGTGAATATCTATTATGCAAGTTTTTGTATTCATATGAAAAAAAATGTTCCTGCTAGTAGTAGATTTTTTTTGTCTTTCTTTTATTATTTTGGTTTGATTAGACTGGTAGAGGGTAACGTGAGCATTTACCAGCTGATGTTAGAAACTAGCTGCCAATATTTGTATATATTTGTAATATACTCGTGGTATAATCACTCTATTTTAATGGTAAAAGTTTCTCCTTTCTATGAAAGGAATTTCTTGTTTAAAAAAAAAAGTATATGTACACCTGCAATAAAGTATTGACAGAAAAAGGTAGTTGTATATATATATTTCTTTCCTTCCAAGAGGTGGATGTCAGTAGTGTCTTCCATTTGAGATGGATAGGTTGTGGAAATGAACATGCTGCTGGACAGTAACCCATGCATGAGCTCAGCTTCCAGTGGAAAACCATAAACACTGCAGTCACTGGAACAACTCCTTTTCTTCCCTGACAGCCTCGGCAGCAAGTTGCCAGAGGGGCCTCTGTCATACCTTGAGGACCCAGTCCAGCCGGTTGGAGTCAGCTGGAGCACTGATGGGGGCTGAATCTAAGTAATGAGACACGGGACACATTAAGCTGCTCGCAGTGGTTGGTCGAGAAAACAGCGTGTGGACAACTCCCAAGGGTGTAGAGAGCTCCTGTCAGCATCCCCCTGGGGGCTGCATCTGGGGACGAGCACACCAGCACATGTGATGCAAAGCGCTGCCGAAGAGCTCTGCTGTAAGTCACCTAACCTGCTGGCCTAGTGTCTGGCGTGGGTAAAGGAAAGTTTTTCTTTTCTTGGGATAAAAAATCTCTGAAGGAGTGCCCCAGTATAGCTATTCACATCTCTTCTCAAAGGAGCTTGCTGGCTGGAGTTTATATGCAAATTCTTTTTCTCCTTTTCCCCGGCTATGTTATAGACTGCTAAAGCTAGGGTTTTTTTGTTTTGTTTTGTTTTTGTTTTTGTTTAAAAAAGGTATTTTTTTAAATGTGCTTCAATAGTATAGTGTTGCCCCTAGTCTTGCAACTTTTCCCCTTTGTACTTCACACTCCTGTTGAGGACATGCTATGTATCTACTTCATATGTACTCCAGGACAAGAGGCTTGCACAACTTTGGCTAAGGGGTTGGTAATAGAGTTTTTTATGGAGGTAAACTTAAATAATAGGCAAATATTAAGCAACCTGACTCACAAGGGCTTTGTCGTTTCTCTGTTGCTTTGCTGGACAAGTAATGGAGTGGTAGCACCTTTTTGCCTGCTAACATGGATGCTGCTGCCTGGAATATATATGAGAGCCGGTCTGTGAAGACAGGACTTCTCATGGCACCAGCAAATCCCACATGCAGGAGGAATGAAGCGACACAGCAAGGGATGGGGACGCTTTGGTGCAGAACCCAATGGGTGCTGAGGCACGCCGAGCGCAGGAGATCCTCGGAGGTAAGGCCTGAGGACGTTTAAGCAAAGCGTGTTGTGCTAAGGCTGACTGAGGGGGAGTTTTGGGCTGAGTGAGAGCAGTGAGCTCCGGGAAGCTAAAGGTGTTCCGAGAGACAGAGCACTTTGGAGCAAGAAGCGATGCCCCCGGTGCAGCGGAGCCGAGACAGGCGGCCATGACGGAGCCGGGCCCATAGCCGGGGCCGGGCCGCCCCCTCCCGGCCGAGGCGGCGCAGTGAGGCGGCAGCGCCGGGCCCGGGCGCGGGGCGGCGCCCGAGGAGCGCGGCGGCGGCAGCCCGGGGCCAGGGCGGAGCCCAGCGCCTGAGGGGGGCTGGCGGCGCCGCACCGTGCTGCGCTGCCCCCTCGGCCGGGCCCCGAGCCTGGCTCTGGAAGTGATGTTTAGCCTTCCTGGTAGACTGCTGTTGAAGAGCATAGCTGTGGGATTTTAAAACTCCACTTGATTTTTATTCCTGGAAATACTTGCCCCACGTTTTTATTTTAAATCTCACAAACAGATTTATACCAACCCTTATTTTTCCAGTGAGATAACTGGATGCAGCATGTGCTACAGGTCCTAAGTCTCAGCCCCCCATGAGGAAAACGCCACTGAGTACTGGGGAGACAGTGGTCGTCCCCGGTTCCTTACCAGGTGCAGGCTCCACTGCCCTCCCTGCTGGGCCACCTCAGGCCCGAGTGTCACACCTGTGTCCAAAAGCATCCCCTCCCAGGGAGGGATCACACGCAGGAGCATCCATCCTTGGCCCTGAAGCTCAGCCCAGGGTTGTGCTGCTGGGACGCCTCCCGGTTCCCTTTGCTGCAACTGCTGCAGGCACCGGTGTGGTGAGGATGCGCTGGTCTGTGCCTGGGCGATGAGGATCTGTGAGCAAAACCACACACTGTAGGAAGCCAGGTGTTTTTCTGTCCTCGGTGCGTAATTTGGCACCCAGGGATGACAGTGAGACGGCTCTTTGCCTGCTGCTGTGGCATCCGCGCTTACCCACCACTGGAAGTAAGAGGCAGTGCAGTTTGTTGTTGTTCCTGGCCGAGGTATTGAAATCTTTCTTGTTTGGCCTGTGGGTTGCGCTCCTGTATTTAGCATTAAATTGCTTGCTGTAACTGTGTGTGGGAGCTTTACCCCAGGTCTGATGGCAGGAAGCAGGAGCTGCGGATAGACTCCACACAGCCTCTGCTGAAGCGGCTCCTGAGCGCTCTGCATTGCGGGGCCAGCAGCACTGGCAGTGCCCCATCCCCTGCTCTGAGTATTGCTGGGGCCACGAGGGGTTTTCTGCCCAGATGATCTGTCTATGGCTAATGCAAACGTTCTGCTCATGGTCTTTCTAGCCAGCTGTGAACAGAGGGCTGCCATAATCCTGCTTTTAAAGTGCTGATGCACTGAGATGTGTTTAGAGAACACCCAGAAGCCCAATATATGTGTATATTTTTGGATGTCAAGAACCAAACTCACACTTAGGGAATACCTTGAGGTCACGTGTGTGAGCACCAGGAGTTTGTCTCTCACCTCTGGAGAGCTGCAGTCCCCACCTGGCTTTGTGCATGTGCGTTCAGCTGGCCCTGTCCTGCAGCAGTTGCTGTGGGAGCAGCTGGATGTAGTTTTGCCTAACGTTTGCACTACCAATAATAGAGAGGGCACAAAACTTTTCAGTCTGCTTCAAAACAAACCACTTTGAGAGCCAAAGCAGAATTACTGCTGAAAAACATAGGGTGGGGGCGAGCATGTGAAGGGAGAGCCCTGCAGCCATCCTGCTGGTTTTTTTTCTGGTCCTGCAGCCCAACAAAGAGTAGGAGCTCATGCGGGTGACTTTCCATGGACGTTGCCAGAGCTCTGGGTGAGCTTTCAGACAACCCCACGCCTTTAAGGGTAGCAAGCTTTAAGAAAGCCCCAAAGCTGCTGCCCCAGATGCTGCTACCACCGCTCTGGCCCAGCTTCATCGCTGCAGTCCCGCAGCCTCCGAGCAGCTTTGGTAATACCAGGCAGATGCCCACACGGCTCCAAGTGCAATTTCTCATCCAGAGAACACACAGATAAAACACAGAGCATGGTGGCAGTGGGGAGAGCTGCTTCAGAGGTAACACCCTGGGCCTGGAGGAGCTCAAGGTTTGCTGGTGGCCCTGAGCTGCGCCCCACTGCCCAGGGGCAGGAAGGGCTCCTGGCCACTTGGCAGATGCCTTGGCACAGCTGGAAGCAGGTCCAGGGGGCGGGTGCCACAGATGAGCACAATCAATGCGGAGGAAACCATCTCTCCTCTGCGGAGAAGAGCTGGGGAAAGGTGGAGGTCCTCGCAGACCCACCAGCAGGTGAGTCACCAGCGGCTTCTGGCGGTGTGGCCCAGTGGGTGAGCTGCCCGGGGGCCATGGCTTGCTAAGGGCAATCCTGTCACATCCATCCCATCCCGTCCCATCCCTTCCCATGTGCTGTTGTGCCTGGTTGTGTCCATGGCAGCCCCAGCTGGGCCTGACCAGCAGTGCTCTGAGGGAGCAGCTCCTGCGTGTGGGCCCCAGTGCTGGACGGGGGTTAGTGGCCGTGTCGGTGGTGTATGTAATTTAATGGCGTGCTACAGACAGCCACACATCCCCAGACAACAGGTCTCTGCCAATCTTCTGCGTACACACCTCGTCCTGCCCAGGAAGCCAGTGTTTTGGGGTCACCGTGTGCTGTGATGGCATCCCGGGGTTGTGATGTTTGGGTGTGACAGGATTTCTGCGACTGGGGTAGAATGGATTACCTCAAACCTGTCCATACTGGAAAAAAATGTTGGCCTATGGCTTGTACTCCATGTCCAGAAAGTGGCTGTTGTGAGTTGCTTCATGGAGTATCTGCAAGTCCTCTCTCCTTGTTCGGGGGGAAATGCAAGACCTGGTACTGCTGAAGGTGCGGGTACAGGTTGCTGTGGTCAGGCATTGCCATCTCTTCCTGCCCCTTGACATGAGGGAGGAAATATCTTCTGCCTTTTGGACCTTCAAAGCCTCTGCCATGGCTTCCAGAGCTTTTTATAGCGGTGGGTTTTTTTTTTCTCGTTTTTTTTTCTTCTTTGTTTAGAAGAGGGAAGAAACCATTTAGTGCAGTCCAGAGGAAAATGAGAGGGAATAACACGCCTCTGGTGCTTGCCTCTAAGTGAACTGCTGGGCACTGGCTCAGCCCTGCCAGGGCAGTAATTTCATGTTGCAGAAAAAGGGCGAGAGGGGACACGTGTTGGAGGAGGTGCTGGCAAGCATGAAGCCAGAGGAGCTGGGGGAACAAGCGGCTGATAACTTGGCTTCACTTTGGCTCCCCAGGGAGATAAGAAGAGGGCTAATTTTCGGCCTGCAGTCTGTGGACGGGCTGTGCAGATCTCTCATTCCTGGAGTTTGGTAACTAACCATGGCCTGGGTTTTTCCCCTGTTGTTTCTTATCAAGGCTGTTGCTAAATACTTGTTGTTATAGCTGGAGCTCTGCAGTTCTCCTCTTGTTGCGGTGTTTAGGCCCTGGTGTTTGCGCTGTTAGTACTGACATGCGGACGTCTTTGGGCATTTCAGCATTGCAGCAGGACTTCTGAGGCTAATCTCCAAGTTTTTAGGGATGTCATACTGCACACATGAGGTGGATTTGGGGCACTACAGCAAGTTATTCAAGTCTTGTGTTTGGGACTCCTCTTCCAAATGCTTTGTCTGATCCGTCTCAGACTGCTGGGTGTGGGGAAAGGGATCATCCCTTCTGTTTATGGGAGATCTCGGGTAAAAGTGCAGGTGGAAAGGATTCATATCATGAGGTAAGGAGGCTGTTAAACAGCCTGTATAAAACCTCGTCCAAGAGCTCAGGGAGGGATTTGCAGTAGAGCACAGCGGTGCGTTATCGGCTGGTTTTAGCACTCCCCGCGTTGCCCACACGGTTCCTGCGACATGCGAGGCTCCTGCCAAAACCAGGCAGGTGCTGCGGTGCCCCGCAGCTGGTGGCCTTCCCTCTCGCTGCCCCCCGGCACCCTGCACCGTGCTCACCCCTAAACGTCACCAAAGACCAGCCGAGCGCAGTTTTAGGACGCTGATTGTTTGGACACATTGCCAACCTCAGTCAAGACCGCTGGCACCGTGCCTTTTATTAAAGATGAATCCGAATAAACAAAACTGAATGCAGCTGTCTGCTCCCCCCAGGCAGATTTGTACATGAATTCAGAAAAGCTCAACTTCTCTCACAGATTTTGTCTCTCTTATTTAGAAACCGAATACACTGCAAGATTAAAATCTTGCTTTGTTAAAATGGATGTAGGGAAAGGAAAAGATCCTAGGCAACAATTCCCCTCGCTCACGCCCTTCAATTAGATCACCCTCTGCCCTCCTTTGTATGGCGTGTGGCTCGCGTTGCCGTCTGGCTGGGCTATTTTTAATACATTGCTCAAAAGCCACGCGGGGCTTGTGAGAGGCCGGGCTACGTTCGGCCTTCCTGCACCCAGGGCCTGTCTTTCCTCTGTCTGTAGACACTGCTCCTGATTCCTCTGGTGGCAGAGGGGTCGCAGGCCCATCGGCTTGTGACTGCTTGCCCACAGCAGGAGCTGAAAGCCTGTCCCAGTAACCCCTTCCTTCTTGCCTGTGCCTTCTGCAGAGGTTTGGAAAAGCTCTTCGTCAAATGGAGTCGGCAATGATGACTATTTAATAACAAATTAAACATTTTTGTGACCCTTCCAATGCTAATTATGGTTTTCCTAGCCTGAGCAGCCTCTCTTTGTGGTGTGGCTGCTGCCAAGGCATGAAGCCACACATGGAAATTGAATATATAACATTCAAACTTCAGCATAGGTCGAGGTTTCGTTTCAGACTTGGCCAGAGGTGCTGGCGGGTTTAATTACCGCTTTTATTTATTGATTGATTTCTTTAACCCTGTGATGAGCTGCAGCACTGTTAAGCAATTGTGCTCATTTGCAAATCAAGTCTCTTCCCTGCTCTCTGCTGCTCAGAGCACTCCCAGGTCAGGGGGAAGCTCAGTGGCTTCTTCGCAGAGGGTGTAGGGAGCTGCAGCGTGAATTTACAGCCCGGGGGCCACATGCTGTGCCTGAGGCAGCTCCTGCAGTCAGGTAGGTGAGCTGCCTGGCACGAAGGGGACATGAAACCGGTGGCCTGGACTTGCTCTCAGGACCAGGGAGGGTTGCTGAAAGTGGCTGTGTCCCCTTGATCCCTTTCCTTTGATTGCAAGGGGAACCAACAACTGGAGGTGGTGAGTTACATCTGTAAGGATAAATCCAATGTGAGCACCAAACTTCTGGGCTGTATTTTGGACTTGTACCTTGAAGGCCTTTGCCTGGTGCTATGTCTAGACTTCAGCTGACTTTGTACGGGTCTGTGTGTCTGCATGTCCATATTCTTTACCCTAGATAAACGCTTGCTGGTATTAGGACCTGGGGACTGGGCCGGCAGAGCCCCACTTCCTGCACCCCCATCTCCAGATCTGCAGAAAGTCCTACGAGCTGGACAACCTCCTGCGTGGGGCAAGACGTGAGCTCCAGTTCTTCGTCTCCAACCCGGATCCAGACGTTCTGGTTTTCTGGAGGGCGCTCAGCCGGTGAGTCAGAGGCCGTGCGAGTAGGAGACGAGGAGGTGAGGGCTGCTTCCCTTCACGCCAGGGCATGAGTAGTGGCCTCCCAGCAGCTGCTGAGCTCGTCAGGCTACACACCATTTGCTCCTTGGCCAACTTGATGCTAAACTGAAATGCCGAAATATTCTCAGGGCCAAATTCCCTCGTGTGCCCTGTGGTTTGCATAACGGTTTGAGAAGGGGTGCAGGCAGCTAGCTGCTGTTGCTTGCATAGTTTGCTCAGCTCATCAGCAGGGCAAGGCAAAAGGTAGAATAAATTCTAGAGCAGCATCTGAAGTCCAGTTCAGCGGGTAGCAGCTGTGTGGTGCCTATTTTGCAGCCTATACTGCAGCTGGCAAGGGGACAGTGCAAGGTGCGATGCAGAACGTGGGTACCAGAGAAAAGCTATTTTGCCCTTGCAACTTTTGCCCTTCTTTCCCTCAGTTCATCGAAGCTGATGCTGGGATTGAGAAATCAAGCCTCTGTAACCCAGGAAATTCCCAAACCGAAAGTTCTTAGAGCAAAATATTAACAGTGCTGCCCTGCATAGCCTGTACGCTTCACTGCGTAGGCCAGGGAGTAATATGCTACACTGGAAAGGAAAACAGGAATAGGGAATGCTGCATATGCACAATTTGGCAGGGTTTATGTTAATGTAGAAACTTAAACGTTTGGTATTTGCTGATATTTAAAGGTTTTATTTCTCAGCTTTAACAATAGGGATGGCAGTTTTTTCCCTGTCACACAGATGATAGATAAAGGCCAAGTTTTAGAGAGCAACTCCGGAAAAGCAAGCACAGTTCACAACAAGTTACATGCAACACTGAGGATTTTGCACTAAAAAATATTTGAGGGCCTTAGAGATGCTGGTGGATTCAGCTAGCCCTCTCATGTCACTTAACCACTTTCAGAGCTCTAATCCTGGCTGATTTAGTAGCCTTGTCATGGGACTAGGGCAAGCTTGAAGCTGTCTGCTCCTCCATTTCATTTAACAGGCTGACATTCCTCACTCTGACACTTTCTTATCTGAGATTCTTTTGGGGACCGTTCAGCTTTATAAGGTCCCGTGTCCAGATTCGTTTTCTGCTACTGCTGGAATCGGGTAAAGTTGAGGCATTTTTAACCTCATGACATTATTTAGGAAAACAAGTATTATTACGGCTCTCCAAGTTGCAATGCCAATGTTCTGAGCACCAGAGCACGGCATGCAACACAGCAGCTGTTATATATTCAAGGGTGAAATTCCAATAATAGTATGCTATATAATTTCTGGATAAATATTTATGCTTGTGAAGGTTAAGTGACTTGGAGTACTATAAACTCCAGCCTTTTGGGCAGGCCACTGCAACTTAAGCCTTCTTGCAGTGACCTTCTGCTGACCTTTTTCCCAGGCTAGAGGCAGAGTGATTGCTGGAGGTAAAAACTCAAAGTGAATCCTGAGGCCTCTGCTAAGCTATAAAGCAGTGCATAAAACGCATCAGCTGTTATTTGAACGCACCTACTCATCTCAGAATCACTTCTCATCTTGCCTAAGTTTCCCTGAAACGTCTGTCCATATAACTTCATTCACAAACCCCGTGCGATGTTGTTTCACTATTGGTGAATGAGTGTAAAAGCCTCTTGAGGATGACAAGCACCCTATCATGAGCTGGGTTCTTGGTGTTTTATTCATCTGATGGATGGGAGGCATGTATTTATGCTTTTAGAGTGTGCAGACAGCTGCAGTGTTGTGGTGTGGTTAACTTCAGCAATGCAACTGAAACAACAAGCAAGACTGCTACTGAAATGGTTGTAGGAGTTAGGTCCCGTTAGCCATTAGGAGCTGTAGTTCTGGGGCCTTCAGCACTCATGGAGTGAGCAAACAAACAAAAACAACAGGCAAAGCTGTAGTCATAGTGAACCCAGCAGAGCTGGGATCTGCTCCAACCATTTAACCTGAGTGTGTTTTCAGAAAGCGTTGTGACCCCTCACTTGCTTCCCAAGCTCCATTCCGGAGGGATAGCAGCTATAGCCTTACTCCTTTTTCTCCATCTCGCTAGTGCTGTTATTTCATACCTAAAACCAGAGAGCAGAGCTCCATTCAGTACAGCTGATGGGTCCCTTACCCTCCTACCTGTCGACAGTGCATTGGGAATGACCCCATCGGTGCGAGACAGAAGAGCAAGCCATGATGGTGTGTCTCATTTTAATGTAAGCTGTGAGGAAGTATTTCATTTGCTGCTCTGAAGCACTGGAATGCTATTCAGACTCCTGTCTTCTACTGAGAAAACAGAAGGCAGCCTTGGCCTTTCAGAAGCGAGCCATCCTAAATCAGGGGTCTGTTGACTTAGTTCTACTTACTTGCCTAGAGGAAACACATCACCAAAACCATGCCTTGAAGTAGCTTTCCTAAGAAAGCCTGATTTATTTCTATGAGAGTCCACCATGGCTGGTAGCTGTTGTCAATTCTTGTTATTATCTTTGGAGCTAGAACATTATCAGCAGGCTTACTAATGCCATGTTGAGGATTGTTTATTTTATCTGGCAGTTGATATCTAAAAGAATGGCTTTAGGACAACGATATACATTTCAGCCTGAGGAACTCATTAATAATACTTTAATCCATGGGAGTCTTAGGTTTTATTTTGCTTTACTCTGCACTGGGAGATTTTTTTTCTTGATCTGTCCTCTCTGAACTTGCCGAGCACGAATTCCAAATCCGAGAGACTGCAGAGATTCTGTCAAGTACTTCTGGTCAGGAGAGATGCACAGCATCAGCAGCAGTTTGGCATCACCTCCTGGAAGCAGGAAAAAGCCCAAACATGCTCATTTATCTCGTTATTTTCAGTAAGTTATGCGCCAGTAATGTACTGATGTACATAGCGACCAGCATAGGCTGCCAGTGCTTTTATGAAGCAGAAGACAACATGAAGAAGGCTACTGAAAACAGGCAACTCCTTAAAATGAAGCCTATGTCTAGCAATATGATGCTTGTTTCAGTAGGACAAACACTTGTAATGTAGATTTTTTTTTCCCTTAGAGCATCATCAGTTAGTCTGCCTGTACCTTAAGGTCTGGACACCTCATTAAGCTTTGTCAAATGCTTGCAAATTCAGGGTCTTCTTTGTGTGACATTTGTTTGTCAACTTTGTGACAAAAAAGCAAAACAGATTTACTAAAGGTTCAGAGAATGATTAAGCAAACAAGGAAATTGCCACTTTCAACTCTTTGTCTAGACAGTGTCAGCCACCTCATGCACCAGACAAGGTTAAAACCAGGCTCGGTGCCCACACAGCTTAGCTCCTAGACTTGTTTCTTTGGCTTTCCCCTTTCACAGGATGGACGCTAGCACTAGGTGAAATTAGAAGTTCAAGCATAGTGCATAGGCTTTTAGAAACTCTGCAGAGCTATTACCTCAGTCGCTGCCAAAGCTTTGAACTGGAGACTAAAAGCACAAGGACTGATGCTTTCCGGCAGAAGAAGAATGGACTAGTGCGTGGACTGACACCGATCCAACAGTACTGCGGGAATTCCACTTGCTTTAAAATTATTTCTGCATAGAGGAGGAGCTAGAGAGGAAGAGGTGACCCAGATACAAAAAATTGTAGCACAGTACCATGCATATGTTCTGGAGTCTCCCTCCTTTGTCTTACTGCTTCAGGGCCCAATATTAAGGAACGTGCAAATGCATGACTGCACGCTGTAGTAATAAAGACTGAAGCTTGACTTGAGACTGTACATGAGCTGAAACACCAGTGAAGTGCAATCATTACCCTCCACTGTCCTGTTAGAGATGTGATTATTCTAAATGTATTCATAAACTGAACTTTGGGAAACAGGAGGGCTTTGCCAAATTCAGAACTCTCCCTGTACTCCCAGAGCTGTGTAGTCACACCGCTCCTGCGAACAGAGGCCCACATAGGAGGAGTGTCACTACAGGATCATCCTCTGGTTTTGCACAACAAGGGAGGGGAAAAGATTGGGAAATTACGTCTGCGTTGTTAAACAGAAGTCAGAATACTTCCCTACCTACAGAGTCCTGGAGCAGATGCGTGAGTTTGCTGTTTCGATAGGGGACGTGAGATCGCTGCTCCGCTATTGCTGCAAGGACGTCGGCCAGGGCAGACAAGCTGCGGTTAATGAAGGACGTCTCTCTCAGTGCTGCGCCTGTCACTCCAGACATACCTAACACATTAAGAAAAAGGCAATGGTAAGAGTAAGTAAAGCTGCTTCGACTGTAATCTGTGAGAAATTCTGGTGCTGTATCACACACTTCTGACACGATGTTTTTAAACACAAATTCTGAGCCACGACTTCCAGTCCACCCATGCCACAGGCAAGATGCAGCGGTTGTTTACTGCAGACGCTAACCCATTGTGCAGCGTTTCTGCTCGTCTGAAGGAAGGTTAAAGAAGGTTCAGTGCCTGCAGATGGTTTGAAGTACCTCATGTTGAAGTTGATCTCTCCAGCTGTACAACGCATCTTGGCTCCATATGTATCACAAACAGGGAACTGAGAAAGTAGGAACACTGTAAGGTCGGACAAGACAACACTGCTTTTGAAAACACCAGGCCACGGTGCCTTGGGAGAGAAGACTGGTGTGTTCCACCATTTTTTATAACTGCTAACTGCCCAGCCTGTAACGCTTAGGAAGAACAAGAGTGGCACTGACAGCACTATCTGCAGAAACAGAACTGTAGAGCAGCCATACGTGTGAGAGGTTTACGCTCACCAAAGTCTGTAAGATGCTGTTCTTTACGGTATGATTTGTTACAGTTGGTCACACAGGAAAACGATGCCCTTTTACCACCCACCCAGCATGGTGGTATGTAACTAACTACACTGCCCTCAAGCAACACTGCAAAGGGTGTTGTCTGCGCATCAAAGTTGCACCAGTTTACAAAGGCACTGCGATCTCAGCTCATTGATCAGTCTGGATGAGTGTCCAGTTAAGAGTAATTTCTCCTGTCCTTAACTCTACCATTTGGGGATGAGAAATTTACTATTAGCATTTAGCATCATATTATTCAAATTCAGTCTTTCTCCAGGATAGTGGAAGAGCTACACGTGGATCTGCAATCATTTATCACTACCCAGAGTGCAGGATCCATGCTAAGCAGAGCTGATGGTGGGGGCAGAAGGGGCTTGCGGTTTCCTTAACTGCCTTCTGTCCTGCCTCCAGGCAGAAGAAGAGGCTGTACAGAGAGGCCATGGATCTTGTTGTCCCTTTAGAGCAGCATTTTCCAAACTGGGAGAACAAGAGAACTGTTCAAGAGGCAAATGTGGAAAGGTATGGCAAGAGCAAAAATAACCACAGAAGCCTGGGCAGAGAAGGCTGTAGAAATGTGACCGTGGGGCAGGATGGAGCTGGAATGGTAGAGCCTCTTGGCAGAGAGGCACAGAGCAAAACCGTTTGGAAAACCCTGCCACAGGGTGGACAATAATCTGAGCTACGATGCATCTCAGACTGACTGTAGACTTGGGCCTCTGTCTACAGCAATCCCTAGACTGAAGAGGGGCTCCTAAGAGAGTAGCTATCACCGTAAAGCAGAAAACTGCAAATAGGTCAGGGGGGTACGCATGTAAACCACTCATCTCTGTATTTGGTCAGATGAACTTCCCCAAAGCATTTAGCTGCTTTCAAACCGAGCCTGAGTTTGCTAAAAAAGCATCACTTAGCTTGGAACTGGTGTAAGTGATCAGGACGGCTGTGAAACTAGCAAGCCAAAGTGCAGATGTACATCTTAAACGAGCGTGATGGCTGCTGTACTTCTGCTCACTTAGATTTGTCTACATTTAAAAACAATTACGAGTTAATAGTTGCCCTCGTTTTTATCAGAGTAAGTCCGGCATCTTCAAATCTCCACCAGTGCAGCCAGTGGCAGAGGTTAGTCTACCACATGTGCTGGACCACATCTAATGCTGATGAAAGTGAGCCTGCTGAGCCCCAAACCAAGTAAATGTTTGTCCTGTTTGAACTGAGAGAAGAAGAACCCACACAATACTGCTCAATTACATGTTTACCAAACAATTTCCAGTACTCAGAGCAAATGAAAAAATAATGTATTATATTAGGCTTTTCTGTAGAACAAAAGTTTAACAGTGAGGAACAGCAAGAATTCTTGGCAGTAATGTAAAGGACTCTTTCATAATACTAGTTCAGTTTTCAAAACATTATTTCTGGAATGGTACGTTTGGCTGCATGGCTTTTCTTGGTAAGAAAGCTTTAGGAAATAATCAAGTTTCTGAAATTATTGTGTGCACAGAGGAAGGGGGAGGAAGAAAAAGCTTTGAAGAAACAACAAAAGCAATATTATCTTTTCAACACTAACTTCCTTCTTCCTTCAAGACTTTCTCTACACTAAGGCAGAAAAATAGTGATATCAATTATTACAGATATATGTAATATTTAAATAATTTCTGCACTTTAAACATTCCTGTACAAAGACATGGTAATTTTCAGAGTAGAAAAACAGGCCTAATAAAACCAATCTGCACCAATAATATACTTACGACAGGGGTAACTGCCCTGGGCTTATTTCGGGCTTGTGCAGTCAGCTTTTCTGTTAAACTGTATCAGTGTAAAACTGGAACAATCGGGCCTCAAAACTTTGTTATTTCAGGATCTGTGTTTAAACCACCCCTGCGTGAAAGCAGGGTAGCACATATTTCTACACGAAGAGCTCAACGTAAATATTTTAATCCACGTGTGGGAGGATCCATGCCCATCATTCCTAACAGCTTTGTCAGAAACGGACGCGTTTGCTTACCGACACACTCGCTACCCGCCAGATCCACCAGCTGCAGTCTGGTTTTGACTTGCTTCAGTTTCTCAGTTGCTTCAAGCTGTGCGGGGGAAGAAGCTCTGGAAGAAGAGGTGGATCTATTCTCTCTTGTTTTTTGTGGATAGGTGCAGGAAAACTCTTTATTTAGTCTCTGATTGATTTGTTCATCGTCCCATGAAGTACCTGGTTAATGGGAAAAACAAACGACAGCTTCATATTGGCACTGGAAATCGAGATGGGGAGAGAAGCGGGGCATCAATGGGGGAAGTACGATATCAGGCTATTCTAACTAAAGCATTATATGAGTCAGAGTCAATGGCATGGGCAGGCTGAAGAGTTTTTTATATCTTATTTAAGGTTTTCCTTATCAAACAGACTATACCAGTGGGTAACAAGACTTAGTGTAGGTTGTATTGTATACAATATCCTCACTGTTTGCACTTCAATGCGGAAGACAAGGAACAGGAGTCCATTAAGGACTTTAAAGAGGCACTTTTTCATGTTTTAGACTGACTGTAAACAAAGTGTGATTTTGGATGCTTGGGAGCAGTAAGTTCTGAAATCTGTTTCTCAGCATTTGAAACATTCTCTGCTGGTGCTCTGGGGGGAAGAAAAGAAAAAAGGAAAAAGTCCATCCTGCCTCTTCTGTTCTGTCTTTTGCTTTAGTTCCCTCTGGACCTCCTTCAGCCATCATATCCCAACTGCTGCATCTTCATATCCTTCCTCTTCCTTAGCAGCAGCATCTGGCTTCCTCTGTCTGCCAGGAAGGAGGAGGAAGACAGGTTCTCTGGAAAAGCTGCTGTGACATCAGCTTAGCAAGAATGTGTGCAAAATGGCTTTCCCTAAACAGTTTTTTTTCTTCATTGTTTTTTTCATCTGCCCCCCCCTCTCTTTTGTGAGGAAAGACAGATAAGAAAAAAAAGGCACACCCTCTGCTATAGGTAATAGAGACAAGAGACTCTCTCGAGGACTTAAGAGTCTAGTTGCAATAACAGAAAGTTCACAGCTACAAAACTTAAATTAAAAAAAAAAAAACCACACTTAAAAAGGAGACTGAACTGGGTTGTAGAGCTCTGTACCTCTCCAGCTCGGCTGTTGCTAACACCCAAGCTAGCTGTTCACTCTGTAGATTGGGCAGCTGTGTTGGTTTACACAAAATAAATGGCTTCAGGACAACCGGTGTAAAAATAAGTGTTCTCAGTCCTCCTCAGTTTGAGATGAAGAAGAAAACTAACTCCTCTCCTCAAACAATAGATATTACCGAAACAAAATGCTAGAAGACCTTCATCAAACCTGAAAAAGTGATTGCTTGTCAACCTGGCTTTCAGTGCAGAACTCATCAGAGACTTTTTATTTAGTGACTTAGATCTCCAGTTTTGAGATATTTGACAATTGCACCTGGATTGTAAATCAGGAATTGCTCCTTATAAATAGACAGAATGCAGTGTCAAACTGCTGCAGAGATCCCATTTGCAATGCTGCTTTCCTCCCCTGTGTTGCTCACCTTGCACTATAAGCTGAAAGCCTGAGTCTGCATTCACCTCGAACCAGAGGTGTCTAAGGAGTTTTGTTGCCAGACGACACAGTGCAGTAGGGTGACAGCAATTAGAAAGGGCAAAGGGAAGCCTGGACTAGACAAGATTGCTGGTGTGCTAGTGGTGCGAACACTCTGTGTTTTGAACATCTGATTGACAAGAATCTGGAACTGGACAGAGCTAACATCTGGAAAGTTAGAGCTGCAACATCTGAAGTAACTGTGTCTTTTGGCAAGGGCCATAGGTAAGCAAGGGTACTATTTGTTCTGTTTTGCTAATATTGTCGGTTTAATTTCCGATAGCAATCTAGGGGAAAAAATGTTAAATATTTTCCACTTTCTAAAACCATATTGTTGTTGCAGAGTATGAAGGAGACGGACCACAGCACTGGAAACAGAGTCTAATTACAACATAAGCAAAAGAAAACAAAGTTAATCCCCCAAAGCCCAAGTTATTCCTAAAGCAATAAACTGGTAAATCTTGGTGTGGTAATAAAAAGTAGAAATACAGGTTTTGCCGCGCTAAATAGGACAACTATGTTGTCTGTTCCTATCGTGGCCTGTTACTAACAGTTCAAGAGATTCCAAATTTAATGGACATTTTTGCAAGGCAGCAGGTAAAAAATAGTTTTCTCACCAACAGCTTATGCTGATCCCTAAAACATATGGTTAGCTTCACCTCAAACTTTGCATGAATAACGCTAAGTTTGCATGAGTAATATGATACATCATACAAAGTGATTTAACCACTCTATTTGAGCATCTATCTTACTGATACTATTTATTTAATTAGTTGTTTCATGCTATAAAGCTTCAAGAACTCTGTAAGTCAAGAGATGTGAAGTGAAAAGTGTCTATGAAAGCTTCTAAGAAAACCATTAGCATTGAGAAGTCAAACTGGTCAGTTATTTAAGAAGGTATTTAGAAGTTAAAGAACTGAGGGAATATATTAAGCATTGGAAAAAGGAAGAAAGACCACTATGAAAAATCTCAAAGTCCACAGGCTGTTTTTCAAAAAGAACTGTCTCACAAAGTATTTTAGTAACATCCTACTTACCAAAGCTATCCCCAGAGACAATTGTGGTTATGGTCAACGTAACAACCAGATGAGAACGGGAGGAATGAGCATGCACTAGTGTTGGGTGCCTGACTCGTAGCTGTAGGCCTCTGATAACCAGATGCAAAAATTCAGATGCATTTTCAACAGTCCTAGGAAGTAAAGAAACAAGCAGAAGGTTGAACTGATTCACAGTAAAAATGACACGAGAAAGCTGGCAACTCAGATTGGAATTTGAGCATTTCCACTTCTTGCTCTTCTAACTCCTTGTACTCTTCTTAATTCTACCCCAGAACTAATCTCAGTTTTGAGCTGCACAAGCAGCTGTGGTATAGACCTTTTTCATTGGGAGTTATATAGTCCAAGATGAAAATTCAAGACAAAAGCTGTGATGTAGTATGAAAGTGCTGAGCAAGTGGGCTGCCAGCTTTGCAGGTCTTTAGATACAGTATCTCAGCAACAGGAGCAACTACTCCTTCATGCTTTGGAAAAAAAAAAAAAGACAGATTTAGACATTCTTGGTGTCTCTGGTCTTAGAGATGTGGAGTTGTCCAGTTTATGTTAAGGTAGCTCTTGCTTTTTCAGAGGTACAGAATTAAGGCAAAAAAACAGGAATTTTAATGGACCTTTAGAAACTGCAGTTCACATTTGGAATTAAATCCAGAATCCTTAGGAAAAGTTGAGTTCCACTGTCCAATGAGCAGGGACTCCAGCACAGCGTCAGAATAGACAGGCATCAGTTTTTGTAGACCATTTTATCTTATCCATTTCATCTTTATCCATTTTATTTTCCAGCTGAAATACTGCAAATATGACCAGCTGTAGGGAAGAAAACCTGATGCAGAGGGTTAAATCAAATGATTAGGCAAAGTAAAAAAGACACTATGATTTTCCCCAGGTTTGCAGTGTTAAAAACAAATGAGGCAAGATTGCCTACCTGCTCCTTTCGCTGCACTGCTTTCTTCAATAATCACTCAAATTGCATCATATAAACATTAGTTTCTAGATGGGGATATAAATTATTAAGACTGCATAGCACAGCCTGATTACTGAATACTTTGAAACACACCAGAACCCTCAATAACTCTCCTAACAGGCTGCTCACTACAGACCTGGTTCCACATCGCTGCAATCAGCAAAAACAAGCGTGTGATAAAAGGCAAGGCCTTCTTGCCTTAGATTTGGCTGTGAAAATCACACTGGGCACAAATATACTTTGTGATATGAAGAGCACTGCTTGAAGAGTTCAAAGTAAAAAAAGAACTATATTCAGATAAAACAATTCGCTCGAAAAATAAAGCATCTGAAGAAGAGAAAAACACTTAGCTACACCATACCTACACACACTTAAGCAGTTCCCTCAGTAAACCAGCAACGCTAAACTATGGCTGCAGGAGCTAAATGACCACAACAGACTTCAGCCTACCAATCCTACGCCACGAGTGCTGGCATCCTGTGCACTAGCTCTGCCCCTGTGCCCGTGATGTCTCCCTGGTTCAGCTGAGCTGGCAGCAGCAGGGAAGCTGTGGCTCTAGTTCCTACCGTCAGAGAGGGCAGAGCCTCACACTGGGGAATCTGACTGGTGCCTCAAGTCCAAGGTGACAGGTCCTGCCTTCCTGAGTTCTGAGCTGCATCCTCCAGTGGCTGATCAGCCAGGACTGGATGCCCGGAGAGGTGAGCAGCCTTCGTGAGGACGTAGCAACAGGCAGTCGGCTTCTGCAAGCTGCTGTCGCTGTGCACGGGCAAGTGGTCAGTGCTGCAAGCTGCTGTGCTCCGAACAGTTTGCAGAAGATAAGCCTCGGGGCATGCAGTCAGTGCTGGTCACCTACTAGGAAAATACAATTGACTTTGGAGCTGAGCAGCGTCCCCAGCCCAGTGCTGCGTGCCTGTCACAGCAACTTCTCAGCAGGAGCAATGGTAAGAGCCTCTGCTACTTTATCACGCTCTGCATACCCCGTGTTCCCGAACCAGACTCTACAAAGAGAAGCCCTGTTGTGGTTAGGTTAAAAATTTGATGCTGAATGTTCTCCAAAGTCAACCAAGTCATAAAAGAAGAAAGAGACTGAGGTTTTTGTCATTCGGTGGGATGTCCGTGTTAACAGGAAAGAGACTACTGTACTTTAATGGACATACGGAGAAGCCAGTGAGACCCAGCAGGCCAATATATTCTAGATGAAATATTATCACAAATGAGGATGTGTTTTCATTCAAAGCACCATCCGTTTACTTTAGATTTCAGGCAGCTGGGTGGCTTCATTCAATGGTTCCCTTACTTTGTTTGGATTTGCCCTTTCTTATTAACCTTTCTGTGTAATTATTAATATAACTTGTTTATCAATTGGACTTTTTGCTGCTTGCATTGTAATTGAGATACAAGTCCATATGCTTATTTATATATGCATTAGAATTGAGTATTTACCACGTGATTGAGATGTGTTCTTAAGAGAACATCATCTTAAGCTTATCTCAAGGCTCCAGGTTCTTTAACCATAAATTAAAATTTAGAGAAATAAACATTGCAGCCATTTTATGAAATAGAAGATGAAATGAAACCTTATTGCTGATTCTAGTTCCTATCTCTGTGGCACAAATCCAGTGATACCTCTCCCTACTCCAAAGCTTAGGAAAAGAGATGGGTCACCTGCTGACTATACAAAGCTCCCTTGGGAAAGGGGGTAGGCTTCTTTCAGGAATGAGTCCAGGACAGCATCTTGAAATACCATAATTAAAAATTATTTGGAGTTTCTGGCAAAGCAAGAAAAAGTATTCAACTTCCATCATACCCACACTATGTGCACCCATTTTCATTTCCCAAGTCATACAGTTCCTTTCTTCTCTAGTCAAATGTGCAAGGCTAGCTCCTTCAAGAAGGATTCAGCACACACAGGTTAGGCTCCACACCAATCACTTCTGCAGGAGTTTTTCATTTTCTTTTCATGTTAACAGAAACGAGACTACTCTGTACTTTAATGGACATATGGAGAAGCCAGTGAGAGTGTATTTTTATCAAGGCTTTATGACAGTATCATGAACCCAGTGAACAAACAACAACTACTCTGCTTATGTGACTTAAGTCCCACAAGATAAAAATACTGCCCTCAGTACAACAAGTAGAGCTGTAGTCTTAATTCCTTTAGGTCTCCCTTCAATGCCACAACGCATAAATAAGAATCAATCTTACCATATGCCTGCATGCTGGGAAGGTTCAAATGCCAACATATCAATTCCCACTTTAATGCCTCCAGTTATGAAAACAGAATACTAAACAGTGCAAGATGGGTATTTATATTTAAAGATGACTTTAAATGATCTTTCTAAAGTATTTTTTTAAACCCAATTTGTGTAGAGAAAGCTAACTTTACAGCTGCTTTAAAACCTAAAAAAGAAAAGTACACCCATTTCTACTATAATCTGTAAAATTTATCATTTAGTAAGACCAAAGGGAAAGTGCTTTGTGATTGGGACATTCCTTCTTTTCCTACAGCTGACAAGACACCCTAGATTCAGCAGCAATGAAATATACAGCTATCTTCAGATATTCTGAGCGTAAAGTACCCGGCGCAGAAGTGTGACCAAAACTCATTGTACTGTTAATACTGAAAGAATTTTGACATTTGCAGTCTCATAGACAGCGAGAGCCATCCAGTTTTTCATTTTCCATATGGTAAGAACTCATTGTTTAGAAGCAATCCCTGACATTTAAAATGGAATTTTATGACAGCTGTGCATCACACTGGATCATGATCAGATGATAAAGATCAAATTGTGCACTCACTCATATGTAAGCAATGGAACGTTGCTCTTTCCTTCTCTGGTTGTGACAACATCACGTTTGACGCCAAATACTTTTCCACAACTGTCTTTGGCCAGAAGATCAAAAATTTCATTATTATACACTTCTACAACAGAAACCTCAACCCAGTAACTTCCTGGTGGCTTTTCTGAAATAAGCCTGGAGAATAAAAATAGAAAAAAAAACACAAATGAAGAAAGCTGAAGTCAAACCTCAAGTGGACAATCTGTAAACAAAGAACTATTCTTTAATTGTAATCTAATTAACAATCTGATAAAAGCGCTTATTAAATATCCACAGTCATGACTTTGCCTCACCGACATGCTAATGTTCAGCTGAAAAATCAGAATATACAGTTAAATTATACATGAAGCACTAAGTAAACATTCATTTTCCAAACAGCTGTGCCAGCTTGAATTGTTTTTCTCTACTAACCCCCCACTCTCCTCTAAATTTTTCATACCATTGCTCTGCTGGAGGTTACTGCATTCAAAGCTCAAGGTATGATAAACTCTGCCAGAGTGCAGGCAATGAGCAGAGAGAGATGCTAAACTGCCCAGCTAGATCTGTAATGGGTTATCTGTCCACAAGCTCAGAAAATTCATAAATTAATTAGGGGATTTTTTATTCAGGAGAGTATTTACAGTCAGATACAATTATTCTGGTGCAAAGTTGGCTCTTTTGATTTAGTTTACACTCTTCTCCAAAAGAAATAGGCTTAGCTGAAAAAACCTCTAATGACTCTTCTATTATAACATAGCAGCACATCAGTTCAAATCACATACTAGGTTCAACTAAAAAATCTAGTTTTCTAGAGAAAACAGATAGTGGTTAAAAATTCCACTACCATTCTTGGGGACTGGGTTCTATCCTGGATCCTTTTCATCTATTCCAACTGTCAATTTTCACAAAACTTCTAAGAACTTAATTATCATTTGGACTTGCACAACTATGGTTGAAACCTATTCAAAAGTTAAAGGAGCCTGAAAGACAGATGGGCAGATGTACACAGTAAAATTCCATAATTGCATAGCCTTATTTTCTTAGAAAAACAGACTAAGCTAGAGACTAGAAATCTATCGGATCTCAAATATGGATTGGTAGTGAGAGATGCTATAAATATTAACAGTTGTGAAACTGATATCTGTAAAAATAAACACATTACAAACATTATTTCATCCTTTCTATAAAGTTTAAGGTGAAAAGTCTGTAAGCAAGCCTTTACTTGGGTTGATATTACCAGGTTAGTGTTACCTGAACACTTCTTGGGTAGCTCGAGGAATAATTCCAAGTTCTGATTCATCTTCCAAGGCAAATGCAACGTTCTCTTCTAACTGTGGTCCCAACATCGTATATGTCTTTCCACTCCCAGTCTGCCCATAAGCCATAATACACACATTGTACCTGAAAATCAAAAGGGCCTTCATTTATTTTACCATTACCAAATGTGCATGTAAGCTACCAAGTTAAAATCCAAACAAATTGGGAACACTAACTGAAATAAATATAATAAATATACTGCCCCTGCAGCTTTCTTTCTGGCTATCTAAAAATATGACGGAAATTAAAGTACTGCTTGTAACATCTCCTAAACGTGTTTTTATTTTTTAAGGGCAAGGAACTGACAAAAGCAGGGATGCTTAGCTTGGAATGATTGATGATGTTAGACCTCCTGTCTGCCCAACTTCCAGTTCATGCACTACTCAGCTTCTTGTTTATCAGCTCCTGAACCGCTGCGGTTTACAGTACAGTGTTTTAAAGTAAACCATCACTGGGTTTGATTTGTCTTACGGTGCTGCGCTGCAAACCGCAGCACTAATGTCTTAACAGCTGGGAACAGTAAACTCTTCAGCCCTCACAGTTGTTTCAGGAAGGCGCTTCGGTCAGAACCCTCAGCCACTGGAAAAGATCAGACAGCCCTAACAGTAAGAGGCACAAATTTTAAACCAAAGGCATGAGATCAATAAAAGGATGAACATGACTACTCTGCAATAATGGTGGGAGGAACTGCTCTGACATGGACTTGTAGAAGGTAAAAATGTGCAATGTCACTGCAGAGGTACAGGCACCTGTGAAATACAATTCATCATCTTCTGAAGTAGACATGTGAACTCTGAATTTTTCTTTTCTGTACTGGAAAAAAATGAATATACACAGATACATATATAAATTTCAGAGCCTTGAGCTCAGGTGTAGAGGGCTGTGACAGTGGCACCTGAATTCAGACATATGAATCCTATCCCCAAGTGTGTTTCTGAGGTAATTGGATCAAACATCACAAGCAAAACAAGTGGGCAGGTATGCTGTGTCCAGCCACAGTACTACTTCGTAGTGAGGATCAAGGCTGCCCTGTGCAGCTGAGGATTAGTCCCTGCTTGGCTGTGTCTACTCTGCAGCAGCTGCCAGCACCTTGGTGTTGAACACAGACCTGTGCCAGCAAAAACTCTTGGAAGACGTGCAGTTATGCTGACAGGACTGCTCCTTCACTGGTCTACCTATCTAGCTTGTTTGTTCGGAGACACAGCATTAGCAGGCTCTCCATGCGCTAGGAGTGCTCTGCAGCATGCTGACATTTCTGCTCGACTACAGTTGGAAAAATGGGCTTGCTCCTTGTTTGGCAGGAGGTAAAATTTTACTGCTTAAGCTCTAGCTTCACTATGGGCAGACCTGAACAGCTGCTTTTGGTTATCTGATGCTTCTCCTCTTATCAAAAATGTTGTTTCAAGCACATGCCAACAAATTTCAATGAACATCTCATCTAATTGTGTTAAATTTATGGTTTTAGGTCATCAAATACTTATATTGCCACTGCAGAGAAATATGTTTGCAGGTTTTTTTGTTTGTTTGTTTTGTATATTAAATATGCCTAGAAGCAATTCTTTTTGGAGGATTACTAAGAAAGCTTTCTTTCGTTAGAAAGAAATGTGGGCAACACAGCAAATACCTGCATACCCCTTCTGGGGAGTAAAGTCAAAGTTGCAGGCAGTGAACCTACGATAACATCTCCCCACATCTTCAGGAAGCAGAGTATAAACTAGAAGTCTAATCATAGGTATGGTGAGGTAAAGGAGAGAACTGTAATTGAAAATCAAGAGCAGTATAGCAAAATAAAATGTGCTAGAAATTAGAGTTGTAAATCTGAAACAAGGGATTTCCCTAAGTAGTGACTGTTGACGTAACTCTGATTGCATTTATATCACTG
Source organism: Cygnus atratus (assembly GCF_013377495.2). NCBI lineage: Eukaryota > Metazoa > Chordata > Aves > Anseriformes > Anatidae > Cygnus > Cygnus atratus. The sequence continues at coordinate 75,554,095 of NC_066364.1, read as the reverse complement.
GAAAAGCTTCCAGTAATTTTGGTAGTCTACAGCTAGCTTAACAACAAGCGATTTTCAGAGTGCCCCCCCCACCCCTCCCCATAGCACACTGGCTGGCCAAGTCATAGTTTCTTGAGACTTCCAGTCCCTCTTCAAATTCAAAAAGAGATCTTTGAAACTCAAAAGAGAGCCAGAAGGTTGCAAGTAGTTGTATTCCTTAGGAAAAACAGAATGGAAGTCTTTTCAGAAGTCTCTGAGCTTTCATACTTTCATATAGTCCAGTATTTAAATTTCCCTTAATCACTTTTTGTTAGAAAGTACACGTGTTGGCCAAAATAGTTCTGACAATATACAGATGATATGATCAAAACAGGCATGGTACTTGTAACCTTGAAGAAAAAGATGCAAATGAGGAATAAAGCCATTGATAACCTCTCCACCAAATCCAAAAGAGTATTTCAGCAAGCCCAAATGAACTTTCACTTGGGTGATTCAACAAAAGGACAAGCAGCAGCAGCAGACTGATTGACATTTATCTAGTTTACTTTGCTGATGTTCTGCTTTCGGCATAGCAGTTTCAAATAGAGCATGAAGCCACTTGTATCATCAGGCTTCTAATTTGAAAATTTCAGATTATGATTCACCTATGTGCCAACATTTCTCTTTTTCCACTCTACTTTGTTAGTTATATTATTGTTTAAAAAAAATCTTATTGTCAAATTATCAATACCTTCATAATATTCCTCTCCTGAGAAGAGTGGGGCTGTTCACTATAGGGAACTTAGCACTAGGAGGAAAATTATCACTATTAAAGGAAATCAAAAGAGTATAAATGTATTATTCCATAAAATAAATAAATAAGGTTGCTTCTTCAATGTTGTAAAGAAAGCAAATATTTTCTTGGTCCCTTGCTGGACCTGTATTGCTAACTGTAAACTTTGAAGCCTGCTGACCTTCATTTGTTTTGCGTATGGAACAATCTTTTCTCCGTGTGTATTTATACTGAAAAATGAATCGATTAATTAAAAAAGAAAAATAAAGAAAAACAGTGGAACGCTCTTTTCTACTTAAGCTTTAAGTTGTTACAGATCACTTTGGAGACCAGACTAAAACAATCAGGAGCAGCAAAGAAGTTCAAGGTTCAGACTAAGTACGTCTGTTTCACATTTACGATTGGAAGGCTGCTCAGAAACGTGGCTCATATGCACAGCCTCTCCTTCCCTGAAAATCTGCTTCTGTTTAAATGACACTTCTGGAAGAACAAGACAGCTCTTTTGTTTTCAATAACAGAACATTTCCTAAATGAATATAAAAATCCTAACTTTTAGGGCAGGATTCTTTCAGTGTGCCAATTAGAAAGTAGGAAGTCCAGCAGATCAAGGTACAGATCGGGTATGTCCGAATACACACAGGCAACATATCGAGCCAAAGCAAACTTACTTTCATTGCAAAAGGAAAGGTTAGAAAAAAACCAACAGTGGTTATAAGGACTTCTGCAAAATCCTTCAACCTCGTGGTCCCTAGATTGCTCAACTGCAGAAACTGTGGTTACTTATCCTTGGTAAAACAGAATAGTGCCTTATGGGCCATACAGGACTCCCCTTACCCCAGGCAGCCCTTAAGGGCCCTGCTGTGGCATGTGTAAAGGGTTACCAGGGGTTTCCCAATATCCACAGTATCCTGATAGGCATCTGCTAGGCTGCTTTTAAATATCAGTAAGAAAAGGAGACTTGGAAACTCCAACGTGCAGGCTGCCAGGAACAAGGATTCCCACTGTTCAGCTGTGCCACTGTGGATGGAAAGGGGCTGGCTGCCTTTCCCTCCTCAGGGAGCAGAAGGTCCATGACAGGTCTACAACAAACACCTATAAGTGAGCAGTATCAGAGCAGGGGTGAGAAGAGAGAGAAAGAAAGGTTAGAAAGGAAGCTTTGCTTAAATCTTAGTTCAAACCTCAAGGCTTATAATAACAGGCACTTCAACGCTTCTTTGCGAGAATAGCTTGAGTTTGCTCTGGTATAAATGAAAAAAAAAGTCACACTTAATGAACTTCAATGCCTAAAAGTAATTACACATATTTGCTGGTGTTTGTAGCTGATCACTTCTGTATTCAAACCAGAATTCTGCTTTAATCCCAATGCCCGAAGGGTGTTAGAACTACAGCTGAGGACACTCAATTTTGGTTCAACCAAGAAGTGATTATACAACCTCCCATGGCTTGTGCTATGTAAAACAACAGAACAGATGATCACAGAGTGTCCCAGCAGGCATTTTATATATAAATGCACTGCTGGAAAAGATGTATATAAAAGATGTATATATTATATTGTGTATGCAACTGAAAAACATTTATAGAACATAATCTACCAAAACACAGCAAAGAAAAAAAGATAGCATCCTCTATCAGAAGCACTTTTCTTCCAAATTTGTCTGCTGTGCTAAACTTTGGAAAGTGTTTTCAGTGCTTATATGGGGAAACAACATTCATTCAGTGTTCAGTAGAAAAAAAAAAAACACAGGAAAATGGAACTGCAAAGTCACAGAACTTGACTGGACAGCCACTACTAAGTAATTCTTTTTCACTGATGGATTTCAGCAGACAATGATCCTTTAGCTTTCTTACCCCCGCCTTTTAACTTACCCATCCAGGAGAGATGTTAGCAAAGGGGCCACGTCTGCAAATACTGTGTCTTGAGACTCAAAAGCACTGTAAACTCTGAGGAGCAAAGTACAATGATTAACTGAAGAAAAAAATATAAGTATGGTGTCATAATACAGGATAACAGACTAGGGAAAATGTAGGCCTATGATATAAAACTTGTGACCTGCTGACATTTCTATGACAGCATTTACAGATTGGGTTTTCAAAGACTTATTTAGCTTGGCAATATGAAGCTGGCATACCAAAACTGCTTCCTGCTGCTCTAAACCTGACTTCCTATGCCAGGAAATTAAAAGGTAATGCGGAAGAGCTGAGCTGCCATGGGAGTCACCACTTTGTTCAGTAGAGGGAAAAAAGCGGTACACTGACAAGTCCCAAAGGTTGTGTAGGAATGTCTGACATGCCTCTGGTCCGTTACAGAAAACAACCTTGGAGCGGGAGAGGGGCCAGGATTCACCAAAGAAGTTCTTTTTTTTTTTTTTTTTTTTTTTTTTGTGATGCAGTCCAGAGGACTGGAAAGGAGAATTTCAAGGTTCTCTCCTGCTTTTTTTGGAGTGTCTGCTGCCTGCACTGGAGGGAATGATTTACAGGTGTACACTTGTGGTGCTCTGAGCTAGTTTTAATCCTTTTGTCAGCCTCTCTGGCAGACGGAGTCTTTTCCAGGCAGTACAGATCCATCTTTCTTTCTCCCACATACCAGACTATGAGACATCCCTGCTGCCCATGTTTCCTTTGTGTCACACTAAGAAAGCAAGTGGTCAAGTTGTGCTTCTCCTTTAGATGTGAAAGAAGACGTACAGAGGCTGCAAATCTGCTCTGGGACTTGTCTCAGAAAAGTCAGTAGCAGAACAGAAATCGGAGGCTCCTGAGGTCAAGTTTAACACTAAAACCACCTTTGTGGGCAGCACCATCTTCAAGTATTTCCATCCTCGCCCCTGCTGAACTACCTTTTCTGAGATAAACATTTCTGACCATGATAACCAGAGGGATGACTTTCTTTTATGTCATGATGTGGATTTCAGACTAATTTTTAAAGTGAATGAAAGACAATTTAACTGACTTATTCCACCTGTTAGAAAAGAGCAATGACAGTATAATGCATGGGCCAAAATAATGTCTAAAACAATTACGTACATGTTTTCCAAATCAAGAAAAAATAAGGTAACAGAGGGCTGTACAAGGAATTTTTTCCTCCAACCCTTTCAAATATAACTTCATAAAACATAAAGCCAAGACCTGAAAATAAGAAATCATCAAAGGCAGGAAATTCTGATCATAAAACATGGGTATCCGGACGCATTCATTGTTTCTCTAGCACATCAAAAAGTAACTTCCCCAAGACTAAGGCCTGTAACAAGTGCTGTTTATAGAAGATGGACAGAATCTGAAACACGAATACCATAACCACCACTTAAGAATCTGAGGTATGAAGAAGAACCTTTGGAAGAAAGCTTCCTTTTCTATTATCTTTCTGTTGTGAATATTTTTTGGTTGGTTGGTTGGTTTGGTTTGGTTTAGTTTGATCAGCTCTCTTTTCCAATAAGTGGCGTGTATTTTCTATAGGCTATAGTAAAATGACTAACTAGAAACAGGAATTTTGGTAGCAGCAAAGATTACAAAATGTAGTTACTTCCCTGTGTATACAGTATACTAGTACACTTCGCTAAAACATGATACTAAGAGCTTAACTTAGTGAAGAACACTGTTTTTAAGCATTTACTCAAGTCTCCTTGTATGTTTGACCAGGATCTGGCCACTACAGTCTGGACCCTGCACAAACATAGATTTCATTTTCATGTTCTCCATAAATAAGACTGTACAGAGGGATCACTGATAAACAGATAGAGAATTAGACCTAAACCACTTAGTTCAGCATTTTGTTTCTGACAATGGCCAGAAGAAGAAACGAGAAACACCGTGGTGGCTGGAGACAGAATAATTAATCTCTGTCTCATCCTAATCCTTAATAGCTGTAAACTGCCCACAAAGCTGAAATATGAGCTGAATCTCTGCTGGAAAAAAAAAAAAAAAACTATTAGCATTAGCATTCAAGGTTTTTTTTTTTTGCATCTTGCTGAATTCTTGGCCTGGCATAACATCCTGTGGCAACATGTTCCACAGTCTAATTGTAAGTTGTATGAAAATGTACTCTCTTTAATCAGGAAATGAGCACTTTTCTGGCTTGACGGACAAATACTGCTTGTCTTGCCATTCCGCTGACATGCTGTCATACTAAACTGAGAAACCAACAAATATGCAGAGATGTGGCACAGTTCTTAGTGGGACGACACAAGCGCTGAATACTCCATCCTTGCTTTGCATGCATACATGCACATGCTTCAATAAGCTTTACACATCAAATCTTCCAGGCCAATATAAGAGCAAAAACTTTTCCAAACTCTTTTCTCTGCTTCCTTTATCATCTAAAATCAGTGAAACATTCATTAGCACTAACTCCTGAATTTTAACCCACTAGGGCTCTAACTCGCGTTGAAACTATATTTTTTTCTTAACACATCAAAACATCTCCCTCAGAGATATTACACTAAAAAAACAAAACAAAAAACAACAAAAACAACCACCAAATTTAAAACATATTTAGGGGATAAGAACATTTAAAAATTCTTCAGTTGCTCTTGAGGGCTTTTGTTGTCTACTAAAGCAAACATCGCAACCAACCAACCATGTTTTGTGGTCTTGTTTGCACTGTGAAGCAGTATGGCCATAGCGAACTATGCCAGGTTCAGGTACTGGTAGCAGTTCAAAGGCATGGGGCTCCATGTTACAATAACTACTCCAAATATTTACTCAACTTCCTAAAGGCGTTTTAGCGCCACTACTTTAGCTGCTGTGCTTCAAATACTACCAGGACCCAAATGAAGTAGTTTAAATTTGGCTTCAACTAGTTTATGCTACACTGTAATCACAGCACTGGCTAAAGCAGGGACACACAATTAGCTATCCAAGACCATGAAAGATATAGCAAATCCAGAGAATCTGTTTCTATAAGCTCAGTTATTTTTACCAGAATGAAGACAGATTTGTCCCTGTGTAGTGATTAATGTTAATTTCACCTTGAAAATTTTGAGCTTCTTTTTATTTTGCTAACTGATTCACCAATAAAATTATAAAAGCATAACATGCTGAAAGCTGGAATTTTCTTCCTGAGCTGAAATCAAATATTTTGACATTTATTAGTTCCATAAAACATTGCTAAAAAAATAAACATTTTTGAGTTCATAAGAACCATATGCTCTTCTGTTTATAAAAAAGAGCTGTGCTGGGACACTGAAAAAACATTCCCCAAGAACTGCATTCTTTGGGGGATTTACATTTTTTTAACCCTTTTCCTGATTATCGGGATCTACACCACATGTCCAGAGTCACAGCAGCTTTGGCATCCTGTCTCGATACCATTGTTGCTCTGGAGCTGAATTCCAGCATTATTCTGCATTTATTTCAGCTGGTATGGCTGTGTTAGGTATAGCTAGAGGGTGAAAGGAATTACTTCAAGTAGCTTAGCAAACATGCGAGAAAGATTGCACACCTTGAGAGATCACATATGCCCTGTATCAAGGGAGTCCTGTAACCTATGAGGTGAATAAAGGTTCCCCAAGATTTGCATTATCTCAGGAATTTTCAGTCATTTGGCGGCCTACACAATAGCAGTCCCCAGTCTTCATGAGCAGAAAAAGGCAGCATCTTAGAAAGACACCTCAAAGAAAGGGTGAATAACTGACAATGTTTAACCAACCAACAGCATTTTGGGCTGAAAGAGGCTCAGAACTTAAGTTTAGACCAGGACAAATAATTCAAGTTGGATACATTTGACTTTAAATCAAGTTTGCCTTCAGCAAGGAAGCACGGGATTGTGCTCAAATGTCTTGTTTCCAGAGGGTTTTGAAGCATGGTTCAGGGGAGAAGACATACTGTTTGAGTTATTGCAACGTACGGACATAGCTCAGTAAAGTAAAATTTCCATTTGAAAAAAAAGGCATGGGGTAAAATTTTGTATTTTTTCGTTTACAGCGATCTTGTATTAATTTAACTCTTCACTTTTCAGAGGTTCAGGTTAGCTCCATTCTGAAAGAACCTGAGGCACCTTTCAGCCTGACTCCCTGCAGTTTCTGTTTTGTGGGCTGAATCCCCAGTGTCTAGTAAGGCACAAACACCAACGAAAACCCTTATCGCAGCTGGTGTATTCAAAATCTCTCGCAACTATACGGGTTCTTTGGCATCTAACAGGGAAAGTACCCACAGTACAGCCTTTCTCTCAGGGGAGCGCTAATTTACATGCCACCACTCTATCCAGTTGTCTATTTCCAGCCTACTTTAAGTAGCACGACTGTACATTGAAGCATAATAGTCCTCAGTTTGGCTCCTGGCTCAGTAATGCTTTATGTCTAATGCTGAAGTCATGCAATCCACCTCAGTTCTGCACCTTGAAAGTATGGATGATGTTTTGCTATCTCACAACATGCTGCAAGGAGATGAGGAGTACTCAGACTGTGAGAAGGTTCAAATATGTCTCTAGACAGGTTTCAGACTCAGGCAAATCAGTATTCTTCACTGAGGAGGAGGACTGAGGGTGGCACCTATATCCTGAAGTGCATTATTCTATACTGGAAGGAATGTGAAAACCATATAAGAATAAAAAAATAGTAAATAAAAAAGAACATTACTTTCTAACCAATGTCTGCGAAAAATTTAACCTTCACTGTACAAATCTTCCAGCAACCAAGACTGCTACACAGGACGACCCACCTTTCAAACTGAAAAGTCTTGTTTATTGATGCATGACCAGGACGGCTACACTTTACCAGAACAGTTTCCTAGGAGAAAAACAAAACACTTACAGTTAATATCATAGTCATGTGTAAAACTGAAATATTTATTTCACTGCAGTGAACTAGCAAGACCGCAAGAAAGGATCTCAGAACACATTCAGATTATTAAAGAACAACCAACACAAAATGTGTGCATTTATGTTCACAAGAAAGATCCAAACCATTACCAAAACTTTTTATGTGCCTAGAAAAACACAGGCAAGTAAATCCAACCTCCCTAATTACCACCAAAGGTAGAAAAATGGCAAAAGAGCCTTTTTTTATTATGAGGTCAGTGCATTTTCAGATTGCTTTTGTAAACGTTTGTGCCAAGAGCAGAGCAGAAGATGCACATTTCATAGCATATCATGCTATTCCACCCTGTGAGGAAGAACTGCAGTCACACAATTGCTAGATTTTCCATGAGTTTTTAGTAGAAATCACTTTCCATATGGATTATATAGTAGTTTTTTAAGTCGGACAAATGTGTCAGCAGCCCTTTAAAAGCTATTACCCGTAGTAAATTCTATGCTCTTTGCTCCTCATGGCGTCTTGCTTAATCGCAGAAAAAAGTAAAGAAAAAATGTGAGAAAAAATTATCATTTCCACATTTCAGATGGAAGCTCCTCAGCACAGAAAATGCTTCACTCAATTCAAAGAGGTTTCCTGGCTTAGTAACCTTTGCTTGTATTACAGCATTTGATAGGAATGCTGAAGTTTGTACTGCTCTTCCAACAAGTAGCTTAGAGTGCTAAACCGAGGTCCTTCAACCTAGTATTGCCACTGAATGAAGTAGTAAAGAGGTGAGCAAATTATGACAGCATAACAGTATGCCTAGCATGCAGACGGCTAACAAACCCCAAATTTATTCTTTTAAGTTTACAAATATTTCTTCCTCTTTAGGGAAAGCCAGTGTACCATTATCAACCTAATAGCAGCAACACTTGCTATAGAATGAGCTATGTTACCCATTCCAGTACAGGCAAATTTAGCAGCAGTATGGATGTGAGCACGATCCTTTGCTACAAAATGACCTGACACAGACATTGCGATAGGATCAGTAATTAACAGCCTCTGGAGAAAAAACGACAGCAAACGGGAAAATGATGTAGGGTTATGGAACACCTTTCTGATTCAGATGTCAAATTTACTTGCAGACCAGCTTCCCTAAGGTGAGAAACGGGATAGAAAAAAAATATCTATTTGCATAACATAGAAACATAAGCATTGTTAATAGGCAGAAGTTTCATATGAGCATTTGTCATGACCTTCCCTTCTCAGGAGATCAGTATGGGCTAGGATACCCGTGACAGCTGCTGGCATACAAAATCTCATAAGGTGATCCTGTCAATAGTGCCTCTGAAATCCTTACAGCTGTATCACATGAATACTGAAGAATATTTTTCTTCACCCCAGAGCCACAGAATACTCCTGGTCTGAGTTCTTTTAGGGTACTATGAATCATGCAAACGGCAAACGGATAATTCATAAACATTCACAAACTGTCCTGATACCCAAGTCTGGGGAGCTCTTCAGTAAGTGAAATTCCATAAGGCAAAATACAAAATTTTAAATGAGGCATAAGGAATTGTGGATATAGACGTGATCACAAAATCCAGCTGTGATAATTATCATTTCCCAACTCTCGTTATTGCATATCTAGTAAAGGCTATTGCCCCACTTCCCAAGGCTTTTCTCTACAACACAGCCAATGAAAGGACAACTGTGACTGCTCCTCATCTGCTTCCCTGTCAACTTCAGTGCCACTGGCTGACACAGCACTGAGGCAGACAAGGACAGCCTAAAGGATCCCCTGCGCTGGGTAAGCACCAGGGGAAGAAACCTTCGGATGGGGATGGTCATAAGCACCTGGAGAGTGATAATGTATCCTACTACTATAGCTACATCCACCTGATCTAGTACAAAATTCTCTCTCAAGAAAAGGAGTCTTCCTGTGTTAATTCCTATCTTCCCAGTCCTATCTTGAAAAACCAGCAGAATCTTGCACCTTCCCTGATATTCAGAGCAGCCTCTTTGCCATTCCTTTTTTTCTCCACTACTCACAACTGAAAACCTTTTCAAAATAATTTGAAAGAAATTAGTAACTTGGAAGCAGCCACCTTCTTTTCTCCTGTGCCAAAGGAAGTTGGATTCAAACAACATCACTTCAGGTATTAGGCTAGGGCAGGTGCCTGCCCTAGCTTCGTATCAAATCAAACCCCATAATTTTATCTGAAAATTGCATATTTAGCCTATCCACAAGCATAACACCTACACTAGTTAAAAGCAAAAGAAACAGGCAATAAATATTGTTTTCCTTTACTTCTGTTAGCTTACTCTAGAGTTACTGCTTTTTGTAAAAAGTCAGTTGTACTTTATCTTCCCTCATGAGCTTCAAAAAAACCCAACCATGATTAAAAAAATTCTATCAAGAAACTAATACAAACATGCAAGGTGTTTGATCAGAACTAGAAAGCATTTTAACCAAATAAATGTCAAGGCAAACCAATAAAGCATTTAAAGGCAGTATTATTTTTTCCAAAATCAGGGAGACAATATCTTTGCACTTGACAATCTTGAGGGTCTTTTGCAACCTAAGTCATACTATGATCTTGCATGTTTCATTTTATAGTTAAGTCCATGCATACACTTATTTTCCTGGAATATCTCATACAGACTTTTAAACATGAGAATGGGTTAGTATCCTGAAGATTACCAGTTCGCTGTTACATACAAACTAAAACTCCTAAAACTCATATAATGACGTAAGCAAGCAGACACTGCTTTGCCTATAAAAATACAAATATGGTAATATATCAGATATCTATATGAAATAATCCCAAACCTAAATATTACCTAATTTCATCTTCATATAATAAAATTTAGCAGGTCAGAAATGGTCAAGGCGTTTTATAGTACAATAAATCATAGAATCACGGCATCCAGAACACTACATCTACTATAACAGATCCTTGCTTTTTATCTCCTGACATATTTACTTGTTCTTAACAGACTCTTCATGAGCTCCATTAGTTTCCTAATTGCATATATATGTATCTATATACATATGTGTCCACTTTATGCAACAGAGATCAGTCTAATGAAGCTATAATTTTGGCGATTTAAATGCATACCATACTTTAGGTCACTTCAGCAATATTTTATGCGTCATACTATCGAAGAGAATTTGGCTAATACATAAGTAACAGTGAGCAGCTGACTAAGAACCATGATGGCTAAGAAAATTAAAACTCAAGTTAATACTTTGACCTTAGCTCACACGACTATGGCTTTTTAAATTTTATATCTCACTAATGGCCTCAATTAATGCTGGAATGTCATCTGGATTTGCAACCTCAATGCTCATTCTCCTTCTCCTGATGGATGGATCTAAGCCAGGACGCTTTAACATGCTTGACTGCTGTTCCACGTAGGCTGTTGCGGTTCAGGAGGTACCATATTTCCCTGCTAATGCATTAGTTGGGTTCTAATAATAAAATGAAAAAGGCCTAACGTAATTACAGAAATGGTTACAGTAAATACAAGTGGCTCAAAGGGACTGATTGCAGGAAGTCTGCAACAGTTTGACTACTGCAAACATACAAGCTCCAGTTCATGGATGACCGCACCAGCAGCAGCTCGGAGCTACTATTACTACAAAGACTCAGGGTGAAATCAGCACAAATCACCTGCTATTGCACCCACGGGAGATCAAAGCTGGGCACCAGTTGACAAGAAATTACCTAATTCCTTTTCAAACCTATAGTTCCCAGGTCCCATCGTTTCTCTTAAAGACTATCTGTAAATGTGCTCTTGAATTTCACCATCAAATATACTCACATCATCAATGGCATATGCCACTTTTTCTGAGAAGTTTCTTTGCCTGTAAGGGAAAAAAATGCCAATGGGATAAAAAAGGTAGCTTTCAAACCTAAATGTTCCATTTAGCTCAGGAAAGTAAAGGCTCAAAATATCTGTGAACTACACATAGTCTAAATAATACCTTCCAGAATTTCCATTATTATCATACCACATGAACATGCTAACACCACAAGTTATTTGTGAATAATAATAATGAAAAAATACATCAATATGCAATCAAGCAAAATAATCTTCTTAAAAAAATTAGAATAAACCCAATTAAGACTAATTCACATGCAAACCATTATGTTGTTTTGAGATTGTAATATGAGCTTGTAACAGGAGGTTTTCCCTTTAGCACATTAAACTGAAAAACATCTTTTTAGGTATTTGGCCCTGATCCTACAAATACAGTCAGAAGTAATTTTGCAACCCTTACTAGTCCAAAAAATGACTTGGATTGCTAAGGTGCATAAATGCATTCAAATCTTCATTCAAGTGTTTTCAAAATCAGCCCTTAGTTTCACAACTAAGTTTTATTTAAATTTCTTTGTGATCTATTAAGAAAAGTTTGTCTTAATAATTGTGTATTTAGCCCAGTCCATCCTGTTTCACACCATGATTTGGCACCTAATTGAATACAGCAACACTATTCCACACAGCAACGAAAACAGTGATTTGGTTCCTTCCCAGGTATATCAAGCACAGGTTAATGCAAGTTTCCCCTTCAGGCTCTTTGAAATTGCTGTCTTGTCTAACATTTCATATTATTTTAATTAAAACATTTTTTTTTCCTAAAGATTTGGCAAAAGTGAACAAATTTTAAAACACTCTTTTAGAAGTACCAGCTAGTAAAAGTAAAATAAATGCCCCAAATAGTAATTTTCTGATGGGTCAGATGATGATATTACTGTTTTCTAGCCACCCACCTAGTTTTCCCCTTCTTTCTCCAGTTGTGTATGTTTCAGTTCCTACCTTTTTTCATAGTAGACATCTATGGAGAATTCAGCTTGTTGTGGCACATTCTTGCACTTAATCCCCCTTTTCCTTTTGGTTCTAGGGATGTGTTGACACTTCAGTTACAGTAAGCGTATTATAAACTAGCGATGTAGAGCCAAATTATACTGAAATAGAATTACCAGTGTTTGGGCTGACAGCAAATCCATTCTGCAGCATGACAAAACAACTGAAATGCTGAGTGTTTTTCTCTACCTGTAACTTCTGACAGTTGCTATTACATTACTGTATCCCAGGCTTTGTACCAGATGGTGAATATACTCTACACTGATTGCAGGTGTGTTACTTCTGCCAATCCACAGATAATCCTGGACTGTTAAACAACTATGGACTTCTATTCAGGTGGACACAATTTTAGACTAAGGGATAAGATTGACTAATGCCAATTTAGCAGGAGAAAGAAGAAAGAGTAATTAGTTTTTTACCACTCACGACAGATATAAAAACAGAAAAAAATATAGAACACAATTGTTCTTGTATATATGTGACTATTATTTTCACTTTATATTAATTATGAGTCAGACAAGATATAACACAGCCATAATAAATTACCTATCTTGTGATATTGAATGTTCATCAGCATTATCAAAAGGTAGAGATGGCCGGATCCTGCAATGGACTCTGATATTTCCTCTCAGCTCCTAGGATTAGATTATTAACATTATTTAACACAAAGTACTGTAGAGGACAAATACACTCATGCAGACATGAATGTGTTTAAGAAAGCAGGCAAATTCGCAGCCTTAGACTTAGACTCCGTAGAGAAAAAAAGATTGTATCAGTATCATTTGCTTTCTCCAACTTTAATTGAGAAAGTATAATCTCTTCAGAGCTCTGAAATGGTATAGTCCTCTCCAGTCTATATGAAAAAGAAAAGACGCCTTCAGTGAGCCATTTTCTCCTCTCAATCTCCTTCCTCTTCATTTGAGCTTCTTCACTTATATTAACTCAAGAGCCAAGACTAAACAATGCATTTCTCCTCAACCAGCCCTCGGGAAGATACAGGATATAAAACATTTTGTTCCTTTTTCTCTGCACTGTATGTTCATACATGACTAAAATTGATTTTAGTATTGATTTTTCCCTTTAGGCTGCTTCAGACTTTTCTTTATCTAACCTGATGATCATTTCCTCTCATTGTGTATCACTGAAAACAGCTTGCTTGTGGTGAGGTGACTAGTGAACACTGGCATTAACTCCCCACACAGCCTTGGGGAATATCCTCTCAGTAAACTGCAACACAAAGCAGAGTTTGGAAGGTAAGTACTTTTTAACAAAGAAGTTTCTTTTTCCCAGGTAGAAAAATTTAGAAGAATCTTGCTTGAAAGTGGCTTGTCTTTCTAAAAATCAGGTCCTGAATCAGGCAACCCAAAACTAGTCATCTGGGGGATGGGCAGAAAGAGTAAAGTTAAAGAACAAAGAGGAAAAAAAATGAATCTCAAACAAACCATCACTAACATCTGAGCAGGATACAGCTAGATATATTTTCCAAAAAAAAAAAAAGGAAGACAATTTTTCAATTTCAAGTTGATTGCTTTAAGAATTCTAAAACAATTTCAGAGGTATATTTCCAAATAATTGAACCTGAATTGATAAAGCTTGAATTTCACATTGTGGAGGAATTGCTAGAAGAGAAATGGCATTTTCCAGAAGCTACACTCTTAGGGAATAAAGAAACTCAAATTTTGCTCACTATTCAAAATTTATGATATTCCTTAGGGCAATATAATCCAGGAGTACGTTTAGAAGATGCTTCTGTAAAAAGAACGGACTGTGGCTTACTGTGAGATGAAAGTGCCTCAGCAAAGAAATGCTCCTTATATAGAAAGTTGAGGGTAAGGAGTGGTAAGTACACTTATAAAGGACAAGTATATTAATTAGTTTCATTGGTGATGAAATTATTGGTATAATTACAACAAAATAAGAAAATGTTCTGTCATTGAAGATACTTACAACTAAGCTGTTATGTAGAACTCTCCTCTTTTGCTTTTCTTTTTCATATCTCTCTGTCACCTCTTGTAGGGACTGCTCAAGATCAAAAGCTTTTATCTGAAACACTGGAAGAAGAAAGCTGTTTCAAAGAACTGACCACTGTGACTTTACAAAATAAATTTTCCAATAGTACCTCATGAAATATAAGCATAAAACTTTTTAACTTCTTCCAAACTTAAATTAGGAAGATTAGTTCCTGATTTACCAGACGCATCAGAAAAAAAAATCCTTTTCTTCTCACTATGAAATGTCTATGCACAGTTAAAGATAACTAGCACAGGTACATGTGCATTTTTGAAACACGATCAAAAAGAGAAGACATTTAAAGCCAATTCAAATGTGTAAGCTTACTTAGAATAATGTTATCTGTCAGTGAAGCCTGAAATCTAAGCCTGAAGCAATCTGCTTCTGGATGGGGCTGTCACTTGTGAGGTTTATGCCATATTTGCAGACTATTACATTCATTAACCTATCATTTATCATCAGTCGCATTTACAGCGCTACTAATCCTGTAAACAGCTCTAAGGTTCCCCTTTAAGATTGGTACATTCACTTCATGGGTAGGATTTCATAAAAATGATTGATCTTTTGAACCCTAGGAAGTCTCCTTCTGAAAACCGAGGAGAGCAGTAGGGGGCATTATAAAAGCCTTCTACCTTCACAAATGGTTTTATTTCAGCCCAATTACATTAACACTGAGCAGGCCTAAAACAAACATACAGTCCAGAAGGCTCATAATGTGACTGTAAACTTGTGTAAAAAGCAAGCTTTTAGGAACCCCAGTGAGAAATCAATTGCTCCAGATATTAGCAAACAGTTCAAAGATGACAAGCAGCAAGCAGTCAAAACCATGGCCTGAGAGCTGTTAGCAGAATAGCCACCAGCCTGAATGTGTTACCTTACAAAAAAAAAAAAAAAGACTTAAAATTTCAGCATGTCACATACATGATTTATGTTCTCTGAAGTAGATTAAAAATGAGGTAACTTCAAAGGACATTTGTCTGCACTAGAGATTTCTCAGATGTTGTCTTTATAGTTTCCAAGCTGTTCACCTCCAGCTCATGATGTTCCTTCACAGCGCATGCACACAGGGGAAACATGATGTTAATAGTTGGGGAGCATAAAGCATAAATGCTTTTCTTGCATACTGTATGTGGACTAACATTAGTTTGTCTTCATTTGGAGAACCACATGCAAGTCTACAAAAACAAATTGTCAGAGGCGACTCTTTTATTCACTGACTCCAAATCATACAGTATTTTTCAGAATAGGAGGTGGGAATCCATTATTTAAATAAGCTCCGTAAGAAGTATGCTAACTTATAAACTTGTACACACACAAGCTTTCAATTCTTGAAGTCTCTTGTATGAGCAAAGTTAAAGATAAGCAATAGGTGCTAAGAGTACTTACTCCTTTCAGTCTTCAAAGAGAGAAAAAA
This sequence comes from Cygnus atratus, assembly GCF_013377495.2. Taxonomy (NCBI): domain Eukaryota; kingdom Metazoa; phylum Chordata; class Aves; order Anseriformes; family Anatidae; genus Cygnus; species Cygnus atratus. The sequence goes on along the minus strand of NC_066364.1, from coordinate 75,538,323 downwards.
GATTGTTAGGAAAACAGGCCTGTAACAGAAGAGTATTGGACACTTCTCTCTTATCTGAATTATTGCTATTTATATTTCACTGGGAAAGATGACAATAGCCTGATTTTCAGACAATGACTAAATATTTCTAATGAAGGGACTACCTAATTATTACAGAAAAAGATTTATAGTTTGCTGCATGTCTATTACAGCCTGAAAATTAACCTACTTAAATGTTTTTTCTATAGTTCTCTCATTTTCAGTCTCTACTTTAGGATTAAACTGATAACATATGCTCTCTCTAGAATACACACTTTGGGCTTTTTGTTTAGGAAAGATTATATTTAATTTCAGGACATCAATTCTGACTGTAATATTTAACCTTAAAAACAGAATCTTCATTTGAAACATTTGACAGAGATCTGAAAAACGGCCAAATTAAAAACATCACCCACCTATGTACCAACACACAATTTTGTTACAGGCAACAAAGCCTCTTCTGGTTATAATTTCATAGAAAAAATGGAAGGTCAGTTCAGTCAACAGGAATTCGCAGGGCTTCATAAGGAATATTCACTATTTATGTACACCACATTAGCTCAAGTGCCAAATCAAACCTCCTGTCTGTTCCTTTAGCTCCCTGCTTCAATAAGGGGAACATTCATCTTCATCTAAGGTTCATTTTATATTTTTTCTTTTTCCAATTTTAAAGGTAACTTGTTAAAGCATTTTCTCTACACAGATAATACAGTAATCTACTCCATTTTAATCATAATATAGTATCTAACATACAGGGACAAGTCCTGCAACACCTGTCACTGAGCATTCTGTTTGTTGCTGTTGATGTGAGTAGCCCCATCAGAATCAAACCAGTCCCCAAATTATTTCAAGTAAGTACAACAGGAGGAAAACGTACCTTATATATAGCAACACAAAGATATCAGAGAATCACACAGGGACTCTTGATTACAAATTTCTGTATTTGTTGTAAGTTCATCAGCCTCATAAGCTTCAAACAATTAAAGTCCCATGTCACAATCTGGTCTGTGTCGTGTTCTCAGACCTGGTACAAGCACCACCAGAATCAATTAGATTGGAAGCAGGTGCCAATAGATCCAGGTACAGGACCAATGCACTTAGTACTCAATGATGAGGGCAGAGAGTACCAGTGCATTGCAGGGTCTGCTTTATATGTACACATGAATGAGGACCTGAATTCTGAAACAGAATTCAGAATTCTGAAACGGAATTCAGGTAAATTCTGTTAATTACCTAGATAATTCTAGGTAAAGAGCATTCCCTATGGTGTTGTTTTCCACAGACCAGTAAGTGGAACTGGTTTTAATTTCAGAGTAAAATTTTCTCCTAAATATACAGAAATATTAAAAATCTGGTCTGCCCTAAATTCAGATATTATTTTCAGAAAACTCTGAAATCACCTAATTCCTTATTTGGGACAGTCAAAAGTAGGCAAATTTCAGCTAAAGCAACACATTCATTACTGAGCTATTTTAAAATCATCATGATAAGAAGCCTGAGAACTTTGGTTTAAAAATGTTACAGCTGAGCTAACTCAGTAGTCTAGTAGCAGCTGCAAAAAACACAAGAGCTGAACCCAAATTATCGGCCATATTTCCCTGAGAAAATGCAGGGTTATTTGTACTCTTTCTAACATTTCAGGACTCCCTGATGATCAAACATCAAACAAAACCAAGTGCTTATATCTCAGAATCAAACTCAATCTTTCAATGCTACTAACATTTGCCAATGATATTGTTGATGTTACACGTTTGAAATGTAAGTGCAATGAGCCTTACTTTGCATTGCTTCATTTTGCAGCTGTATCTCTTGGACTGCTGTCAAAGCTTGGTAAAGATAAGCCTTGCATTGACGCTGAAAGTCTTTTGAAAGCTCAAGAGCAAATGAACGGAGGCTTTTCATGTCTTGCTTAAGCCTCTTAACAGCAAGAAGAAAAAATATGTTATAAAGACACAAAAACAGCCATTAAGGAAGAATCAATATAACCACAATACAAATAACAGGTGAGATATCACAATCAGGAAGAACCCTCTACTTGATGAGAGGAAGTCTTTAGGAGTCTGTCTTTCAGCACATTTAGAGAAGAATCTTGCAAGATACTCACCAATGTCACATCCTAAAGATTTCAGCAAGACTTTAAGGATCCTTACTATCTTACTCGATATACAAGGACCATCACACAGCTTTGGGTATAACACAATATTGTTCTTATTTCATCAAACAAAAACAAGTTTGTGTGTTCTGTCCACTTAAAAGACATATCCAGAATTAGCAATGTAAAACTGTGATCCATGTACCCCTTACAGCATTCATTTTCAATGCTTTGATCAGGAGGTATATGTTAAGGTTCTCCCTAAGTCGTTTTGTACATGAGCCAGTTCTATGCCTTCCTACGAGAACTGAAGTGTTTTGAAAAGATCAGAAACCTTTATTTTTCATGAAATATTTTCATTATTAATGTAACTCAGAATATTATACATGATGAAACTTATTTATAATGATGCAACTGTTTATAAGAACAGCTTACATTCACTTAGAAGTCCAAATAAAGTAAAAATAAATGAACTTGATTTTAGGATTAGGACAATTCATGCCATCTTAGTCTTGGAAAGGACACGTAAAGCCATCTGCAAGATGAACTTAACAATACCTTCTCTCATAGAAACACTGTGATGTTTCATTAGTCAGCCTTGTACAAAAGTGTCACATATTATTCTGTGACATTTTATTTTTCCAGTTTTGGTACTGACTTTGAATTAATTAACTAGTTTCAATGATAAAACAATAAACTAAACTAAAGGGAGAAAATCACTGTAGTTCTCCTTCTCAGAACATAACTGCAAACATTTTTTTATTATTTTTTTAATTACAGGTATAGGAATGCTATTAATTTAGACTTTTATTTGGAGAGCTTTACGCTCTTTTAGCATTCATTGATCTCTGGCTGTAAACCATCACAGCCACTGATATTGTATCACAAGCAGTTCTGCCATTCTAGCTATCCTAAAATATAAAACTCCACTGCAAGACCTACCAAGAAGTATTGCTATAATTAAGCTAAATCCTTTTGCTTGAAAGAAACAGATTTCTTTCCTGATCTATTTTTGCTACCCCAAGCTATTCAGTGCTACCCTGAGAAAAGCTGATGTTTTAAGTATCCCTAAAAGGAACACAGTGTTCTGTGGAGTAACTTAAGGAACATGTACCTCAACAAAGAAAAATATTATTGTACTAGTATTGGGACAACAGTTCCAGTATCTTTGTTGCAAATGAAGACAACCTGACTGAGAGAACAGGGAACTAATCCTGATTCCGAGGTCCTCCAGAACAGAACTCTCGGTGAAATGAATGGAGCTCTCCACTGCTTTTGTTAGGATCTGGCTACCTGGTTAAATGATATCTCAAGTATTGTTTCTTATGGAATGTCTATATGATAGTCATATCAGGGATTCAAGATTTTGACTACTAAAATATCTAGTTCAGGTATTGATACCAGTCTATACATGAGACCCTGGAACTCACAAGCAGCCACTTACCGACTTCCCAGGTAACTTTGCAGTTATTGAAGCAAAATCACTACAAGTTTTAAGCTAACTCAGACACTGCGACACTTGCTGCAAGAACTGCTATGAATACAATAAAGCCATAGATCAGGTTCAAATCTGACCATTTTCTGTTTTACTATATTTCATAAGCATGTATATGTTTATGGCTTAGACTATACCTACATTATTATTAAATGTCTTTACCTTTATTGCCTCGTGTAGGTGGGTTACAGCAGAACCTCTCTGCAATTTCTGCTGCTGCCCATGAGCAGAGTAGAGCTGCAAGACTTCATTAGTGCTTCTTCCAGCCAACCCTTGATACTGTTTTAAAAAAAAGGAAAAATCATCTAAAAATCACTTCAAAGTGCTCCTGTTTTTTGTTGTGTTTTGTCCCCTTTGTCCCTTTAAACATCGGTAAGTCAATTATCTGATTACACACGATGTCCTAATTACACGATTTCTTCGCTTTTTACATTATTTTTTTTCAGGATCATTTCTGTGTAAACTGGCTAACATCACAATATTCTACTTCTATAGGGTGTTAAACCTCAACATGAGACTACTAAAACATGAGAAACATAAGAATACTAAAATGCTTTTGCAATACTTAAAACCCCATACTTGTGCTTGAGGTGGATCTAAGCTAAAACCATGCCTTCACTCACAGAGAAGGGCTGCTTACATAGCTAGCATCCAACTATATTCAACGCAGAAAGCTCTCTCAGAAGACATAAAACAGGATGAGGGGCACACCAGCTAACCGCTAAAGTCCTGAAAGGATAGCGATACACAGCCCCCAGCTTGGTGCTCATTGCTTTAGCTGCCTGCCAACACCAACTCCATCGCATTCAGTAGAGTTGCAATGGTGCAAAACTGCACGTAGCTGGGTCTTCAAAGTAATCAAAGCAGGTTTTTTTTAAGGGAGGTGGAGGAGAATGCTTTCTAGTAATCTAAAATATCCTATTATGAAAAAGCAATTTTTATGGCTAAATTTTTGAGATGTTGAAATCAAAAGAATAACAGAAACAATACAACTTTAAATATGTCCAGGCAAGAACAGAGGGATGAAATCTATGTGGAACACTTGTGAAATTCTGCAATATGACAGAATCTGTATTATATTAAAAACTGCATTTTTGTCATTCATTGACAACCCCGGTACTTAAAATCAGCTGCAACTTCTTCACCTACCTTTCCCAGCAACCAATCGACACCTGTCATTCCTTAACCAGAACTGACAGTCTCCTTCCTTATGTTTGGGATGCTCTTGTCTCTGGCACATACTTATTTCCTAGCTTATTCAGACCATAAATTCTGTGACTGCAGTTCCCTGCTATTTAAATTAACAGAGGACAGAAAAAGCACAATGGCATGAAAGAGGAGTTTGATTTAATTCCAATCACCTGACAATGACAGGAAAAAAGCTAAACAGATTTAATTATATTTGAAGTTTAACTACAGATGACATCTGCAAAAACAACAATATAATATTTGGGAGATGTTAGAAAAAAGAAAAATAATATTTTCCAAGAAAAATATTTCACTTGTCTAAACCAACTTTTTCATAGCCTTTTTATTTGCAAATGCAACTGGAGGCCCTGCACAGCTACATAACATTTTAATGCTAATATAAAAAGTGCTTACATGGAAAAGAAAGAGCAGAAAGAGATTATTTTAAAAGTATTCTTCTCTTTTATTACAGGCTTTAAGCTCCCAGAAATTGAGACAGCTCCTATACTGCTGTTCCTGTGTTCTCTTATTCCGGGGATTTTCAAGACTCGTGTTCCTCAGACACAATATTTATAAATGTGCTTGACAAAAAGGCATACAAGCAGTGCACCAGAATTAATATTTTAACCACATATGAAAAATTAAAGGTATGTACAAGCAGTTATAGTACTGAAGTGTTGTCATTAAATGAGCTTAAGTTAACAAAAACCAAATGTATTTTTAACATCTAATATGTTTTCTACCACCTGCATAGGTTCCCCCTGACCATCCTTTTTTTTTTCTCAGCACAGAGGACACAAATGCAATGGTCAATTCTGCCTTCACTGCAGTCAACTTCTCATCCCTCCCACTGTCAGGCTTGGCATTTTTGCAAATGCTGCCGTGGTTTTGAGGTTTTCTCCATTAAAATGGCTTTTGCATTCATCAGAATTCTTTGCAGGTCAAAATTTGCAAATCTGGCCTTGGGCATGAGAAGACAAAAAACTGACTATAAATCTTCTTATTATAGCTTTATTATAAACAGAAGTGAAACCAAACTACTTAATAGCATTATCCAAATTGCAGTCTCAGTTCTGCCACCAGACCCATTCTGGCAGACTTGGTTTTATGTGTCTGCAGGATCAGGACCTCGGGAGCTGCAAACAAAAGCAAGGGGTATGCTGGTAGGCAAATGTTTTCAAATAGGCAAAGGTAAGCCTACAGACAAAGAATCTGACTTTTTATGTTCAGTAACAACTCTTATAATACGCTGCTAAGAAAACAATATACAAGGCTGTAGAAAACAGTGGCAGTGCTGTTTATTCATGATTGTCCTGAAGATATAGGCAAGGAAAGGTCTATCGCAGCAGATAACATTTGTATTAGACTGGTGCAACTAACAAACTTCGACACTGCAAATCCTAATTTAGGGTCGTCCTCGTAAGTTTGTCTTCAAAGCTCCGTATCTCGCTTCAGCCAAAATGAATCCACTTAGCTTTTACAAGTAAAGCATGAGACCTCTGCTAACCCCCATCACTACGCCTGAACTCGTCTCAGCTCATTCAGGCAGCTCACCAGCACACCAGAAGGGTTAGCGACGGATAGCTGAAGGCAGCAGCTTTTCTTCACCAGCATAACTGGTGAAAAAATGGGAGAAATGGTGCAACATTCACAACCTTATATTCATCTAATTAAGGTCAGTTTTCTTTTAAAAAGAGACTCTTCAGTTAAGGTAAAACTATTTTATGTTAGTGGAGTTCACGCTGTCAGATTCCTAGGCCAAATTAGCCAAGTAAAATAAAAATTTTAAGTGTATTTACATAACAACCTGAGTAGAAACATCAGTGCAAGGCTAATTACAATGCATTTCTGCTAATCATTTGACATTGCTTCTGACTGATGGTGATAACACTGGTATGTTCCTCATTTTCTGTAGGTGCTCATATCTTCCAGCACCTTTTGCAATAAACTGAAACAACGCTGTTTTTTTTTTTTTTCCCCCCAGCAGCTACACATTTCATCTGTAATGGAAAAGCTGGGCCATACAGAGATCCAAAGTGTCTGGCTCTGGAGGAACCTTATGTTATGCATACCTACTGATGGTTTCTGAAGGAAAAAGTCGTTTGTGGTTGTGCTGTCCTTGTGTCTGCCCTTCCGCACCCTTTTGTCAGTTTCAGTCACCTCTGACAGAGGAAAGAGACGTCTCAAAAGGCTGCATTTCTGCAGCACATCCCCACAAGCGATACAGCTCTGGAAGCCTTATGTTTCACCAGCCAGCAGGCACGTGGAGCTCATTCACTGGGCAATGGCAACACGTAGCTCCAGCCAGCACGCAGCCAGACCTGGGTGAGAGGCACCATCTCCTGCTTCTGGCCCAGCAGAAGGGCCAAACAAAAGCAAGAGACGGAGGTGTCACTGAAGTGGGGAACGTATGAAGTTGAGAGAAACAGGACCGACTCAATGGGCTTGGAGGGTAGCTGGGGGTGTGCAGGAAGCAGAGGGAGAGGTGCCCCCTGCAGACACACTGAGCTCTTGAAGGGTTCTCCCAGAAACGTAAACTAGAGGTGCAAGCTCTGCAAAGGCTGTGACAATAGCCCGTCAAACAGTAGAAAATTTTTCAGGATAAAGTAGATTAAATGTTTTTCAAAGCTTGATTGCAGGCTAGATGATAAATCTCAGAAGATTTTTGATATGTACACAAAACCTTTCCCTGTACTGGCAGTAAGTACTTTGTGCACATTCCCTTGTGTATAACAGGGACTCCTGATAATGCAGTTAAAAATCAATTAACCATGATGCATGAATCCATGGAAAACAAGGCTTTATTATCTAATACTCAGATAACTACGTCCTACACCTGAAGCACCTTACTGACTAGAAAAAAATCTTGTATTTGTGAGAGTAAGAAAAAAGCTGAAATATTTAAGATTTTTATTAAATATGATAAAGCTGAAAAAAACAACAGAAACATTTTCTCAGAATAAATTACAGTATTCTACTGCATACCTAGCAAAACTCATTTCAGATGTACCGTCTGGATTCTAATCAGGCTTTGAAAACTGTTAAACCCACTTTTATCCACAGATGTTAACAGACCCACAGGGAGGCCAAGTGGCTTTCCTGAGGTCACACAATCATTTAATGCTTCAGAGCACATTAGAAACTCTTGGCCAGCAGTCTCTGTTGCAACTAAATCTCACAGCTGGCTCTAGTCTAGAGGTATAAATAAATATTCAAAGTTCTCTAGATCTTTGAAGTCTTACCTTTGAAGACACCAAACGTTATCACAGGCTACTGCTTGTTGCAATAATGGTCTAGAAATAATATTTCCTTCTGAAGAAGGATATAAAGAACTGAGGGCATCATTATTGCTGCGTGCTCTGTAATTGACTTCTGCAACAACACTGCCTTTTCTAGACAGCTCTAACATTAGTGCTATTAAGACATGCAAAAAGGACATCTTTGTCTACACAGAACGAAATACGGCTCCTGTAGTCTACGAACAGTGCTTTTTAAAGCATCATCCAAATTATATCTACAAAGTATTTCTTCAAAATCTACCCCCGTCTTTTAGGCAAACATGTTCACTGTAAGCAGAAAGCAAAATTCTGTATTTCATTCTTGTAGAGTCTGTCCCTCAGTTCACTTTTGCAGATTTAAAACAATGGCAACTATTTAAACGTGTGCCAGCTTCTAGTTACTTAATCGATCAGTCTATTGTTATTGCTACCATTCATGATTAAAATAATACAGAAACACTGAGCCTTAATCTTTTCATAGATTTCCCCCAACAGGAAGATTGCAAAACATGAAAATATGAAGGTTGACTTCAGTGCCTTTTTTCTGTTTCCACAATAATTCTTTCTGGAAAAAAAAAAACAAAAAATAAATACCTCTGCAAGTTTTAGATGAAGAGCAGCATTTTCAGTTTCCAGGACAACTATTCTTTCTTCTTTGGTCTAAGAAAACAAAAACAAAAACAAACAACGCACCCAAACCCACAAAAGTAAAAATAAAATAAATTTGAGTCTGATTTTACTTCATTATATACTTTTTGTTGTTACATACCATTGTTTCTCAGTCTCCTAAAATCAAAGGAATACCAACCCCAAATCTTCCCAGCAAAATAACATTTGTCTACAAGCACATAAAATTAGGATGAACTCTTAATGCTCCTTTATTGTGTATATTTTTGCTCATTTTGCCTGCTTATGTGAGTACGCATATGTAAAAAAATTTTAACTGCTTTTGCTTTACAAATCATCTCCTGACATCCTCCAGATCTATGATCCTTAGTGAAGTGCTCTTTTATTTATTTATAAATAATCACATAAGTTTCCAGTTTCCTACGCTGCGCTGTCAGAGACCTTCCATGGTATAGCAGCAAGCCTATTCTGTACTAGTGGTGTCTGCAGAATTAGCTGGCTCTCCGTCCTGCCCAGCAGCAGGCCGAGGAAGGACGGGCACAGCTCTGAGGCCCAATTTCTAGCCCAGCCCCAGGTGGAGCAGTCCATCTCCCACATCAGACAGCCTGGCAAGTTCCCATTGAATCCTGGAATATCCTGAGCTGGAAGGGACCCACAAGGATCATCAAGTCCAACTCCTGACCCTATACAGGACCACCCAAAAACCAAATCACATTTCTGAGAGTGCTGTCCAAATGCTCCTTGAACTCCTTCAGGCTCGGTGCCGTGACCACTGCCCTGGGGAGCCTGTCCCAGTGCCCGACCACGCTCTGGGTGCAGAACCTTTCCCTAACCCCCAGCCTGACCCTCCCCTGTCCCAGCCCCATGCCGTTCCCTCGGGTCCTGTCGCTGTCCCCAGAGAGCAGAGCTCAGCGCCTGCCCCTCCGCTCCCCTCGTGAGGGAGCTGCAGGCCGCCATGAGGCCTCCCCTCGGCCTGCTCTGGGCTGGACAAACCAAGGGGCCTCAGCTGCTCCTCAGGCATCGTCCCCTCTAGGCCTTCATCTTTGTAACCTTCCCTTGGGCACTCTCTGATAGTTTTATGTCCTTTTACACTGTGGTGCCCAAAACTGCACACACAGTGCTCATGGTGAGGCCACACCAGCACAGAGCATAGCAGCACACAGAGCGCACACCTCTACCAGCTAGCAATGCCGTGCCTGATGTATCCCAGGGTACGGTTGGCCCTCCTGGCTGCCAGGGCACACCACTGCCTCATGTTCAACTTGCTGTTGACCAGAACCCCCAGCTCCCTTCCTACGGGGCTGCTCTCCAGCCTCTCATCCCCCAGTGAGTACATACAGCCAGAGCTGCCCCGTCCCAGGCACAGAATCATGCACTTGCTCTTGTTGAACTTCACACAACTGGTGATGAGCCAGACCTCTAACGTTTTATGGTTTCCTGCAAGGCTTCACTGCCCTTGGGAGAGTCAACAGGTCCTTCCATTTCAGTGCCATCTGCACACTTACTCCATATGCCATCAACTCCTGCCTTTACAAAAACCTTGAAGAGAACCGGCCACAGAGCGGAGCCCAGCAGAACCCCACCAGTGGCTGTCCACCAGCCTGATGCGACCCCATTTACTACAACCCAATTGTAGCCTGACCCAAGTCGTTTTTGTCTAGCTGCGTACCCAGCGTTCTGCCCAGAGGGACACTACATGAAACAGTATCAAAAGCTTTGCTGAAATGCGAACAGACTGCAAATTTTAACCCTCAGAAATATATTTGTAATAGGTAGGGTAGAAAGAGGAGCAGCAGGCTCGCTGCGGGAGCCACAGCCATCAGGTCAACCCGAGTAACACCGGCCCCACCTACCCCACCCGAGGCCCCGCCCACTCGTCCGAAGCACCGCCCACCTGTCAGGAGACCCCGCCCGCTCAGCCCGAAGCCCCGCCCACCCCGAGGCCCCGCCCCTCACCCGCAGGCTGCGCTCCAGCTGCCGGACGCGCTGTGCCCACACGGGCCCCGGGCCGCTCCCGCCGCGCGGCCGCATCGCGCTCGCCGCCGCCCCGCGCCTCGCTCCTCCCCCCGCCCCCCGGGGATTTAAAGCGGCCAATGAGAAAGGCGGCCGGGGCGTCCGCGGCGCTGCCACGGTGACAAGCACCGCCCCTCCGCCGGCGGGCGCTGCAGCCCCGCGGCTACGGCGGCGACTTGAGTGGCAGCGGGAGCCACCAATCGCGGCCCAGGGAGGGCGCTGGAGGGGCGGAGGCAGCCGGGGGAGGCTGAGGAGGCTGCCCCAGGCAGCTCCCCCCATTGGCGTTGAACAGGCGTTTTTGTTTTTATTTATTTATTTTTTGTTTGAGAAACCCCAACCAGCATCATAATCACGAAGGAATCCCCTTCTGATAGTACCCGTCTCTCACAAGCTCACCCCAACACCCCTCCTCTCCCCCCTACTGCAGCCTTCTTCCCCCTCTTCTCCCTAACTCCAAGCCACTTTAAAAAGAAAACATTCCCAACTTGTGCGATATTAAGAACCTTAAATGATGAGTCAGACAGGATTTTTTTTTTTTATCAACAGGAGCTAGTTTTGGAAATATTTTAATAGCCCAGGGGTGTAACTCGATTCTTGCCCTGGAGCTCTGGTTAGTAGATGCCACAGCAGTCACGTCAGAACAACCTTGTTTTCCCGATGTAACTCAGCTTCACCGCAGGAAGATGGTCCCTGAAGCTTAACAGTTTTCTCCCCTAATCTGTGTTTTTTGGCCACTAGAAGTAAGATTAGAAATGGGGTTCCTGTAGGCCATAAAAAGAGAACTTTCATTATCACTGACTTTGAACTAGTGGCCCCAAATCAGACATGCATATACTACGCTTTAGTCATTTCTTTGTGCAGACGTGAATGTTGGATAGTACTCAAAGCTCAGTCCCAGCTGTATCAAAAAAAAAAAAACAAAAAAAAAAACCCCTGTGATCTGTGACTCACCCTCACTGCAGCAGTTCTCTTTGGGGATGTTCCTTTTATATCCAAAGCTCAGGATAAGCTGCTTGACAGGGAACAAACCAGACTGGCAGTGAGATCTAGGCAAGAAACAAACAAAAATCTGCCTTTTGGAAACACTGCAAGGCTGTATGTCAGCATGCTTTTCTACACTGATCCTTTGATCTTTGAAGAGTCTCATTTTTTCCGCGAACTTCTACCAATTTGATTTTGTCTTCTCCCTGCAAAAGAAGAGTCCTACCTTATTAGAGATTCTTCTGGGGAACCAGAGGGCCAGAAATTTCATGGCATTGATTGAATCTACTGCACATTTTACTCTATTAATTCTAACATCAGTGAAACACTACAGTGGATTATAAAAGCATTATAAAAGCAAATTAGCGTTGTGTTGAATACTGCTGATGCATTTCATGTTAACCCCAGTAGTGGAAACAAAACACTAATGGGATCCCAGCTTCAGCATTCTGATATGAATTGTCCATTACACCATTCCCAAAGCAGCAACTACAAACAAAATAGGTAGAAAAACACCCAGAAAAATACTGAGAGATAAGTTTGCTTTTGTGCCAAACATGGAGATTCTCTGCTGCTTGCCTTCATATTTTCTACTGCCTAAATGACAACACATTTGCCACGTTCAACACAGCCTATCCTTTAAAGCTTCCAAAGACACCATCCACTTCATTTCTCAACCCAATTTTATTTAAATGCCTCTCATTGTTCTATACAGACACACTTGTAGCCAAGGGTTGAAGAGAACTGGCACTAATTGCCTGAACGGGTTCTCCCTAAGTGTTGACAGTACTACTAACATTTAAATGATCCTAATACTCACAAACCTGTTGGTTGGTTCAATCTCCTGTAGACGAGTACATAGTTTGTCATCATTCCCCCCCAACCCCTGAGATGAAGAACAAGTGAGCTGCACTTAAATCTGTTTTATTACAGTTTATATGGAAGAGCAAAGGAGGGGGGAAATTATACAAAGTCCTGCTATCATCTTGCATTGTAGAAGATAATTACAAGCAATGTGCAGCCTACAGCTCCCAGGAGAACTATACGGATGGAGGAGGGAGTGAGGAGTAAGCATGAGGATGTTTGACCTCATGAGAGGAAAAGCTACTGAAATTTTATGTCTGAAGAAGAGATTTTTGCAAGAGAATTATCTCACTTTGCTCCAAAAGAAAAAGCTCTTGTAGTAAAAATACAACTAGTTTTACTCTGGTAGTAAGAATGTACTTTTAGAGAACTTCATGTTCTCCATACATTAATGTATTTACACTCAAAACGCATTAGTGAAATTAACCCATCCATGCACACACAATATTCACTGAAGGTGTAAATACTTCATTCCTTAAGCAAGACATTACTTCAGTAGCTGTAGGGCAGTCCTCAACATCCATCTGCTACTAAGAATAAACTGGCTTTCTGCAAGCAGGTGGATTACACGTTGGTCTCCCTAAGCAGTTTATCTGCCACTGCAGCCAGGAAAGAAGTCAGACTGTTTAATCTGTATGACTTTGCCTTCTCCACCACGCAGTCCCTAAGCGACTGTTTGAGACAGTACTATCATTTCACAAAACAAGAGGAAGAACCAAATGTTTACCTGATCTTATTAGCAAAGTCATGTGAGTTACTATATGAATTTTAAGACTGTTCTTAGTGAAGCTTATTGTTATCACAATTTTGTTGTAATTTCTCGTAACTCAATTAACTAATTGAATTGGGACACAAAGGAGAAAGATCTTGCTTATTCTGCTGCTTGTATACTCATTGCTTGATCTACAATCTGTATGATCAAGAAAATGGTTTATTATTTCAGTAAACTGGATACATCTTATGGACTTTGTCAATTTCTTAATTCCTCTCCCTTAAATATCAACAAGGCTATAGTACAAGCAGCACATAAAAGCAATATGTGAATGAGAGGTGCAGAAGGGAGAATATGACACAGTTAAGATAGTCTTTGTTGGGAGAGCAGACTTGCCTGTGTATTTAAGTGTCATTTACGCATAGCTGTTGCCATAGGCGTTATAACCAACTAAAATACCAAGAGCTATGCTACTGAGGATGATTCTCCATATCCCTAAGACAAAGCAGGTGCTGCACTGTTCAACAGCATCATATTAGTACACTCACTTTGCAAATCTGACCTCAACTGTGTAAGGCATAGCTCAAAACTTGCAACAGTGAGTTTTCCCACTGAAAATGCATTAGCACTGATGCATACCATACTTTCACCACTACCATCCCATTTAGACTTGTGTTTTTTTGCATGACACAGAACTGGCAATGACTAGTTTCATATTAAAAAAAATAAAATAAAGCAGCATTTTTTGCTTTGATTTCCTTGCAACATCCCAAATAGTGCTTTTGGGTTTCTGTTACTCCTATAGCTTCTCCCCTGCCTTTATATACATTCATACTAAAACCCAGAATGTCTTCATTATCAATTTTGAAAACTCCAGCGGCAGACCCCACAACTCAAAAGATATAGGTACTCACCAGGAAAGTGCTGTACAGTGCTCTTGATCCTGGCCAAGCAGCCATTCAGCTACAGCAGCAGGAATCTACAGCATTTCACTGGGGCCTTTTCCTGCTGCCCCCACACCCCAAGCAGAACTTAAACTGTTGGCTCCAGTCAAGAAGCAAGTTATTTAATATTACTAATCCAACAACGGGAGTACCACCATTCTTAAGTCCTTTAATTCAACCTTCATGCAAAACCACACAGTGAATTTGAGTCCACTCCTCCAGCCGTCAGCATCAGACAAAATTTTTTTCAGAGACTTTGTCAGAAAGTTATTCTGTGTTCAAAATAAAGAGATCAAAGTTCACCAGAATCCACAGACTGCATAATTGATCGCACCAATACTTACTATTTCATAAGTTGCTGGATAAGCTGGAAAAATCACTTGTTCAGGTCACCGATGCAGGTATTGAACACATTAAACATTAAAAAGCCACTTTGGTTTATGATAATACGGCTGTAAACGTAGAGTCAAATAACAAACAGTACAAAAAACATTTAATGCAAAGTTAAATACAATACAAACTTTATTAAAAATAGGTTGCAAGTGAAATACAGTAGAAATGGGAAACTACAGCAGTTTTGATGTTTTTCATAATAATGCACAGACAAATATGAAAAGCACTTTTACACATATTCACACTTGACCCGAATGCCCAATAGCGGCCAAATCCACTCAACTGAAGGTTATAGATTTTTTTTTCGCTAAGCCTTTTTCAGATTCTAGCAGCAACAGTAATTCAGCCACAGCATAAGTTTTTGTTTTTTCCTAAAGAAAAATTTGTCACTGTAAGGCTGCTAGTGTTCTCAAGATAAATTGGGAGAGGCTTGCTTTTCCTGATTAACAGACATAGCAAGCATGCAGATCCTTCATTAACACTTTGAACCAGTTTAATCTTCTACTTCATATTTAACAGGTGAAACGGTAAAAGCACACTTTCAAATAAGAAACCTGAAATACGTAAAAAATATTTACACTCCAATTTTCATTAACTTGCATTTATTTATCATACAACTCTTATTAAAAGTGATTTCTTTCCTAAGGCAGTGAAAGTCTACCCCTTTGTATTTGGAAGTGTGCACAATTCCCTAAATATATATTTATAAGAGAACAATATGATACAGGAAAAAAAATCATCTAAAGCCAGTAAAGGGCTTTGTCAAATAGAAAATTTGTTTGGAATCACAATATATATTGTCTTAACATCACACAATGAGAAAAACTCTGATGAGGTCCTTATTCCCAACATCATCAGCCACATACGCATAGCTGAAGACACCGTGGGAGGAAAAAGATTAACAATTTAAAATTAAATAAGGCTATTACAGTGTGAAAAAATAGCTTGAACTGCCAAAAATATTTTCAGTACAACAGTAACAGGATGTTAGTAAAGCCAGCTAGACTAAAGAAGAGCTTACTAGCACTGCTTCTTCAGCATGAGTAGAGATGGTTTGCTGCCAGCAGACCAGGTCTCACCAACATTCCCACTCCCAGCCAGCAGCATCATATATCCAATGCTTCACACTACAGTTTTTTTCTTTAATATGCCAGTTCACTTCTCCATAGGAAAAAAAAAATATTGCTGAACTGCTAATAGCAGACTGATCAATACCATTCTATTTCTAGTTTTTTAGTAACTTCTAATCTACCTTTCTCGGAAAACATACCTATCTGTTCTTCTAACCTTGGAACTGGAATTCCTTGTTCTTAACGTGTTACTAACATTTTGGTCCTAGGGTCACTAGTGTAGCCTACTATCTATTGCTTATATAATTTTTAATGAAACAAATACCCCAGGTTTTTCTCCTTTTCACATTTTCAAACATTTGAAGCACATGTAATGGGGATGCATCAACATACAGACTTTTCCATAACTACACATAAACTCCTACACAACCAGTTTAGACCCAACAAAGATGTAAGAGTAAAAATGTTTGATTCCAAGGCTTTACCTACAGAATGTGTGTTATTCCAATACTAAATAACGGTAAGATCTGTGTCGATACGCTGATCATTGTATGAACACCATACAGTATGTAAAACTTGCATATAAAGTCTTAAGGTGGCCCAGATATTGTTGCCTTAACTAACAACCTAAAATACTAATTTCTAGTGCACAGTTTAGTTTAGGCAGTTCAAGCTATTCTCACTCTCTCTGCTCAGCAGCTAAAACAAAAGTGTGTCTGTAAAACACCAGGAAACAGAACTTATCTTTGACAAGTGCTACTTGGTCTGGTGCACAAGAACTTAACCCCCCAAAACAGAAAAGAAAAAAAAAAGTTACCTTCACGTGATTCATATCTTTAAAATTTTACAGTGCTTTCATTGTATAAGCCACAAGCTCCTGGCAAAGTAATCAGTTTTCTTGCTATTGCAACATCTCTAAATCTTAATTAACAGTCTTAGATATAGAGGAATCAATGTCACTCCTTTCAGAAAATATTCATTTTCTGTTCATTAGTAGTGCCCCTCATCTCAATCCCTCAATTCAGAGATCTTCAGTTACATCTGATAAGGTGCTTTAATCTTATTTTGTGTTCAACTCATTTTCCAGTTCCATTAGTTTCCTAGAAGCTTTTACTTTATTGGATACATCTTGACCCTGTGAAAAAAGTCGCTGGCGTTCCCTGAACGTCAAGTTTTCTGGTGCTCCAGGTAAATCTGTATCTTGACTAGAAAGGGGAAAAAAATCATCATTATAATTCTCATTTACAATATCCTTAAATATAGTAATTCTCAGTGACATGTATTGACTGGTAGCTTTTTTGATTACAGCAAAAGAGGCTTAGTTTAGCATGCTGCAAGGTTTTGTTCCCCACACATACCTTTAATTTTGACATTGGGCAGTCATTTAGACAAATTATCAGAAGCAGCTCATGGCCATTTCTGGCACGTAAACAGGAATGTTATTACTTGTCAATTTTCACAGTGAAGCACAGGTGCCACAAAGGCTCTGTCTATGTTAGCATACTAGCAAGCTTTCCTACAGCAGCACGTGCCTAGGAAAAAGCACTGGAATACAAAGCTCTTATGGATGTTTACTTCGTTGTAGCACTGAAATTTGCTGTTGTAAAGTAGTACTTCAGATCATCTAAAAACTTGTGCAGACCTTACTTGCATTATAACGCAAGACACTCCACAGACAGCTGCAGAAGTCTTCAATAGCCCCCAGAGAAATGACAACAACCGAAAGTACTGCAGAAGTTAGCCACATCCCATGAATAAAAGTTAACACTTAACAGACTCCTGCATGTCACCTTTTAGATCTTTTGTCTCTTGGATCCCGATAAACTTCATGGGCCCCAACAGCTGCTCCTGTAGATCCAGTGTATGAATTTATTCCTTGTGAAAAAGGAAGTTGAAGGACAGCAGTTACGACATAGAAGTTTTATACTGTATTTCTTCAAAAAGGTGCAGTGCTTCTCTTAAGAAATAATCTCAATCTGGACTCAGAAATTAAATTTACAGGGTCATCTGACTTGTAGAATGTTTTAAAAACAATACTACTGAATTCCACCCCCTCAAAACAGCTGTAACTTTTTATTCCTGATTTTATTTAAGTCAGAACACATTTTGTCTAGATTATCCAGCACATTCCTAATCATGGTCTTTATCCTATTACAGTTTACAGCAAAACAGACATTAAAAGTTCAAAGAGACTGATGGAAAGAGCAACACACTTCACTGTCCTGTAACAAGCTCTACAGGACATACGTTAGTTGCAGCTGCTCTTTCTAAGAAGGTAAAAGTAAGCCATGATTAGTATATAGCATCTTTACAATTCAGCAATCAGAACTTTCGTCTCTTTAGTCTGATTGCATTAGCTGTATCACTCAGAAGATGTTCCCCCCTCCTTTTTTTAAAAAAAATTTCAAGTAAGTATCTTTCAGCACTGCACCTTTAGTTTAAGTTGATATAACTAACACACAGGTTTTGCACATTACATTAATTCTTTTTAAAGGCCACAAGACAAAACCTTTTCTTTCCAATCAAAAAGTTTACTAATTTAATCTGCATTCAAGACCATATTTTCAACAACTGTAAGGAAAAGAGTGAAAAATAAGTGCCAGATTTGTCTTCAGACAGTTCTGGTCTCAAATATTGTACGTGTTATGTCTTGTGAACCTTCTTTCATACAGAAAGAAATGTTTGCTTCTTCCACTGGTGTATGTAACTTCTTACAAATAAGCAATAAAAGAAAAGAGATGGTTTGAAGCTGGAAGACAGATAAATTTAGCTAGCGTGTTGTTAGCTAAACATTATTCACCACAAATTTGTAGCAGATCAAATCATAATAGGTACGCCAGGTGTATGAAGGCATTTTTTTTCCCTTTCAGACATGGGTCTTATATGCATCGATTCAATACCACCCTTCCCTACTTTGAAAAGTGGATCCACAGGTTGTGATTCACACATCCACCTACTTTCTGACAGTAGTTTTGATTTTGGTGTTGGCTTTTTTTCTGGTTAGTTGACAGAGCCAATGGTTTTAAGCAACCCAGTGGAAGAAGGTTACAAGAGCAAAATTTGCAGAAGCGTGGTTTACTAGAGTTAGCATTCAGAACAGAGAAAAGCCATAAAGGACAGGAATGTAACAAGAGTCAGTGAGATGGGAGATGGTAAACTGCACAGTGAATTCTGCATTTTGTGCAAACGGCTTTGTACGTTACGCAGGCAGTCTTCATAGAAGCTTGAGCAATCAGGTGAAGTTAACCTGTTCTCATGGCTATTTTAAAAATTATGAAATAAGAGTATTCAGAATTAGTTGTATGGTTTATGAATTAGGTTATTATAGGTGAAGCATCATACTACAGTTCTCCTTAATTGTTACCAAAAACCTAACCAAGTCTTTGCAGATTGTCCTTCTGATTGTTTTCCAGGAAAAAACGAACACACAAAAACATCACCGAACATTTCACTTTCCTGAGATTCATTTTTCCATAAAAGTTCACGGAAAGCAGGATTGGGGAATGCAATTAAATATGAAATGGCATTCTGTGTTGTGGATGATGGAAAGCAGCAAGAGTGGTGGTGACAGCTAGTGATGGATGGCTCTATAGTTACTTAATTTATTTCATGTACAGCCTTCAAAGTGCCAAACTAGGAAGGGAAGAAAGGGCCTTTGGAAGCCTGTGTTGTGACAGAAGGCACATTTTACTCAAGTCTGTTTCAAGTAAGAATTTCTAGAAAAAGTAATTTGAAAGAAGAAAAATTCAGTATAGACATCCAGCACAGAAGTTCCACTTCAGAAGCCTGTTTCAGCACATCCTTAAAGGCAAGCTGGCAATGTAGACGGCCACAGTTTTTTAAAGAGAACCTGTATGTTCTGTATGTTTCTCTTCGTTCTTTAATTTTAACTCCTTAATTCTGTGCCATATAAGGAGTTCAAAAGCTAAACTACTTCTAATATAAAACAAAGATATGAGATCACTGGCTATGGGTTTATCAGTAGGCTTGCATGCATTATAGGTACGTGGAACTGAATTATCTGCATCTGTAATGTACACATGGCAGATACTATACAGTGTGTCTACTTATGGTCCTGTCTAATGACAACACACTGAAAAGCAAAACTTTTCCTCACTTTCTTTTAAAACTTGGAACTCCTGATAAAGCAAGAGACGAGTGACTGATGGGCTTCTGGAATCCATAGGGACTCGTACATCAAGAGGTCTCACAGGCAATACCAGGGTAATTTTTGTTTTTCTTCCCTCTTTAAATGAGTAACAGTATGAACGTTTTTTTATGTAACTTGGGTGCTGTACTGACCCCAAACAGTGAAACTGGTAAGCATCAACTGTATCAGTTGGGCAGTAAGTAGAGCTGAGCTAAACTACAGATGTTTCATGAATATTAAAGCTACAAAATGCTGTGCAGAGCCTCCCTTTGATACTGGAAACAGTCTGCATCAGAAGCAAATTTGTCCTGTGAAGGACAAGATACCTTGCTGGAAAATAACTTGAGCCTCAGTTGAAAAGGATGCAAGCAGGAAGCTGAGAGCATTGTATATTTGTATAGTCTCATACATATCCTAAATCATATTCATACACTACTGTAGCTGGATTAGAAATGCTTCTGATAAATGGAACCTATTTTGCAGCTAGCAAGCTCCCTATGACCAGAGAATACCATCTCTCTGATTGAAGTAGTTAAGTACTTTTCACAATGCATTTGGTGGCCAAAAAGGTAAACAGGGATGTGCCATACATAGACTTCCACATTTGTCACCGAGACTCCAATCTAGTCAGCAAGACAGTCATTGAGCTAGAAGCCAGCATAAGCACCTCCCTTTGCTTTCTTGGGTGACTTACTACCCTTTCTACCCTTTTTTTTAGAAGCATGATTGGACATGCTGGAATTGGTTGTGAAGACAGCTATTTAATTCTAACACAAGTGAAAAGATCAAACAAGGAGAACGTCGGGGTATCATTCCCTTCAGAAGAATACAGAAGAAGAAAAATGTAGAGAAAATGCTAGCAGATGACACTAAAGACAAAATCTTATATTCATAACCTGCAGATAGTGTGGGATCCATCCATACACATATTCAAAGAGTAGAGTATGTAAGATTTCTCCTGCAACAGCAGGTTCAAGAAAAATTAACATGGAACTTTATACCGGATCATTGTTGAATTAATGAGCGTAGCTAAACTGATACTCTGCAGATAAAATGTGGTGCTGAAATTACTGGCAATTAGAACTGCACTCGAAATTTAACTCTGTTATGGTTGCCCACTTGGAGTTGTAAGAGAAACATGATGAGGAGGCAAAGAAATAAGGGCGCAGAACGGAAGGGAAGGAGCGAGGCAAAAGGCACTAAGATTAAATTTATCTTTTTGTCCCTCTCTGCAAGAAAATTGCACTGTACAAAACTGAAGTACAGAAATGGTGCTGAATGAATTAAACTTACTGCATGGTCTGCATGTCTCTTGGTGCTTGTACATTTAAGAACCTTATCTAGAAAGGTCATTTTAAAGCCATTTGCACACGCTAATAAGAGATAGAAACCTGGTACCACAACCAAAAGCAGAGGATAGCTCTGTTCACGAGCCCATTAGAAAAAAAGATTCCTGTGTTCAAGAAAGACATACTTCCAAGATGCCCTGAGTAACCAATGGTCAGTCATACAAAACAAATCACTGAAAGATACAGAGTGAAAGCCAAAACCAACAGTACTTTGGATTGGTTGAGTAACAGTTAAAACAATTTCTAATTCATTGTATGCGAAAGATGAATTTTTACTTTTGAAGAGTTGGGGTAAGGAACAAGGAAATTTGAGAGATCAACACAATTAAAAATTGGAAGATTCGCATTAACATCTGGATTTAAGTTAGATCACCATAGTGAAAATAGTGATTAAGTGAAAAAAATCACAAAGGAAGTGATTCGATCTACAGCACCAGAGTTGAAGACACGAGGATAGTTCTGTAGAGAAGACTGATTTCATAGAGTCTACCTTTAGAGCTGCTGGCATGGATGAAACTCGGTTTGTTTGGTGGGGGCGGGGGCTGGCTTTTTTTGGCAGCAGTACTGTTGGCATTGACTGGAGATGACTGGAATGAGTTGGAAAGAAAGAGGCCATCTGAAACTGGGCGAGGCTGGCGGGAGGGCTGCTGTGGCTTAAGGGTGGCAGGAGGAAAGTCACCATAAGATTTTCTTGTGCCGGAGTACTTATCCTGACCTGCTAGATTGGAATCCTCCTCCTCCTCATCATCATTGTATGCAACAAACTTGGCAGTATAAATCGTGTCAGGGGAGAGGACCTGTGTTTTGAGGTAAGAGGTGTTTCGCTGAGGTGGGGGAGGAGGAGCGTTAGATGAAGGGGTTGGGGATGGGAGTTCATATTCCCGTGGAAGTGGAGGTCTGTACAGACCAGGCTCGTCAGGTTCCAGCAATCTCCGCTCTGCTTCATCATGCTGCCTGCGCCTTTCAGCCTCTAAGCGATTATAATACTCCTCTTCCTGTCGCCTCTGCAAGTCCAGAGGGAAAAAAAACACAGTAAGACAGACATTTCAGCCTAAGGAATTTAAGTTTTCCATCACGGCTACAAACATCTTTTTTGTCTCCTTTTTTGGCAATGAGCAATGCATCCATATGAACTCAAAGAATATTTATTGCTAGGAAAAAAAACACCGTTCGTCCTGTAACACAGCATTGCTGTTATTTCTACATTTACTACTGCCTGTGGTAACTAAGGCAATTGCCTAAGTGAACCAAGGGCAACTCCAGCATTTATTACTGAAAATGTAACTACAGTTAATAATGAGTATATTTACTAATGCTGTAAAGAATCTGTGGGAGAGAAAGTAACTAAAATTAGCTACCGTCTTAAAAAGGAACTCTATAATTCTGCTGCAGCCTTATGCAATGTCAATTAATCAGAGTGTTGGAATAGATGGCTCCTAATGAAGCTTTGAGTATGATCAGCTGGAAACCTACTTTCACATAAAAACCCAATTACAAAGAACTTCTTTAAAACAAACATTTTTAAAAAACCACATTTCTAAAAAAAACATGCTAATGACACTTATACAATGCTGCCGACTATTTAAATGGCCGTGAAATATCTCCTATGTGTTTTCCATTTTAAAACTTCTACTGGTTTTAAACTTTATAGCATTTAATTTTGCTCAGTTCTTGCCTAAGCCACATTGTAAATTTATACAATGGTTTATTCTGTAGCTTGTTTGATTATAAATGAAAATGTGTATTTGGACACCATGAGTTAAAAAAAAAAGTCTAAGCACAGAATAACCTCTGCTGGGAATATTTGAGCATTCCTTTTTGTTTTTAATCCATGTGCTTAAAAATATTCACTCTATCTGCTCAACACCCTGAGTCAGTTATTTTTAAAAAAAGAAAATCTGATCTTGTTTATCTACAGCAAAAACAAGAAATTCATCTCCTTGTACTACTCTCTAAAGCCATCAATGTGGTCAGACTGCACTGAGCTCTGAGTTGGTAGAAGCATCTTAGTTGAGATCTCAGTGAAAATCCTTTCAAGCATGTTATCCACGTGTCATTTGGTAGCATTGCATCACTGTCAGAAAACGAGACAGGCTGGTTTTGATACATTTTTTCTGCCAGCAAGCTGGTTTTTTTCTTCCTACAGTGTATGTTTACATACTTGAGTCCAGATACACCTTCCTTCCTTCTCACCTATCACCCAAACGTCAAATGAAGTGCTTTACCTCCTATTTTTGAACAGTAAAGCTTCTCAACTACATGTATGATGTTCTCAAACAATCTAGAAGCCTGGATTTTTAGAATTTGTTTACACAGTGATTTATCTGCTAAAGTTTTCTTCCTTTCTAGAAACCAGTTAAGGAAGTTCTCTCAGTTCCACAGTTGAAATGGGAAAGATAATATGGAGTACTCATCTCCACTCTATTTCATATTTTTTTCTCTCTAATGCAGTTACTGCAAAAATACTTCAAGTGCCATCTCTGAGACACAGCAAAGCCCAACACCACTAACTCAACCATTATACTACAGAAGTCACATTGGGGCTACAGAAATCCAGGAGATACAATTGATTTGTGCTGTAACTTTTAGGACAGGCTCTGAAAGTCCTTTTTACTCCTGAAAACCTCCAGCTGGTATGCCTACTGTATTATTTCTGCAATACCACTGACCTGTAGCCACCACAAATGGCACGTTTATTGAATCACATTGTTTTGTATTGGTAAAATGAAGCCATGGGCCAAGACCTTAATTGCTAGGCTAGTGCATTTAACCCCCTGATGGCCCAAACCCGAGCTGTTACTGGCCAGGTAAAAGAGGAGAGGCCTATAAGAACTCCTGCAGCACTCAGGAGACCATAACCTTTTCTTCAGCCTCTCTCCTGGTTCGCTCCTCCTCTTGCTGCCGGCGCTCTTCTTCCTGCCGGGCCCTGTCTTCCGCTTCCCGCTTGCGCATCTCTTCCAGCTGCTGCTGCCGTCTGCGTTCTTCGTCCTGTAACTAACAGAGACAAACTTTTAACTTCCCATCCCTCACGAAGATAAGGTGGTTCAAAAAGCCTTAACACAAGTATTTACATCTAAAAATAACTCAATTCAATAGAAAATGCTGTACTACCGATACAGTAGTTTTCAGCTGTTAAAAGCACGCTTTACTACACTGTTTTCCTTAAAAGTCCCTACAAAAACAAAGGGGGGGGGGGGGGGGAAGAAATGCACAGAACTACGTAAAAGCAAAAATAGAGACATTTTTAGCATTCATATACGAACCCCTAGCAAAAGACTGATGTGACTCATGCTCCAGACTGCTTCAGCAATCAGTCTCATAGGCACAAAGTGAAATTAAATACTTGGAAGCAACAGCCCCCAACTCCAGCAGCCAATTAGTTTTTCATTTTGGATTAGTATTTAATCACCGGAAAATCACAACTCATTAGTCAAAGGGTCAATCCATTTAAAGTAACAGGCTCATTCAGCAAGTCTGCAAATAGTCTCAGGAGATAAATAAAATCTCCCACTGTATCTGCAACAGATGTGTTTTGGAAAAAACAGAGAGCAAGGCGAAGAAATCTTGGACTATTCAGATTAAACAGCTCAGAAGAACAAATGTCCAACAGACAATGCTATTTCATGCACACTTGTGATAAACACTGCGCAGATAAGAGAAGTGAACAAAAATCCAAACTTTGCATGGTTCTCTTAAGCTAACAGCATCTGCTCGTGATGGGTGGGAGTACTCACTGGCACAATAATATTCAAAAATAGAAACTAACTGGACTGCATGCTGCTTTGCTTCTTACTGTGACATAAGTATTTTTTTTTTCTTTTTCATTAGATCTTTTCTACTGATTGGTATACTTTACTACACGCTTTAATACTGCTATTTCTCTGCTTCTAGATTTGTTTCTACAGTCCAGTTACATTTATACAGAAAGGGCCTTAAGACACAAAGCAATCATGATAGTAAGAGAAATTTAGTTTTAATAAAACTTTTCGAAGACAACTTCCATGTAGTTGTGTCATCCCCCTGCCCTTTTAATTAAGAAGTGTGCTTTAAAGCATATGAACTTTGTATTAGATACTGTCCCAAGGTTTTCAAATCAATTTTATAATCAGTTCTAAAAAGAACAATTTTTTTTAATTTTACTAATTTTCTAGTAATTATTTACCTCAGCTGTAAGAAAAATGCTACATGAACAGTGATCTTACAATCTTATACAACAGCATTTTGAAAACAACTGTATCTATCTTAGAGCAACTATTCAGACTAACCACAGCAAAACCCCCTCCAATTTGAAGTATTAAGAACCACTATGTTTGAGCATGAAAGCTAAAGAACAAAATAATAATTTAATTTGGACAGGAGTCTGGGAAACATATACTCAAGAATGTTAACTTCTGAGTAAACTCCTCTTATTCGGAGCTAAAACTTTTCCAATTCCTAACTGAAAATCACATAAAGATGAAGCTCAGTATATAATGTAGAGCAAGGAATAAAGTAATTAGCCTACTGCCTACTTGTATTAAGACTCTGTCAGTCTTGTTTATTAAAAAGACATTATTTTTGCAGAGGAGATAATAGTGTTGTCAAAAGGAAAGACAGCTACTAATTGGGAAGAGTTCATACAAGAGAAGTAATTTCCTCTAAAAAAAAAAAAAAGCAAAAAACTGCACAGTAGAAAAAATACCAGAGAACTCCTTGACTCTGTCCCAATCCCATTTACAGAAAAACTAAACACAGTGATTACTGATCCCCAGTTACTGCGTGGATACCTTGTTGCTTAGTAGCAAATACCCCTATTCAAATGTACTTGAACAAGAAAATATTTCTAAGTAAATTAAAGTGGAAGTAGGACTGATTTGTTTTATTTTCTTGTGACCTTAACTAAAGAAAGAAGGGAAAACTGGGCAGGGTGCCATGTGGGAACTGATGTCAACATATGACCATAATAATTGTGGAAGACAACCCATCTGAATGGGAACATATTCTAAACATAATACCTAGGAAAAAGGCCAGAAATGATATACAAGGCACAAGTGGGAATACAGCAGCTATCACACAGGGACAGTTCATTTCTTTAACAATTAGTAAACTAGTTTCTGCTTCAGAGCTTTCACAGACCAAGGCAGGGAGCACTGGGATGGCAAGGCGTGCCAGAGAGCTCAAAGATGTGCATTGGTGGTTGCATACAACAGCATGCAATCCAAACTGAACTCACACATTTTCAAGATCCCTACACAGCCCTCAACTGAGGGTCAGAGGAGAATAACAGGGAGAGAGAAGTAGAGAGGATTCTGGAGTATCAGAAATGTGAAGATACGCATGGGACTGGCACGCATTCAGCAAGTCTCAGATTCCAAATAAAATGAATTTCTCCAAGCACTGCTTAGAATGCTTTAAATAAAGCTCCAGATGAACTTGTCATAAATAAGTAGGTATAGATGTAAACTGAAGCTGGGTCAGACTTGTTAGTGGCCCAGGGATTTTAAAAACACAACCACTAGGCAAGCTGTCAATTCATGCATTATTGATTCATCTGCTTTTATGTGCCATTTAATTAGCAGAATAGATATCACCAATGCTCATGTCAAACATACAGACAAAAAAAGCATTGAGCATTTTGAACTGTACTTGTTTTTCTAAAAAGAAGGAAGTTCTTGAGTATATGAAGTGGCATAGGAGAGATGCAACTACACCCAGTCATGTGAACAGTATGAAAATCAGGAAAAAAAATGAAATTCTAAAAAAAAAAAAAAAAAAAAAAAAAAAAAAGGTATTTGCTGATTACGGCTTTCAACCTAATCTAGTACAGACCTAGCTTTTTTTTTTTTAAGGCTACATTTACGATCACCATAAATGCTCTGCTGATTCAGGTCACTGATCCATTTGGCACAGTATTCCGTGTCTGACAAGGGCAAGGAGAGCTGCACGTGAGCCTGGCCATTTCTGTGGTCCATTCCTCTAGTATTTCCCCAGCACTGTAGTAGAGATGTCAGCTGGTACACCCTTGAGTAATCCTCTGATTAGCTACTTACAGGCGTGATGTCTATGCATTCGTCTAATCCCTTTTTAAAGCTGCTGATACTGTCTGCCTTCATAACCTTCTGTAGCAGAAAGGTCCAGAAGTTTACAGCCTGCTTGGCAAAGAACTTTATCTACCTGGTCACAGCTCCACAGACCAAGGCTTAAGCAAAAAGTAAATAAATAAAGGAGCAGTGATAAGAAAAAAATATTGACAGATACTAAGTCTGAAAGATCCATGACTCCTGGCTTGTCCAAAGCTTACATGCTTCACCTCTTTGACACTGATATACCACACAGAGACAAAACTGAACACCTCAGATACATTTACTGAAGTATGCATATTAAAAGTGCTTAATATCCAAATCCGTATTTTGAGCAGTGATATTTAGAGCTTTTTCCAGCACCACAGATTAATTATACTAACAGGACTTGCAAGCATTTACCCTTCTTTCAAGCTAGGGCACTAATTACAGAGAATACACCGTGAAGGTGATATATTTCCAGAGACAGAAAACGTTTTTTTTCCATGTACCCATTTCCACCGAGAGCAATGAAATACAGAATTAACTGAATTCATAGCAGTTACTTACCCAATTTAAAAGCCTGTCATATTTCAGATGACAGAGAATGGTATTAACGAATTGAAATTGAAATTTAAGAAAATAAAATATGCTTACTTAGTAATTGCGTTTTTACATGACCTACTTGGAAATATTAGTTCAGAAGTAATTTCTGAGTTTACGATCCACTTTTACTTTAATGAGAAGATTTTAACACCTGTAAACAGCAGGTTTCAGCATGTGCTGAAAGAGTGTGTTAAGCCATCACAGGGTAGGATGGGAACCTGACAGCCGATATAATAGGCTATGTAAGTTTGTTATCAACAGAATTTAAATGATCTATATTAGTAGGCTCTCAGGACAGTTTCACTTCAAATCAGAAGGGAATGGTGGTGCTAAAGCTTTTCTAAAGCCTGAAAGGGTGGAAAGAGAAAGGAAGAAATCTTACCTCACAATTTGTTCGTATGAACTGCTTAGTAGATTTTATAAACACAATTACAAAACATCAAATACACAGCTTTATATCAGAGCACTGCTACAACAAACAAACCAAACCTGCAAGCAGAACATAACATCTAAAAGGAGAGAAACACAGGGAAATGAGTCACCACATCTGGAAACATTCAAATGCATGCGTACAATTAACTTACTGTTAATTGTATCTAAATGATTTTTGAACACCCAAAGATGGCAAATCATCATCCAAAGCACATAGGATGGTTATTAATAATCAGAAATTGAAACGTGAAAGAGATATTAAAGGGAAAGAAACATACCAAATCTAGAACAGAGATTGCTGGCACAGCAGTCTGCTGCAGGTAGTAAGAAAGGGGAAAAAAGAGAGATGCACAGTGAAAACAAAGATAGGTTAGACTTGTTCTATTTTAAAAGCATTTTCTTTTATTTGTTAAGTTGGCTGCTTTAGAAAAGGAACTGAATTTGGCAAATTCCTGAAATAAAGAAATGCAAACAATCAAATAATCCTTTTTTTTTTTTTTTATATCAGTACTGGTTTGACTCATTGGAAACTCAGGTTTTCTCTAGAGATGCTATTTATTGCATCTCTTGTAGTACAGACAGCGAAATGCAACTCAAATGCAAACTTTATGCAGTTCAACTGAAACAAACAGACAACTAGTAGTTTTTAGTTTCAAAATGTTCCAAAATGAAGGAAGACCTTTATGCACAAATAGTATTTTAAATCCAGCACTTGCAGAGAAGACAGTTATTTTATGCAACACAACTGGCTTTCTATTAACAACACAAGACTTTTCTTTTTTTAAGCGTTGCTACAGTAAAACGTTAAAGACTGTGTGTAAAAATGGCAGTTTTATATGGATAATTTTTATGTCTACAGATAACTGCCTATGTGCTACAAGTAACATATTATTAACACAATCAGTTTGCCAATTATACATTTAAACTTTCCTTTCTTCAGTTTCCAAGCTTGAGGTATCTATTGTTTTAACCAGCAATACAGTTAGCCACAAGAAAAAAGGAAAGCAATGCAGACTGCAGCAAACGTGAGAACAGTGAGTTTAGGAAATCAAGCGGCCAAAACAATCCTGAACTCAAATCCTACTCAAGCTGATAGCAATTTCTGAATGTCAAAATACACATGCAAGCATTTCTCAACAAGTAAAAACTGCTTATCACAGAATTAAGTCAGCTATTCAAGATAAACAGAATACAGTGTATTACAGAGCTAGTTTTTAAGCCTTTCAGAGCATAGCTATTGGTATGCAACTTTGGTATCAGTGCTATTATTCAGAAAAGAGAAACAGATTCTCCTATTGGAATTGCTTCCCAGTAACAACAGATTTAAGAGATTCTGAGAGACAACCACCACCAGTGGAGTGATAAAAGCTTTATCATACTATTCAGTTGCATTACCTCATTAATTATATTATGAGCTTTCACGGTACTGAAGGTAAGGTAAGCAAACCTTTTCAAATACTGATTAAACTGTACACTATGCAAAATCTGGCTACATTTGAGCTGGAGCCCTAGGCAGAGTACACGAGTTGTTACAACACCCCAAAACCACGAGGCTCATACTAACGCTTCCACCCAGCACTGTTAGTGTCACCACTGAGGTGGTGGTAAATGTAGAAGTAACGTCTGCCTCATACTCCAGCCTCTACTTGGAGAGGACCAACATGGTGGAACCTCAGATCCCTGGAAACAGGAGGTATTCAGTCTTACAGGTACAAGACTATAAATAAGAACTCTGATAGGTAACACTACCTGAGGAACAAAAAAGAAATAAAACAGGATTTTTTTGTCCCCAATTCTGCTACAGATTTTTGTAATTTCAAATTGTTTTGCTTGCGTTCCTGTAAGCAAATTCCATCCCATATTTAACTTTCTAATCCTGCTCCAGCTACACAGCAAAATCTCTTTATCTAAAGAGAATTTCTACACCCACAACCAGAAAAGTAAATTTGACCGCCGACTTAGATTCTCTAATAGGTAGCTATGGTACTTTCATCACTTAAATGGTAAAGCCACTGTAAGCTAGTGATGGCTCCTATAGCGATTTTAAAAATCAAAGACATTCAAGATAGCTCCATCCTTTACCCTATAAGGACATCAAAATACTCAAACAAATCCAGAGAACCCACTGAGATAAACATTTACTATGCTTTTATCTAGAAAGGATTATCCCCTTTTACCCTTGCTCTTCTTTCTGCCTCCAGTCGCTGCATGATGAGCATAGTATCCACATCGTCGTCCTCCTCTTCATCGTCATCTTCATCCTTTTGCTTTGACTCTTGAAGCCGCTTTTGGAACTGCCACTCCAGCATGAGTTTGCGCAGACGGTCATTCTCTTCGGCTGTACGATCAGGCTTGTTCTGAAGGTCCTGAATCTCTTTGCTCAGCATGTCCACGATGTGCATCTGTTGCTGCTTCTCCAGTTTCTCCTTAGCATCACGTTTCCAGGGATCTGGAGAGAGGCTATCGCTGGAGGACAGTTCTTCCTTGCTGATCGTAATGTACTGAAGATCTCTCCGCTCAATAGTCCGAGGCTGCTGCTGTGGCTGCAACTCTCGAATGACTGTTTCTTGAGGCCTCTGCAAAGTTGAAGGTTTTTCTGATTTCACTGGTTGGAGGGAAACAGGAGGAACCACAGGCTGAGCAGGAATTAGGGGCTGAGAGCGCATTTGGCCCAGTTTTCTCTCCTGCTCACGACGCTTCCTTTCTCGTTCTTCTTCCAAGCGTGCCTTTTCCTTTTCATACCACCTCTGATGCTCTTCTCTTTTTTTACGCTCAGCAGCAGCCACCTGGGAAGACGCTTGTGTTCCTATCTGATTTGGCAGAGGAGGGGGAGGCAGAGGCAAATCCATTTGTGGTTCATCAAATTCAGCTGCATAATGCACTGGAGGAGGTGGTGGTGGCGGAGGAAGATCTGTTCTGATGGGCTGGGAAATGGCCACTGGAGTGGGCTGGCTCGTAGCCGGAGTTTTCCAACGGCCAGGTCCACTCTTAGTTAAACAAGAACCAGGCGAAACTGGTTTGGATGAATGGTTCAGGTGTTCTTGGCTAGAGGTGCTGGAATCCACAGATGAATTCATCCACTGATCGCTGTCTGACTTCCGATCAATGTACTCCACGTCCTTCCGTATAACAACTTCCAAACGATTCCTGTCTGGCTGGAAAACTTTATCTCGGAGTTCTTCCTGGGAACGAGCCACGCGCTGGAAAAAATTAAACAAAGCATCTTTTTCATGGTCTTTCTATATTAAAACATATTTGAAATCCTAAAAGCCTAAATGGCTCACAAACTGCATTCTTATTGGTGAAGGTAATTGCTTTTAGTGAAGTTCAGCATTTCCATGCCCAGTGAGTTTCCCAAAACCAATAATAAAATACTCTTCTCAGTCCTTTTAGCTCGTACAAGTGATAGAAGATTTTGCAACCTCTCAAATGGCTGGAAACCTGGACTGGGAGGAAGGAGGAATGCAAAATGGACCTTAAGCCAAAAACTTCCCCAGCTCTCACAATTTCTCAGGCCTCTCCCTGACACCCCCTCGTACCCCACACAAGAGTCCTGGCAGCTTGCACAGCAGCTCCAGCACACCAGCTCTGCCATTCAGGCTTCAGCTGGCTTGATGAACACTTTCCTGTTGGGAGGACAAACAAGGACAAGGGAGCCTCTGCCCACCCTCCTCTGTTAATAAGGGAGATGACCCAGCTGGAAGCTCTCACTATGACAGTCATTCATGGGTGTGGAATATGGGCAGTCACATCCAGTTCTACCTGCATTTGGGGCACAGACTTTGGTCTGTGCTTTTATCACTTTCTTAGTGAGTCAAACACCCAAGTCTTTTTGTATTCAAGCTTGAGGTCTCACTGCACCGTACTACCTCCTGAAAGGGAATACTGGGCCATAAATTAGGCTTATCAAATCTGTTAATGATTTTCTTGAAGCAAATATTCATGCTCTGAATGTTAGGAAGTACTGAGCACTGAACACATAATGTACCAATTATCAACAACCGAGAGAAGACTAACAAAGCAAACTCCTTTTCTTTTTCCCCCATCAGTGACCTTAACTGTGACCTCAAAAGAATGCCTTCTTTGAGATGAACAAGTGTATTTTTTATGCTCTATTAGTCCAGCAGATCTGAACACACAGCTATTTGTGTTAGATTTGCTGTAAAGATGCACCTAAGCAAACAGTTTGCTAATGCGTTCAGAACAGAAAACAGGCGTTTCACATCAGTCAGTAGCTTATGGCAGCTTTTACAAGCCCAGCTTTCACTGTAAAGATTTAACGGATTTTATTTATTTATTAAATCTATTTTCCTCTAATGTCAACTTAGAAGTATTGCATGATGGGGAAAAATTGTGTACGCTTCCAATGCTTGTAGGGAGCTAAAAGCTTCCACTTGCTTGCTTTATACAAACATTTCTTCCATGTTCTCAGCCTTAAGACCATACCTCAAATTCAGCATCTGTCAACAACTTTAACAGATGGGGTTCATCTCATCAGTTTTAACTGCCTCATTTAAGCTACTCACTTAAGCTTGCACCTTAAGCAGGGGAGAGGTGCACGTCCAGATGGCAGCTCATCCCATTAGGGCAGAGATACTACTCTCCTTTGCTTCTATGATGCAGTATCAAGGTAACTTAGATGACACTGCTTTTCAAAAAGTAACAACATACCAAGCCTGGTGTGAGGCTCAGCTTTTATCACAAATTAGGAACAGCAACAACAATTTCTCTCTCTAAATACGTATTTTTGAGTGATGATGCTGTCTCTGGTGCATTAGGAGGAAAAAAAAAGATGACGCAGTGACTGGATTCAGACAACCAAGATTACTCAAATCCATACAGGAAATGAAAAGTCATCATTTACAAAGAATAGAACATTATCTTTCTTTTGACTTTTATAAAGGTACAGTGATTGTAAATTCATTTTAGGTCAAGAAGTATCTGCATTTTGGTAACAGAGCAGGATCAATGCAAGCAAAAAAAATCATGCAGCTTTAAAGTTTTTTCCTTTTTTATTTTTATTTTTTATCTGAAAAGGGAATGTGTTTCAGTGAAGACCTTGGATAAGTTTCAAAGTACTGTTCTGTTTAATTTTTAATACTTCACTGTCACTTAACCAATGCGCCCTGCAAGCGAAGAGATTTTTCCACATAAACCTTCTTAGAAGGTTTAGTTTACTTTTCAGAAAACCACAAAAACATTTTACAAGATAAACCATACTACTGTCTACTCTCCATTATTCTGAGTAACAGGGACTTAAAATATCCCAGATAACAGGTCTGCATAACTTGATAACACAAATTCTGTGGAGAAAAAAAGGTAAAAAAGTAGGGTTTCTGAACCCAGGTCAGCCTTGGCAGAAGCACAGTTATCCCCTCATCTGTGGTATGGTTTATCCTCAACAGCTCTGAGATCATAGTGAGTTGCTGCAAAAATGCTTTCAGCAAATGGGAAGTGGAAATCAAGCAGTTTCTGTCCCTCCACCCCTCCCTCCACCCTCCTCCTTTCCTACAGTGAAAGAAATAGCTTCTGACCTGCATTGTACTATTGATCGAGTGATTACTTTCTGCCTGGACCTGTGGTTTCTCTTCATAATTTGGCCACTGACTCTGAGCTGGACCCATTCGATCCTGGGACTTTGAAGCTGGGAATGTGAAATATTCCCTAGTATAGGTCTGTGTTGGGATGGGATAAGCTTCAGGTCGTGGAGGCAGAGTCTGTTCCTGAAAAAGGTAGAAAGAACATAAGATAGAATTTCTCTTATCATGCAGATCTCTACAGAATGTTATTCTAAACATGCATTTCCTATAAGTTTTGTTTTGCCTTCTGAGAGCATTATTTGTCTGGAATAACAGATATGGAGGTTTTCCAGTATCAAATATAAACTGTGGTTATGACTAATGTTTTTATGGTCTGAAAACAAGTACGTAACATTGGCATAAGCCAAAGAAATTGCAGTGACAGCTTCGTGAACAAAATTTCATGAAAATCACCCAAACTTTTCTCAATCTTTCATTAAGCTTTAACAAGCAAAACCCCCCACCCAGTCACTAGCACCAGCGTTATGCTGAAATACTTAAAGTGAGACACTGGTTTGACTCAAGCACACTGATCCTATTGATAGCTTAGGAAAGTTTAATAGCCAGCATTTTGCTTGCCACTTCTGACCTCTGTACAAAGATTTCCAGTCGAGACTGAGGTTATTTTGGTGGTAGTTCCAGATGCATAAGCATTCTTTCCCCCAGGGCTTGGAGGCTGATCTGTTGGAAAGTTAAAGGAAGCATTTATGTGCCTGTTAATACTAATTTACATAACTTAATAAAATAACAGTATTCACAACATAAGTATGATTTTTCGTCTGAATAGTTCTAACAAGAGGCTTGCTCCAAAAACATTGCTACTACATAATTATTTTAAACAATCAATTTTTTTTTCTTTTTTTTTTTTTTTAAACAAACAAAACAAAAAAAACAATCACCCCTTTGGAATTCAACAGTCTTTAAAGATAGTGGAAGAGGCATCTACCTCTAAAAGAAGGATAATCTTTCTTACTTGCTACATTGGGGCTGGAGCGATGATCGGCTCTGTTCTTCATTAATCTATCATCCCCTGGCAGCTTCTTTGGTTCACTGTACTCTGTCCATGGCAGCTGAGGGCTCTCCGGTGACCCATTTTGCGTGGAGTTGTTATACAGCTCAAAACCTTCACTCTTTGGTCGGGGTTTACCTGAGCCACGGCGGTCAGAAACTGTAACAGTTGATATATATTTTCCCCCTTTCACTTATATTAACTACTGTCTAGCATATTCCTTCCAAGAGTTCCCTTGCATTTAGAAGAAAAAATGAGTTTCTGGTAAAGCTATTAAAATCTTTGCTTCTTCAGATATGCAATTCCACTTTTGTATCAATGGTACAGGATTCCTTTGATTTTTATGGCTTCAAAAGAGCTTTTGAAAAGATAAAACAGTATTTGGTAAAGCCAAATGTGCCTTACTAAAACGTTTCTTGCTGACTCATAGAGGCATATGGCAATTGGGATGGTGTTGTAAACTGTGGTAATAAGGATTTATTCTTTTAACCCATTCTTTTCTATTCTATAGTACACATAGAAAAGGACTTCCTTTATAAAAATATTTTATGTAAGACTTGCATGTTAGCTCTGTGAAGTACAATGATAAAAACATAACATTGGAGAAACACTGAAGAATTTATGATCAGACACACAAACTTGAGAAGATAGGTTTCAGTACTTCTAGTTTAAAAACTAAATAAAACACGTTCCAGGGGTTTCTGTTTTTGTTTTTCTCTCTTTGTAATTACATTACACTCCCTGGTTACAAGGAAGTCATACTCCATGAGGAGGAGGGAAAGAAAAACTATTGAAGTTATAAAGATGTTTGTATTCGTTATATTTCATTAATTAAAATAAAAATTATTTCAAAGCCAGGCCTGTACTTGAATTCTTTTTTTTAAAAAGGCACAAATGCAAAACATTTATTAATGATTAGACTAGTATAATTTTAAGCAGTATTTAAAAAATCATATGAACTTTTGATAAGGAAATAAACGCTTCCATACTATGCAATTAAGTTTCGTCTGATTTAATGCTTTAGTAGTATTTGGCAAGTTACTATGAATTATTGTGTTTTCTGCATTCTAAGTCATACAAAAGCTGTTATTCCTATATATAATATTATTATTTTTGTTTCTTTACCTCTTTGCATCATTGGGGATGGCTGATTAAGCAAGGTTGCCAGACCATGGTAAATTGCTCCTTGTTTTGCTACTTCCAGTGTTACTACAGAACCTGTCCTTGTCATAAGTTCTGCTGCCCTGCAATAGAAGTCAGAGCAAATAAAACAAAATCAGAGCACTGTATTACATATTTCTCCTTGTCATCATTTTTTAATGTCACAATTCCCTCATATTTGTTCTAGTTACCTTTTGTTTGACAAAACACTATTTTTTCTGACTAATACTTAAAATCAGTTGAAAAAAATAGGAAAACAACAGCTAGAAGCTAGTCTGTTTACTAAACAGACGATACGCTTACATATAAGTATTTCCAGCTTCTGCAGGTAATTGTCAGAAGCCAAAATATTTAAAAATTAGAGCTAAGAACAGCTTGCTAAAAGATACAGCCCAAATGTGTAACATCATCTCTGAGCTGAAAACTCTTATTACTAAGATAACACAGAGAGAATCATTTAAAAAGAAAAGACAAAAACAACAAAGAAGAGAGAAAGCCTAAGGGGGGGGGGGGGGGGGGGGTATGGGGGTGGGAAGCCCAAGACCTTTTTCAGTTAACTACTACTCTAGCATTTTTTTTTTCCATGTAAAGACACTGAGTGAAAGCATTCTGTACCTTTCCTGGGACAGGCCCACCAAACTTCGACCATCCACACTGAGCAACTGATCCCCTGCAGCCAGACGACCATCCTAATTACATATTCAAGAAAGAAAAAAAAAAAAAATCATGCACCAACACTAACTTGGTGTAAATGAAAACAATTCATTCACACTAGCAAATAAAGGATTTAAAAGTATTTCCAAAGGATTTTTCCACCTCTGAAATTCTGATGTTTAAAACTATTACTAACCACATCTGCAGCACCTCCTTTCACAACAGACTTGACGTATATTCCAAGTTTATCTTGACCAGCACCCTACAGAGAAAAGGATATTATTACATTTATATTTAATCTCTTGAGCATTCCATAAATTTTAATAAAAATTTATATGGCTAGATAAACCTCTACTTTTTTTCCTCCCCAAACCAGGAAAACAAAAAGTTATATAGAAGAGAGTTAAGTTCACTTAAAATCAAAAGAAGGCTTTAATATTAGGCCTCTTGAACCTGCAAGCTGGTAGAAGCAAACAATATGTGGTCTTAATGCAAGCTTCAATAATCAAGAAAATATGTCAACTAAAATTTATACTTTAGGAGTTTGTTTTAATCCCCTTCTAATGAGAAATACTTATTTGCACTTTTGTATGCATGCTGTTTGTTTATTTTAGATACCTGTGTATTCTGTGTATTATTTTCCAAAAGACTGCAGTGTTACCCTTGCTAATACCCAAATCTAACAAGGTAAATTGCAGATTGCCTATTCTGCTTTGAGAATTAATGACCAAAAGGAACAGAAATGCTTTTTACAGTAAAAGTTATTAGGACTGTAAAGGAGCTAGCAAAGAGGAACAAACAGTGCTTCTGCTTTTATAATAAACAAGTAGATGTTACAACTAGTAAGTATTTCAGAGTTAACAAAACCACTGTTTAAGTCTACTGCAGAACCATACAATTTTGTTCATAAAAATCTGCCTCTAAATATCCCACTAAATTTTAAAAGGACTGTTAACACTGAACATATTGCTAGACAGCCAACAGATTTAAGGCATGAGGACACGAGCATCTATTCAAGCCATGCTGTTGCATCATCCACGTGCTCCAATTTACAAGACACCACACAAGTCTACGTTAGTATCACAAACCTTTAAATTGTCACTTATAATGTAAGACAATCACTTGTGACTACACTATTTAGCATAGCAAGCCATATCATTTAAACTAATCCGCATGTCACTGTGAAAAACACTACAGAACTACTGTTAAGTTTTCAGAGCACAGATTTTGTTTTCTACAATAACACCCAGGTTGATTTTGTA
This sequence comes from Cygnus atratus, assembly GCF_013377495.2. Lineage (NCBI taxonomy): Eukaryota > Metazoa > Chordata > Aves > Anseriformes > Anatidae > Cygnus > Cygnus atratus. The sequence goes on along the minus strand of NC_066364.1, from coordinate 75,500,408 downwards.
CTGAAAATGCAAATTCCTCATCCTCTCCCCCCCACTTTTCCAACTCTACTTCTTTTGTCAGCAAAAGCATTCATGGCTTTCATCATTATAATGAAATAAAGTAGAAAAGCACAGATTTTCTTCAAAAGCAAGCATTATACAAGATTTTTCTAAGCAGATGAAGGATTAAATTTTTATTAATTAGAACTTGAGTTAATTCCAAATGTTTATTCAAAAGCCACAGAACAGGATTTACTTTGAGTCCCACGATTCAAGATTAACATTCTATATGTCCAAATTTTTCAGAACAATTGCATAAGTTGTACGTAAAGGGAAAAAAAAACTTCAATAAAATAACTAAAGAAAAGACATTTTCTGTGTCTAGGAAGAACATGAAGGTAATTAAAATATATATAGATAAATACACTCTTTTTTTTTTGGAAGGACTCTAAGGAAACATTCAGACAACTTCATATTATTTTTTAACTTTATACCAGAAGAATCAGTTAAAGTTATGAGAAATACAAGTCAGAATACAGCTAGATAAACGCAATGAAAAATGAAAGCCACGCTTCATAAATCTTTTTCCTCAAGCAACCAAGAAGCACATGGAAAATGCTGATCTGGCTGACAGAACATCTAGCCCTCCAAAAAGTATGTGGCAAGATCTCTTACTAGGAATTCTTAAAGAATTTAAAGTTGTCATGGGATAAGATGGAAGTTGTCCATGCACATTAGTAACTAGTTCAACAATGGACAGGAAGTTTTTACTTTTCACAAGGAATGGAAGCTCTCAGAGAAGACCTAAATGAATGTGCTGTTCACCAGGCTCACAAGTTTTTCAGAAAAAAGGGCAAATAATACTATAACTAAATTTGCCGGATAGAAAATGCACCAGTCAAAACCAAGGGCTGGAGAAGAACCACGTGATACTGAGCACTGGAGTAATAGGGGAAAATGCATTTTACTGGTCCAAATGTGAAGTAATGCTTCAACCCTGTAGGGGGGACTGGTCCCCATCAGGGCAATTTTGGCATAAACAGCCCAGAAGAGTTATCACCTCTCCTTATTGGAAAGTGAAGATTAAGATGATTGGCCTCCTTCCTCTGCCTCCAACCACTAAATATACGTAGAGGCATGCTCCTTCTGTTCCAAAGGGTGAAAGAGTCAACAGCAAGAGTCGTCCATCCACCCCCTTTTAAGTTACAACCCCATGGATCACAGTCACATGTAATCACAGGGATGAAGCAACAGCTTTTCTTGCAGCCAGACTGACCAAGACTGATCAGATATCTCTAAAGCTACCTGGGACTGAAGCTGCTTTATTCAGTCCTAGCTTCATCAGCTGCTAGCAAGAATCTCACCCTCTTGGATCCAATGAGTCCAAAGATCTGCCTAACACAGTCGAAGATAAGGTGAAAACAGCAAGCTGGTGGAAGAGCACTGCCACTTTAAAAAGTGCACACATTAATCAAGAAATTTGGGGATCACGAGTTTGCTAATCATGACTTACATCATACTGTATGTGTCACCTTTCTTATCCTTGACTACGATCGTACACTTTAAATGAAGTTGGAACCTTCTGTTAAAGCCCGTGTTATCTGCACTGTTTTTGCAAATAGTGATTAAGACAATCATTTGCAACTGCACAAACACCCATACAAGAGTTTCTAAACTGGCTTTAACTGTTCAAGAAACATCTTTTTAGTTACTGTTTTCAGAGCAATCGTTATATATCAGCTCAAACGTCTGGGAGCCAACAGAACTATTAGACAAGAGCAAAGAAAACAGAAAACACTGTGGTCACTACGCAACTAGAGGTTTCACATTTAGAAAACTGTAATTCTGATTATTCCCTTACAAAAAGGCACCAGCAGAACCACGAGGCTCAGAGGATAACAAGAATGATCAGGAACACGGAGTTACTTCCTTGAGAGAACCAAATAATATGGACTCTATGGACTCCTCAGCTTAGAAACAATCAAGAGAGGAAGCGAAGGTCTATGGAATTACAAATGGCAGACAGGATTATTTATCATCTCTCTAGTCAGGCAAGACAAAACTTTCTTACTCATGCTATCAGGTAGCATATTTTATAAAGTCAACAACTCCTCCTCCCCACCACCCTCAAGGGAAACAAAACACACCATGAAACCAACAACCTTTTTTCCAAAGGATTTCATAATTCAGTTGGGAAACTGCCAATAGACTGCTGCAGAGGCCAAAGATTCATGGTAAGATCTTCCAAGGGCTTTCAGAGAAAGTAATACAGATGTAATACATGCTGGAAAAAAATCTGAAATTACAGAAAGCTAGAAACTAGGAGGAAACATCTTACATGTGTTCTGTTACACTTTCTGGCTAAATATCTGTTATTAGACACAGCTGAAAGATACCAGATCAGATGGATTTTTTCTCCAACTGTTCTTGCACTCTAAACCTTACACTGATTCTTCATGATGTTTCAAGGGAGCTGACATTTTGCTCACTATTCCTTCTATTCCTAAGTGTTCTTTTGAAGCCTATACAGTTTGTCAATCCTTTTCCTGTGTGCCTTTTTTTTTTTTAAGACAAGTTATGAGCAGATGCATTAGCTCCAAGTCACCTACTTAACACAAGGCTAATGAATTTTAAAAGTACAAAAATGATTTTAAAATAAATCTCTATTTATTCAGATTACATAAAACATCTTTAGCGTCTACCACATCTACTCCCAGAGTAGGACAAATACATCTTTTCTTTCCTGTGTACTTTATACACCATTTAGTATGTTTCTAACAAGATGCCTGCTATTTTCATTTATGCTTAGGCAGACCTCTTACTAAGCATCATGGAGTTTAACTTATCTTCCTGTGACTTTTCCCCTAAGCTTTATAGTCATTGGAATCCAAATTCTTAATTTCTATTGAAACAGACTTATTTTTGCTTCAGTTCCATCTTCCAGGAGACTGCACATATCTTTTTTGTGTCCTTAACATGTAGTGAGCCATGCATGCTAACCTCCAAAGTGAGCAAAATTCTCATATGTACCACATGAATTTTTCTCCTATCACTTATTGACATTACAGTAGAACAGGTTTCTTTGTAGACTGCTTATTAATCTGTTTTTCTTTTAAAGAAATATGAAGGTCAGCACAATTAAAATTACTCTTCCATAAACAAAGCAATTATGTGTACCGGTAGCAGTAAAACTGAAAACATTCTTTCCAGTCCATTTTAGTTTCTCCAATCCTGAATACCAAATGCATATTTACCTGTAAAGCTTTGAGATGGAACAGAAGAACACAGCTGTAGAGAAGTTAAATGACTGTGGAATGCAAGAATGTGGTAAGCACAAAGAGATGCTTTTTTCCCTCTCCAGATTAATATGTTGTAACCTACAGCAGACTTCCTCATATATCTATATACAGATGAGAATATATATATTTTATATATATATATATATATATATATATATATATATATAAAATATATAAAAACAATTGCAATTCCCCAAAACATTTTCAAAAACTAGTTCAGTAAATTGTAGAAGCAACAAAGTAGTTTAATCTACAGTAGTAAACTCTCTAGTGGTACCAATCTGTTTTTACAATCCTTGCAGAAAGTGAATAAACAGCACCTGTTTTGAGAAAAAAAATGGAAAATGCTTCCCATAAGTAATAATTTATGGCATTTTTCAAGGTGTACAACTGACAAAATAAAAACTACTGCTTCTTCTTTGCTACTTCCAAATTATCATCTACACTGTTTGGTCACAGTTTTCAGCTGAAAAAGCCATGTATGAAGGGTTGGTAAAATATGAGGGGCTCAACAGAAAGTGAGCACAATCATTATGTCAGAAGTAGTCAACACGAGCCTCACCATAGGTTACATCATTCCTAAACGGAACTGCATGAGCCCAGTACTCGACTCCGAAAGATCTTTTCTGTTTACTTCTGAACGGTTGCTACTGCTACAATGCATAGCCAAAGCAGACAACCATATGGAAAATGTTCTATATAGAAGCTATTAACCAATGAGAATGAGAAGAACAGTAAGTTGTGGACTGAAGAAAGAGAATTATTACATGCTATTTATGAATTCTGATACCTCAAGTACACTAGACCTAAGCTTCAACATGAGGAACACCTCTACTCCATGCTTTTACAATACAGTTTTACAACCAGTACAAAAGAACAGCCCAGGTCATAAAAAACACATAAAGCACAGCTAAAAAGTTTAAGGCCAGCAGTGTAGCAATATTTACCTGGTTCAGTACTGAACATGTGTTAAATTCACTAAAATGACATTAGCTGGGCACTGACACATAGTGTCAGACCAAAATCCACCGGCCTGCTTGTGATCTCCGGTGCTTGGAGCTGCGTGGGTGCTTCGCGGCAGCTCCCAGGCCTGGCCTGGCCTATCCAAAGGTTAAGCTGACCTGCTTCCCCAACCCCTGCTCCTAAATAAGCACTTAAGTCTTCAACCAAATCACTTTCCTAAAATTGTTTACAGCCCAGCGTAAGACAGATCATAGCCATCAAGAAAGGGGGCTGCCAGGAGGCCTTTGTCCATCAGGGAGGGCTGGTGACATCCTCCCTGCATACAGGGCTGGCATCAGGTAACCCTTCCACACCAGACCCCGGATAGGGATTTCTACTGTAAGAAACCCAAAAGCCCTCCTTTAAGAAGGAAAATTATCACCAAGAACTGTTCATTTTTAAAATGTCAGAACAGCTCACCCATGTAAAGAGCACACTGTGAACTTGCACTAGGGAAGTGTTCTTTTTAACGAGCAATACAAAACACATCCAATGGAATTTGACCTAACACAGGGTATTTCAGTTTAAACACTGCCCAAACAATTTCCAAATGGGTTAAAATAGCGTGACATAAAATAATCAGGTTTGCTTTGCAGCAACCTCAGACTCCATTGTTCCGTGAACGGCATGATGTTTTAACCCAGCAACTTAAACCGCATCAGATTCCTAAATCCTGCTACTTGTCACCCATTTACTCATGAAAGAGCTCTGATCAGTGTCTGCAGAGCAACAGTATTCTAGTGGAAGCCAATTTACAAAATGTTTGGGGGGGAGGACATCACAAAAAAACAAACAAACAAAAAAACACACTCTAAGCCATATATATGTACCCTGAAAGAGAAAAACTAAACAGGGAGAAAAAAATATATTACAAATGATTGAAATTGATCTTTTTAACTTTTTTTGAAGCCTGCATGGCAAGCACACTCAAAAGACACTTCCCAAGTTTGCCACAGCCCATCAATTCCCCTCCTAAACATAAAACATTTTAATTACCCTAATTTTAGCAAGGGATACACATGAATAGTGTATTTAGAACAGAAGAAAATACATCCTGTTAAGAAAAAAAAAAATCAAAATACCTTTACTGATGTAATTACACAATGGGATAAATGTCTTTTTTTTTTTTCCTCCAGGAACCTTAATTAGCTCTGAGCAAAAACATCAAAAGACTCTTGAAAGTAATCTCCATGCTTGAGCTCACTCATCTTTAAGATGGATGTACACAGCCAACTCAGGTGGGAAACTGAGGAAAACAATTAGGTCCAGTAACCAGACCAAAGCCATGCATTTCCAAGCAACTTAATACCTTCAAGTTTGGTTTTTTATAATCATCTTACACATCTTAAGAAGTAATTTAATACTTTAAGACAGCACAAGTTGAAAGATGTTAACATATTGCACTTGCAAGTCTGGCATGCACTTAAATTTAGTAAGAGTATTAGAATAATTAATCCTTAATTTGCTGTGACTTACAGGTTGCTGCAGGAATTCTATGACAATGGGGAACATTCTCTTGCATTTAGAAGGAATTTTAATAGATCTTCTAATCCTGCTTGGGAGGTAAAGGCAAACACAGGATACTTCTGCATACAGAAGTCTGCTTAGAATGGTAACTGAGGTCTTTATCCTAAATCTAAATGAAGAAAAGAATGTATGGGAAAAATATTTGTTTAAGTGACAAGACTGCATTGTAAAAAGTAAATAAATAAATGAGTTGTCCTCCAAGAAACAGACCAAGAACAAAAGGAGCTACAAGTCAAAAGAATAAGCAAGAAATGGACACATGAAATGCCACCAATAAATCCAGCAATTAAAAGTCACCAGAAATTCTATTTCCCTTACATCTGTTACTTATTGCATCCGTGTGGTTTACGTATAGTGTATAACAATACTTAAAGGAGGACAGAAGACAGGTAAGGTTTTAGAAGAGAGGACTAACTTTATTTTTGCCATAGTAGCCCTGTTTCAAAGAGTTCTTATCACAGAAGAAAAACATGTTCAGAAACATAAGATGGTGTCTGAAATTACAACCTGAGGATATGGAGATAATAAAAGCAAGGAAGTAAAACACAGGAAACGCTTCTTGAGTTTATCACTCATTTGGATGCGATTGTTGGGAGCATCACATCAGTACTGTTCGTAGGTTGCGTAGCTCATGAAAATCTAACTCTTCAATAATTTGAAGTTTGCGTTTAATTTCCAATAAAGTGGTACTAATCAGGCCTTAGTTTATTGTTCAGCAACATCCAACTACATTCAACTCTGTCAAACGCACATACCAGGAAAGTTAATTATAACAAGAGAGACTTTTCTTTCTGCTGATTTTTAGCTGAATTGACAATGGACATTCTTAAGTAACTGGGTAGACCCTACATACAAATTGACACTATCTTCTGCATATGAAGTCCACACGAATATCGTAAGTCAACTCTCAGACCCTATAAAATACATAAATCATGTAAATTCAACCCCAAAACACGCTATAAATTTGATTAGAAAAAAAAGTGATAAGTCCACGCTGGTACCTACAGATTATTTTGCAAAAATACTTATGAAAACTTCTTAAACCAATTATTTTCCAGCAAGAAATCCTGACCTGTTAAAAGAAGAAACTGAAAATGCAGACTATATACCCAAACCACAAAGTAACACATAAATACTTAAAATAGCAGACAACTTAATGAACAAGAAAATTGCAGCTTATAAGAGAAAAATTAGCAATAGCTATCACTTCATTTGTTTCAGGACAAAATGTTTTATCTTTTCTCTATCACGATGAATCAACAAAACAACAACAAAAAACCAGACCAAGACACATTTACAATACAAAGAGAACAACATCTGAAAATACAACAAAAAAGACTGCAGAGCACACTTAACCAATTTCAACTTCAGTGAGAGCTTTCAGCTCTTCCAAAAAGCTATCTCAATGAACAATGAATTTGGAGAGACAGGGGCCAGCAGAAAATGGTCAGTATCAAAATCTGACCTGAGAAACAACTATTAATTACATGCATACATAATATATATGTTGACATATGAATGACAGACATACGTTTATATGGTTGACTTTCTTTGTTAATTCAGAGAAGAGTAATCCCTAAACATTTCCTATAACATTTAAAGTTCATTAAACTGTAACAAATAGGAATTTTACTAACCTAAAATCTCAAAATTTAAGCTGACTTCACTAGGGCAGACTTACGCTTAGTAAATTAACATAAGCTGCACAGACAAATTATTTTTCAAGGAAACATCAAAATAATACAGACTGTTTTTCTACTATTAAACCAACACAATTATGAAGCTCCTTGTTAGAAACATTTCTCAGAAAATATTATTCCTTGATCACTGAATTTCAAGAAAGCATAACCAAATTATTTTCTGTATTACTCAAGCTAGTTTCAGTTTCAGAAGATGACAAACTCTATTGTAATGGGTATGGCATACTGTATTTTCGAGCCTTTTGTTTGTATGACTTTGCGTTTTTTCTTCTTTTAATTACTAGACAGAAAGGAAGTCCACTAATTAAGATACCAGAAAAAGCATGAAAGTAAGCCCTGGGTAAATACTTCTATTTGGAAAATTAAGAAGTAACAAAAACTCTGTAAACTGCCATTTATAAATGTCTTCTAAATAAGCAGAACAACTGGAAAATGTAAGCTAATATCCCAAGACACATCACCAAAGTAATTTAGTCAAGATTTTACTGAATAAATGAAGAAATAAATTAGTTGACCAGAAGACCATTCTGAAAGGTCTGCAAAAGTAGAAAAGAACAGAAAACTCATGCAACGACAGCAACTTCTCACAAGTTCCAGAACAATTTTGGCATCTGTAGTCAGTGCACTTTCAGTCTCTAGAATGCTGATACAATACACTTAAGTCATTCCATGGATACAAGAGGGAAGGAGGAGGTGGCAGGGGGGTGAAAAAAAGGCGTTCAAATGCTAGATTTCCACATTAAAAATGCACCTGGAAGGTGAAGACAAATACCAGCCTCCCAAAATAGCTTTATTTAAGGAATTCCAACTCTTCAAGTCAAACAGGCTGCGAACAGAAAAATCTGCTAATTCACTGGGAGCAGAAGGATGGAAGAAAAAACAAGCTGATACTGAGAAAAGCCAATCACGCATTTAATGCACCAAAAGAAAAATACAAAAATATGCTCAGCTGACTCAGATTTATGTCAGAAAAACTTATGCAAAGATTTTATACATATTGTCCAAATGGACATTCCTCTCTCCTAATCCTGCTATGATTCTCTGCTGGACTACAAAAAATCATATTAATCATATGATTGTGAAAAATCATATCCTTGAAGCCAAAGGACCAAGCTGCATAATGCAACCATTGTAACCCCAGATTTTGAGACAAACTAACCTTTTTTTTTTTATTATTATTTTTATTACATCAGCTTGTATGTGTCATCTATCAAACAACACAACAGTCCATACTTGTTTTCACATTTAGCATTGCTTTGCAAGCACCTCCTTGGTCTCACAGGATTGTGCTCAGAACATTGCATTTGCTTCAAAACTTACAAGAACTTTAGAAACAGAAGAGGGGGAATTTAAAAAAAGTAATTTTTATGGAGTAATCAGACTGAGTGGTAATGAAAACAATATGAAACTACAGTGACCTGAAAAAAGATGACTACTCTGACATAGCAGAACAGTACAAAACTGTGGATGGACAAGACTACAGGATTAATGAATTAATAAAAATTACAGAATTAAAGCAAATACTTAATAAGAATACATTTTACTGCTAGAGTCGCTATGCCACAAGACAGATGAGTTTTATTAAACTTCCTTGTAAGTAGCGAGCACAGGAAAATTTGGCTCACATAGATCACATCCTCCATACAACTGGAACATAACAAATAGCGCAACAGCATGAACAGTAACATCAGATATAGCCTCCCCAGTGGCAGCACCATACCCAGCCCCCAGACTGGTTATTCAGTCACCACGGAACCATTAAAAGCAGACAGAAATTTCCGCCCCCACCCCCTCCCCATGTTGCACTTGCCAGGATAAGCAGCCACGATGGAATGGTGGAAACAACATGAAGCTGGGGCCCAAAGCCAAGCACCCACGCCACACAGAGACCTACAGCCAGTAGACACCAAGCTGTCCCACCGGTACCCCAGGCTAAAGGCCGATGGGGTGATAACCCCTTAACAGTTAAGCTACTATCCTCCTCCAACTTGATGCTGCACTAGAAGCTCTGGTGGAACAGCAATGAGCTCTACTTTCTGCTAGGTTGGTAATATTCTTGCCGTTTCAGTGGATCTGTAAGGTGACCCAGTTATTTTAATACCCATGACTTGAATTAAAACATGAAAACAAACACTTTTCCAGTTGTTAGCAAAATTGTAGTATGAAATAACTAAGGTAAAATTAATGCATCTGTAAAGCATACCTATCTGCAGGTCCCGTGCCTAACCAAACCGGTAATTCTCCAGACAACTGACAGTAAGGTCTTGTCATTACTTGTTCTAATCTATCATTTCCCCATACCGGTTTAGATTCATATGCTTTGTTGGAGCAGTTTTATTGGAGTGATGAACAATTTTCAATAAAAACCGCCGGAATCATGTTTGATTAAAGAAAAAAATGCATTTCAATATAAAGATTTTTTTTTATATTAAACATTTACAAGAAATTCAAGAAAGTCTTCCTAATGACCTTGCAATACCAATTTGAAGATTTGTCTTCAGTACTTGAATATTTAAATATTTGCAAGTATCACATACTTTGTAACATGCAAAAGCAGTCTTGAAGTGTAGGCATCTTTACTCTCTGGTTATAGTTTGGCTTAATCTATTAAAACCCCAAAAAGTTACCAACCGTTTTCAAAGCAGCTTTCAACGCACGTAGCCTCAGCTATCAAGACTACTTGTCAAAACACTCCAGACTGCAACTTTTGTTTGCAGAAACCAGATATATATATATATATTTTTTTTAAGTTTCCAAGACTTGCTTGGATTTTGCATAATCTTGCAAAAATTAAATTAAAGACTACTTTATTTTAATAACGTAGATTGCACACAGGTACACACACACACTGCTGAACCATTAGGCCCTGGCATCTCTCATAATAGTTCACGGATGACACTGCTTCCCCAAGTTGGTCTTTTTCATTGATTTTATGTTTAACTTCAAAAAAACTACAGTTTTAAAACAGAATGAAACTCTGCAACTGAAGTGTGTTTAAAGAAAACCATAAAGTTCTGCCCCATGACTGAAATCTAGCTATCAGGCCCGAAATCTTTTATCTGCCTACACCCAGAGCAGATTGTACTGATTTTTATCAGGACTAATTCTCTGATTCCAGACTCTAAGTTTACACAGAAGATCTTCGTAAGTTTTTATAAACATCCTTAAAGGCAAGTTTATGCAGCAGAGTCAAGTCTCAGTCTGACCTCCCTGGCACGTAGCTGGTCCAGAAGCATTGAAATAATCCAAGCTTATAAGCACTTTAAAGAATACCAGTTTACTAAACTATGCAGCCAGTTTACAAATGTACTCTTTGCAAAAAGTAAAAGTTTCTGAACACTCCCTCTCCCTCAAACACTCATTCCCTAAAGCTGAATGCATTTTCTAGTCTGCATCTGGCTGAGAACAAGCATATTTATCTGCTTTATGTACAGAACATAGCATGCCTACGATTCACTGAGCTACTTGCTGTCAGTCCATAGGCCCGCTCTGTAGCTGCCCAGCCTGCCTGCAGCAAGGGCAACCTTCTTTCCCGTGCAGATCAGAGAAAAAAAAAGTTTGGCAGAGGAAGGGAAGGCCTCTGCTACCTCAAGACCTACTTGGAAGCTTTGAAAACCTGTCACTGTTAGACAAAATATTTTATAGCATGCTGTACAGTGAAGCAGCTTACTGTCTGTTAGTTGTGGCCACAGCTGCTGTGAGTCATGCAGTAGCCTGGATTAAAAAGAGTTTTAAAATTGACCCGTGCTTCATATACGTAAACGTCTGCTTTCCCCTCTCAAACTCTCCTCTGTGGTGGTGGGAAAACACCAAACAGTTTCAGAGTTCGACAAAGTACAGTCACAAGCAGAGAAAACATTTCCAATTAAACTAAACGGGAAATGGGGATTCAGCCTGTGGTGAAAATCAACATTATTAGCAGGCAAAGAAATATTGCACAAATGAAAAATACATGACTTACAATTCAGAGAAAAGCTAGACTGCAAGCTGTACAATATAACTGGATTCTGAAGCATCCAACATAACCTAGAAACTTTACATCCACATACCTATAAGCTCTATTTACAAATAGATTCAAAAGGGGTAAATATAAAGGACTGAAGAGATTTGTTGTTCTCTTTACTGGAATAAGGGTTTCCAGTTAAGTGCTTGTCACATTTTGTTTTGTTTCTAAGTAAAAGAACATTTGCAATCAAGATTGACTTGGGTACAAAGCAAGTAAGTAAATGTATCTTTTATCTTCCTAAAGTTTGCTCCTTCCAGGAGACCAAAGAACCTCATATGTTGTATAATGGACTTCCTGAGACAGTCAAAATAGATTATATAGTATTGTATGTAGTCTTGCATGTATGTAGACTTTCTTCATTTTCTTTAAACCAAATTACAGCATTCAGAATCCCCCATAAGACAAATTGATAAACATGGGCAGCAGGCATGCAGACACAAAAAACTGTAACATCGCCTGTGCTAGGCAAGAGTATATGACTTTCTAACATGATTTCTCTTGTACACTGAAAATTGAGGGCTTCCAAAAGATATCTGGATGAAAACCAAAGCAACTAAGTCAACTATTAAAAGTAATTAGCCTAAAGTCATATTCTGAGATTGAAATCAAGCGTGCAACAGTTTCTACCTAACTATACTTTATTTTTGCTCTAATGAAACACAAACAGTAGTAGGTAAAGGCATAAAATTTCATACAGTGCCTTCGTAAAAGACTACGTAAGTTTTAGTCAGTGGTCTTCCTTAACCTTTCACTGTTATAAATGCTGCAACTTCAGATTTATATGATATCGCACAAACCCATAAAGGCACGTTTATTTTTTAACGAAAGAAATTAAACACAAGCCAGTTTGAATCTACTTATCTTGTGTTTCAAAGGAAAAAAAATCTTTTGCCGAGTTCAAGGAATACATATTGCTTGAGCTCTACTGCCCCAAACAAGAGTTAACTTTTTACTGTATGTTTGCTCTAAATTGTCTCTGAACAGCAGTATGCTAAGGGCTAGTTAGAGTTCAGTACCAGGAGAAGTTGTATTGAACACTCCGTGACACTTCCCTGTTGAGGCAACCCAGAACTAATGCCTCAGCTTAATTAGGTCCGCGGACAGAATAAGAATGTCACGGCTGATCTATTTTTAGGGGAAAATAACAATAATTAAAAATATATATAACTGCACAAGTGTGTGTGCACGCATACTTTTTCAAAGTAATGGCTCTTGGCTCTGTAGCTAAGGAGAAATTACAGCAGAAAATATACAGTATATTACTCCACACATATTTGTGCTTCTTCACTTTCAGGTAGATAGATACATCTTAATCCAGTATCAGTGGATACACTATCAGACCCTATTAACAATCTAAATCTCTACCCCAAATCAGAGTATTATTCACACAGGAAAAAGTCAACACAGAATTTAACTTCTTAAAGTCTTCTTCATTGATGGGAGTAGAAAATTTAAAAATAAAATGCTGCGTTAACATGCATTTAAAATACATTTAAATTATTTGAATGCCAGAATGGAACATAGCCTGGTAGCGTAATTCTAGGTAAAGACTACGTGCACCGTAACTTTTGTGGGCTAGCAAGTGCTTGCATATAAGGTGTTAGTACAAGGAAGAATTGGCACTATAATAAATAAAAAAATAAAAGCCACACAAACGAACCCTTTGTTCCAGAAGACATAAAATACAACGTCTAGGTGACCCATTTGCAATATCAATCTAAATATAAACAAGAAAAAAACACTCTACTTGAGCAAAGTTGCGGTCTCAAATAGTAAGAAGAAAAATCATGCTGTACTGTCATAAGCTTTAGTTTTTACACAGCATATGAAAACAGTAGCATTAATTCATGCTGGAAGGAAAAGGCAAAGATTTTCCTTAAGTATTTAGAATGTGCAGACACAAGAAGGCTGTTATGAGACAAGAGTGAAGTGTCTGAAATTCTGTCTTAAAGACCTGGAACATAAGTAAAGAGCTAATAAAAAAAATAAGTGTCATTAACTGTCTGTATTTGCAAGCTTACAGTAGAGAGAATTATGTTATGTATTATGTTATCCGTATTATTTGCAACTAAAACCCTAACTTTCAATTAAAAAAAGATTTAAAATTAATATTAATATCTTTTCTTTCTATATACATCACCTAACAGGTATTTGTTCAGGAAAATTTCACATTGAAATTGATATTCCTGTTAGTCTCAAACCCTCCTTAAAATTAACACTTTACATTGAATTAAATATAAAATGATGAGGAACTCTTTAGACAGTAAGTCATCTCAGGGTGATTTCATTAAACCTTAAGATCAAACAAGGTTGCCAAATAACACAAACTATTTACAAGTAAGAGCCCACACACTTGTTTTTAGAAAAGCAACCCCTTCCCCACTATAATTATTGATGAACTGTTCCACTCAATATTTGAAATGCTTCTATTAAAAAAGAAACATCACCATCTTATCCCTATTTCAGTAAGTGCTAAGAAAATATTTGATCTGACTCTCTCTTGAAAAACCTTGAAAATATACTCTGGATCTATTTACTGTAGGACAGAGACATTCATACATACTTTAAGGTACATGCATATATTTTAAGGTAACTTTTTCCATTATAGTAAAAAAGGAAGACACAGTAAGAAGCAGAAATGCACTGTATATTTTAAGAACTCAATCACAGAATATTAATGAATGTAACCAGCATGAGAAGGTAAATCCTCAAAGTCAGCTCTAACACTTGGAAGAACGCTGGAATCCTCTCCCTCGTGCAGCAGCAGTCTGAACAGAATTGAAATGCCTCTAGTCTGTGAATGTGTTAAATATAGGATATCCTAACTGCAATGTATTCACATGTTCTGGTATTTTTAGAAGAGTCTAAAAAGAGTATTAAAAACCTTACATACACTGTTTGGGATGTCAATTTTATTATTCTACTAAGACTTTTAAGTGAAAAACAGGCTTTTAGAGGAATCTGGATTAAAGCCAACTAATACGACAAGTAAACATATCACAGGTCATGCTATTCATGCTCTTCCACAGTAAAACAATAGTTACCACACCTGAAACTTTAAGTATTAATAGCCACTTCCACAAGTTTGAGAAGTGCATATCAAGAACAAGCTAAAAAATTAGTTAAGCTTTTTCTTTCTAGATTTTGGAAAGTTAGCTATTAACATCTGACTATATTTAACTGCATGCTATATTACACTGTTGCTACACGAACAAATCACTACTGGCAGGTTTAAACAAGCAAGAGAGCAGGAAAAAGTACAGGGATAGCATTTAAAACTTAAGAGAAAAACAGTCCCGACAGAAACCTGAACAGACTTACCATGGATTCTGTTCTTCCAACAACAGAAAACCACATTTTGATCTCCGGGACTACAGATCCTTGAAAGAAAAAAAACAATTCTCCACTTCTCTTTCAGCCCTCTACAGCAACCACCACTCTAGTCTGCTGGATTTTCCAAGATACCCATCAAGATAACTGAGCTGGATGCTATGACACGGTATAGCATTTATCAACACCAGCTATAACCAATACAATATTCAGACTCTTATGTAATCAGTTATGCCGTTCTGACTTTCATTTGCTTTAGAAGCTTTATTAAACTTTGAAAACTGCTAGAAAAACAAAAAGGGAGCCCTTTTGTAGAAAAGACAAAAAAAATCTCCAAATTAAACAGGAAGTAATGTGCTGGCCCACAGATGGCTACGAAGTCACATGCAAAAGCCCCCAAAAAGCGATATATTTTTAAAGTAAACTGCATGCACACTCTGCTTCCAAATCATCTGGATTTCATAAAAACTTAACCGCAATGTGGTTGGAAGTCAGGCAGCTTTTAACATCAAAACATCTTTCGGGGTTAGAGCAACCAAATTCTGCACACAACCTCAAAAGGCAATACTGTTCCTGATGCCCGACCACTCCTACCTCCTCAATTTCCATATACCCATTACAAAAGCTACTGCTAATAAAGCTACCTGAGTATTACTATAAGAAAACACGCAACACCTATGAAAAGGTAGAACAAGAAGTCACTGTTTCAGGTCATTTAACATGTGAAGTTATAACTTTAAAACCAAACAAAAAAATCTACGTATAAAGCATTCAGTTTAAGAAATGCTGCTAGGTATTTTCCCGACTTAAAACAAAACAACCACACGAAACTGTTTACAGTGCTCTGGCACCTAACAGTTATTGCATAATGAGACGTGTTTTATCTGGCATGCATGCATACAGCATATATGCTTGCTGCATGGTTGCTCAACTATGCTCTGGGGCTGTCCTGCCTCAGAAAACACCCTTAGAGCAAGCTCAGGTGAACAAGCTGATGTGTAAGAATTGTGCTCTCCCTGACATTCCTGGCAGGCCTATAAAACTTCTAATTAAATAAAATATGAGCAGCTGTGAAGTAGAAGTAACACACAAACATTCTGCCTGTCATTAGGTGGAAAGAGGATCAAGCAGGGGGTCTGTCAGTGACATAACGCTGTCATATACTCCTTGACTCACCTTCCTTGTTCTTGGTTTGCTTTTACATTAATGTCACTGTGTTTGCAATCAATCCACCAGTATCACAAAATGAAACCATCTATGCTAAGAATAAGCAGGTATACAGTATTTCAATGCAAGTTGTGTCACTTCTCTGCTTGTAGGACCTTAGCTTCAACACAATCTTTTTAGATTGCTGCAGGACAGGAGTGACCATCACTTGGTAATTAAGAACATTTAGCATGGAAGGGGTATGGAAGGTATAGTATGCACCTTACCCATTAAAAACTCCTAATTGGCATAGACTTTATTTACCTACTAAATTCTGCAAACTAATAAAAATCCAAAGAATTATCAAAGCATGAATTAGTTAGATGTTTCCTTGAGGATGAGCAGATTACTACAAAAGGGAAACAGTCAAAATTATAGTAGAAAGTAGAAGTTATTTTTCTTTATAGACATCTATAGATGGGTAAGAAATGCAGATTCTCTGAATACCATTTTAACTATCTTTATACAAAGCCAGAGACAAGTATCAAGAGCCCACAAAGACTTAACATGACAGGCAGGTCTGCAGTGAACATGCAAAGCGTTCTCACAGTGTGCTACTGACAGCAACTATTTTGTCACATCCCAGGAAAAAAACAACTGTTTTCCTAGCCACGCTGAATAGTTTCAGAGTTGTATTTCACTGTTTAGGACAGTGCCACCTATTGACCAGCCCCTGCATTTTCTTTTAGTACAGCACTTTTGAAGCACACTGAAAAACAGAAGTTAAACAAAGATAACTGGGTTTGCAATCTAACTCGGATCCCATGCACGGCATCAGTAACTGCATATTTCTGAAAGCAAGTATGAGCTTTAATTTCTTCAGCTATAAGGTATCTTCATATGAACACGTGACAGCCAACCTTTTAACACTGGAGAAACCTAAATCTATTCTCATACTTGCCTCTCCCTCTCATTTTAGATACTGTCATATTTTAAAAGTTTAGAAAATTTTAAACAATCTATTAAATTTCTTTCCTCAGCAAAGGAGAAAGTGAAAATTTTAATTTTTATGCTGGTAAGAGACACATGACTTGAGATGCGTTAGAATAATTATTAGGAAACATCAACAGGATAATGATAGAAAGGAAAAAATCCACCCATTATTACTAGCTTCTCAGCCACGCTCACTCAATTCTCTAATATATTTTGCCCTGCTCAGCTTGAAAAAAAATAATGCCTTTGTATTCTTCCTTAGCCTACTGTTTTTAGGAAGCCTGTTACAGGAAAAATGTGCTATTATTTGCTTACAGTTAAGTAGCGTACACCCCTTGAATTAATTGCTTGAAAATAATCCTATTTAATTACCAGTGCAACTTATTTCAACACAATGAAAGACAATTATGTCTATCCAACACCTTGCTGACTTAAATTAAGCAAAAGTTTCTATTCTACATATGCTAAAAGTAGAAATCTGTCTCTTGCTTATTTAAGATCAAGATTCAAGACATGACCTTTTTAAAAACAGAATTCCAATACGTGGCAGGCATGCAGCACCAAGATGACCTGCAGTCACTGCCTGGCCCACTGGATGTTTCTGCAACTGATAGCAACTAGATATCTAGATATCTAGCAACTAGATATTCTGCAACTAGATATCACAGTTTAAAATGAAAAAAAATTCCACTGCATGTTTTGAAACATTCAACAGAAATGCTGTCAGAAGGCAGTCTGAAGTCCGATACATATTTAGTCTGGCATATCGTAAGATCTACTATTTGCTTCTCAAATTATTAACCTGCTCGATAAAAATAGGAGCAGAATATTGAGTTACATTTGCCAGGTCCCGAGTAGTTTTCTCAGTAATAACTGATTGTTAGCAGAACATACCTGACATCTGGTATTCCTTTACAGAATGTCAGAAATAAGCCTTTAAAAGCCAGTATCACACAAGATTATCATTTCAAGAACTGACTATGAAATGAGCAAAGTTGCAGGGAAAAAATGTAGTGCTGTTTAGAAGTAAGTAACTACATGAAATAACTTAAAAGATGTAAAACAACTAAGTCTTCAGCCCATGTACTAAGCGGCAAGGAAGAATAGATTGTTCTGAAAAGTTTCATGTACTAGTGAAGGCATGTGAAGAAAAACTTGCTCTACCTGTACCTCTATGTACACTACACAATAACTAGAAGGACTTTTGGATACCACAGTTACATAATTCATAGCAAATTTAAAATAGAAAGATTATGCCTCTTGTGCAACCAACTTGATAAGGAAAAGTCAGTCAATTAGTGGAGTCCTCCACCTGGTGGCTGGAGTTGTATGTGCATTCTATATATTACCACCAACAGGAGTACCATACACCCAAGATTCCAGTAAGTCAGGGCAAGAGTTATTATCCCTGCCTCACCAAACTACATAATATGCTGTAGCTCTCTACTATAAAGAAGCAAAACTGATGTCATGTATGCAACTACATACTGTGCAAAAGATAAGGCCTTGCCTTCATAGCAAAGTAGAGACAAACTTTATTTTAGATATTTTTATCCATTCACCTACTACAAAAATTACTGCACATACTTTATTCTATTTACTGCTTTTCTTAGCCAGATACTTCTGCTGTTTTCAGCAAAAGTGCTAAATAAACTAGTTTATTAACTCAATTTAATAACATTGCCAATTTTTGGCTTAGAAAACTGCCAAATAAACCTGCAGTAGAGCTTTAGACTTAAATGTCATAACTACTACATCCATATGTTTTTTCTTGCATTATCTCTGTGTATTTTACATAAACATTTCCCAGCTGGTATAAGAGTATGATCAATATGACATGCACGACAAACTCAAGGGAAGCAAGTTAACGTTTTCCACGAAAGGTAGATCAACCCCCCCCCCCCCCCCCCCAAGAAAAAAAAAAAAACAACACACAAACAAAACACTTTTTTTTCCTCCATAACACTTACACAAACTGACTTCCATACCTTGGCAGCTACAATGCTGAGGCCCATTCCGTTTTGTTTTTTCAATGTTACAGTTATAATTTCAGGTTCTTTCCTCAAAGGCTGAGCCTATCAAACAAGGCAAAAGAAAGAAAATGAAAGATGACAGGAGTTCACATGCACTACCAGGCTATGAAAATTATTGTGCAAAACAGCTAATCTACAATAAAAACTAAGCTGTTAAAGCAGCAGCACATCTCTAAATCTCATCTCAGATACCATGCCTGAAACTCCATTTTCAAGTTGGAATCCCTTAACGCTTGATAAATATGAATTCACGTTATCAAGTATTGCATCTGTGTTCTGAACACTAACAAAGTTATGAAATCTACCTACTGTTCTCCTCCAATTCAGTAAAGAGATGATTACTTATTCACTATTTGAAATGTTAATGTGTACAAATGTAATGTCTATAAAACATTATAAAATGTTTTCTTTTAATGAAAGCCAAAGTACCGACTCAGTATGCCACTGTTAAAAAGATGACGGTAATCTACATGGAGCTCAGTTTGTAATACTTTATCTAGAAGATAATTTTGAAAAGATATTAAAGGGCTAATTAGTTTTAAAGGCAAAGAGTTGAAGCCTTAAAAGAATGTTCAGAAAATTTTCACTTCTGAAAACTACGTAAGTCAAATAAAACTCAACCCCCCGCAAACATTTTCAGTAATTTATTTGCATCTTTGCAATATTGCCAGTTCCCTGCTCTCAAAAAGTTGCCAGTCTTATTTAGCTGAAGCATATAAATTTATTCATGTGCAACCTAGTTTGTATTCATATTAAAACCCGCCAAGTGCAAGCTCCACAAGACCCATGAGAAAGTAGAAATAAAGCAAAGGAAATTAATTTAAAAAATATTGACACTGAGTAAGTTCAAATACTACAAAAGCAAGTAGATTTCAAACTAGTAAGATTCTAGCACTCTTGTGCCAAAGTCTGCAGAAGTACAGAATCTGCTTCTACTGTAATCAGGATTTACTCCATTAATTTAAGTAGAAAATTTATTAAACTAAGTCAAAAAAAAACCATACACACTGGAAAAAGTTAGCCACTGGGAACATAACATCATAATTAGTCTATACCTGATTTTACTTTTTGTCTAACAATAGAAGAAATTCTTCAGTGAAGATCTGAGAAGGACGACCTATCCTAGGCAATACCCCTGACTACCTCACCAACTATAAAAGGGGATGTTTACCCAATGTTTAGATTATGTGGACATGTTGCACCAAGAGGTGGTGTGTGGGCCACCACCATGAACAGACTTACTGTGCTCTCAAACATGGCACATTCAATTAACATATATGCACCAGAGAAGAATGCCTAAATTCTGTTACCTGGACCATCTTAAAGGGTATTGATTTCGGTAGAGGAATTAAATAGTAGCATCTTGCATTTCTCTGTGTAGCTTTTTAAGGCACACTGGCCAGAACTCTACTTTTTCTTAGTTTGAGGAACAGCAAGTACCTAGTACATAACTTCAGATGACTTTTGATTCCACTAGTTCTAAAAAAATGCATTTCTTTAGAGCAACAAAGGGAAGAGGAAGAGCAAATCATTTCAGGACTGATGCATCATCTATAGATTTAGGAGATGCTCTCTTCTGTTTTGGGACTGAGGCCCAAACACATTCTTCAGGATGCTAGATGACATAATGTCATCTAACAAATGCTGGGTTCTGAACAGAGCAAATGAAGCTTTCAAGTCCCTCTGAATACCGAGGAGTAAGCATTTCTCTTAGAGGGCCTTAGGAAGACAGGTAAATTCCAGTTTACAGTCACATTAACGGTTATTTACAGATACACGTCCATATACACTTTTGCCAGTGTTTAAAAGGAGTTTCTTTGCTGTTTACTCCAAAGTGGTGGGGGAACACAACAAACAATCTTATGTGAGAATTCTATCATGCAACAACCTAAAAAAAAACACCCCACCTGACTCACAAAAATCTGCAAATAGTTCCTTAAATTTACCAAATCACTCATGAACTACATGTTTAATTAAGCCTGTTCCTCCTGACAAGAATTAAAACTTACCACACGCAACACAATGGCTTACCAAGAAATCACTATTCAATTTTCACCGTTATTCCCTGAATTAATACTTACTAGCTCAGCATTCTCATGTGACAGGTGACTTTCATAGTCTGCACCTTCAAAGTATATTGTCCATGTGCCTGGTGACCGTGGATGAGGTATTAGTCTACAAAAACCTGAAGGAGAAAGTAATGTTAACATAGCCTTGGTATTTTGTCAACAGATTAATTAAAATCAAATAGCCTGCCACCAGGAAATAATCAAACAGAAGTATTCATCTTTTTTATATTTCGAAGTATGTGTAATCTTGTATCTTATATGCAATTAGGTGCTTCACTACAATTTTATGAAACCTACAAAATTTTATACTTCTACAGCTGCTGCTTCTGCGAAACGTTTATTTGAAAACATTAAGAGCTCATAAAAAGCTCTCGGGCTGTAAAATACAGCTTCTACCAACAGGAGATGTGAAATATCAAGCCCTCTTGTAGAACATGAGCAGCTATCACTCAGAATAAGACAGCACCATGGAAAGCTTCTGCTTTGCACAGAGTCTAACTAGCCAGTCTAAGCTTAAATTTGGCAGAAGTGAAGCTTTGCCTAGACTAATATTCAGTGCAATTCTGCCACTAAAAACAGGGTTTTATTTACACAGCAATTTCTAGAATAAAAAATAAATAACTACATTAACTGAGAGGCTAGGCTGGTGCTTTGTCCATTGGCAATGTCTGTGTCAGAGACAGAAATTTAAATGAGGCGCTTCAGTCAGGTGATTTCATTATTTTATTTTTGAAAGTTATCCATTGTTCTCTCCTAAATCAAGGAGGGTGAAAATCCACATTAGTCTGATTACAAATCACATCATCCAAAAAGATGAGCTTTTCCTCTTCACAAAGATCATCTTTCAGCAATTCGGTTTACACTGATTTACTGCAAACCAGTCACTTAGAATAATTTAAGAGATACCTTAAAAGTAAAAATTTGCATATACGCATCAAAAAAGGCCTTGTATGCAATAACTATACAGAGATTTTTAAAGCAAATGAATTATACTTCCTCATTACTTTATTCTGCTAGTCCTCTTCAGTCTCAAGACTATATCCTCTGTAACTCACTTTCCAAACACTCAGTTTCCTAGCAATTGTGGGTTTTTTTTTGTTGTTGTTTTTGTTGTTTTTTTGGGGGGGTTTGTTTGTTTTTAAATGCAAGAATATGGCATTTCTATAAACTAAGCTGGAACTGACAATTGCAAAACTTCTGTTGGACACAGTAGTTCTGCTTCGTATACAGCTTCCTCTTCTGTTCTGCCTGTCACGATATTTCTGTGGAAGGTTTTGAACAACCATTTTAAAACAGAAAACTTAAGAAATTATGTAACAAAAAAATGTAATAAAATTGAGTAGCACAAGATAAGCATAGTGGTTGAACAAATTACGATAATTGCCGTGAGTCAGACCCACTACTTTGCTTTCTCAAGTTTGATTTACCCAACCATACTAGCTCTCTCTGCTCCTCATTTGAAATTTGTTTAGACTGCAAATTCCCAAGCCATATATTCTTACAGTGAGATGAACATTAACGAATTATTTTAAGCTTAAGTGTTTTTTAATGTTATATGAAAGCAGTTTACACGTAAAAAATTGCCTAAACTATTTAATTCTCATTAGCTTTAAAAGACTGGTGATATTACTGAAGTATTACAAAATTTACATTTATGTATTTTTTTTTTTTGCAGTTCTAGCACCAAAATAAAAACTAACAAAACAGAACAAAAACCTTTTGGAGCAAAGGCAAAGCCAAATGTCAGTAGACACTAGTAACTAAGCAGTGCTTTCTCAGAACCTTGAAAGCAAATGAAAGGGATGGGGAAAAAGTATAAGAATTCAAGAACACTGTATAGCTTTTATGGGTTGCAAAATTAGACAATACGCTATAAAAAAATCGAAATACACATAAAGAGAAAGTCATTTACAATTAACTAAAATGTATTTTGCATTCTGTGCTCACTACACCAAAAATGAAACTCATCATAAAACAGAAGAACTGACCTCTCTGACACAGAGGATCCAAGAATTCTTGTAAACCACTTGGAACATTTCTGACAACATCACAAGAATAGCCATCTTCTGGTAAAAGAAAAGGCAGCTGTAAGTCGGGGTCCTCTTCCAACTGGACTTCTCTGCCATCGCTGCGAGCAAGTTCATCAGCCGTATTTTCTGCAACAGTTACTACATTTTCTATCAGCTCCTGGACAGAAAGTAGAAAGACACTGTTATTATAATGAAAATTTAAAATAACCCCTTTAAGGAAAAAATAAAATAAGAAAACATTAAGACTTCATGAAAAGAATCTGGGAAATTGAATATCAGAGATGAAACTTCTTTGGCTCCACTTTGTACACAAAGGATGCTGCACTGCTTTATTTGTCAAATCCCATAGATAGTACAGTTAGCAAATAAAATTCGACAGCATTTGTTTTTATTTCAGTGTTTTCAAAAACTGTGTCACATTTGTACTTGATAGGACAAGTGCATTTAAAAAATATCTAATCTAGAATGTGCATGTTCAAGAGGCAAGTTGGAATCACAGGCAACTTTAAAATTTTGACAATTTGTTGAGTATACTCTGTAAGACTAAATATATAGGAAAGAAACATATGACTTATGTAAACCGGTATTTTCAGCTCCATCAGGACACACATACCCCATAAAGGGCCAATGGCATATACAGTTGCCTAGTTTGGAAGGTTTATAGAACGAAGTCTTTAATTCTACACGCCCTGTGAGCTCAGTGCAGTACAGAGAACCCCGTTAAGATAGATAACTATTTTTAAAATAACAGTAGAAGCATAGGGACATAGAGTAGAATCACTCAAGGTGCAGCAAGGAGCTGCAGATATTACATTTGGCACTCAACTGTTCTGCTTAGTATTGCAGAAAGTTCTGTGAAACTGGTATGGTCTTCACGTTGTAGCTACGGTGGTGGCACAGTGTGCAGCAGTCTTCCTACTACATTTCTGAGAACTGTAAGATTTCAACAGGGTACCTATCACTAGATTGTATGGATTGATAAGATTAATACAGAAGTTAACAAAAATCAATTTCCTAACAACTTCACAAAAAGGTCCAACCAGCATGCAGTTTCTGTATGCTTCTATTCATCCCAAATTACTCACGAGTACACAATGAAAAGGCTGCTCTCTCCCACCCTCCCCTCACCCCAACAGTTCCTTTGTTTTTCTGTTACTTTAAATGCCTTAGGCAGGTAAAAACAAGTTTTAACATGAAAGTTTTCAGTTATTACCTTTGCATTGTACAGGAAAAATAAAACAGGCAACTATTAAAGTGATACAACTCATCCTTCTCAAGCACTTGGTGTCTTCAAAGTTATGCAGTTTTCCTTAGGAACCAAGGAATCACCTCTCATTTGACTCATCACTGAATCTAACCGAACAGGAAGAATCAATACCTAAATGTAACTTTACTGCTAGCATTGTTTTTGGAATAGAACTTACCCCTGAGATGTATGGTTTTCCTGGCATTGAGTTGTAATTACTACAATTCATTTACCTGAAGCTGCTACAGATATTCCACGCAGATTACCTAACTGTAAGTATTCGCTTTACTCAAGATTTGTGTGTGATTTCCAGTTTCATTCTACAGCTTCTACTTGGCTCCCAAAACCAGCTTGGCAATCGGGTCTTAATCTCATTCCTGTTATGCTATTGCGCCACTCCAAATATGTAAGCCTAGTGTAACAACTTTATTACTTGGGCACAAAGCAGCATACAGGCATGACAAAAACATACATGTATTCCCATTCGAACGTTCAGTTTCAGCAAATTTCAAGGGGGAAGTCAGATAAATCCAGACTGTCTTTAGGAAGTGCTCTCTGAGAAAAGCTTTTTTTTTTTACTGTAAAAGGTGCTAATTTCTAAAAGGATTACGTCAAACTAAAATATGTAAGCATAAATACACTTACATTCCTTTGAGCAGATTCCAAGACGTGAAATTTTTCAGCTTTGGCAGCAGTAAATCAGGGTTTGAATGTACACGTCTTTTTAATAGCAAGGAACAAAGAAGTACCAAATAGCACTTCATTGCAACAGGGAAAACTAGCCATACTATAATCCTCCTCTGACACTATAATCCTCCTCTACCACAATTAGTACTGTGGTTCTTTGAGGTCCCTAGAGAACAATAATTAAAAAAGTGGAATTCTACTTGTGTAAACAGGAAATATAAGCTATGTTCTTCAGCAAAAGACTTTCGGGTTTGGTAATCAATATATAAAAATCAACTGTACCCAAACCACAAGTCAAGTAAAGACCTTTAGAACCATTGTATTAGTACCTTTGATTTAATAAAGTGATACATCCACAGTTATTAAAAAACACTCTTTGTACACAATGGATTCAGTTGCATAAAAATTGGATTATCACCACCTTTTTAGACTTTTGATTTCAGTCAGCTGTCCTGTAATCATGTTTTACCTCAAGAATTCTCATTCACATATGATTACACTTCTGCAAGGAACAAAAAACCTCTTTTGACTTTTGTCAAGAAGATTCTTCCCATGGATAAGAGTTGGAATCTCATCTTAAATAGCAAGATAATAACCAATGCAGAAAGCAACGTATGTATGTGTATGCATATATACATATACACACATACAAACACATCTACACGTAAGAGTTGTAAGTTTCTTGTATCAATGTATCCAAAGGTGTTGTCCACTGCTTTATGAAAGGATTCAAGATTCACAGATTTTCATGTTCTACATGTTAAAAAAAAGGAAAAAAAGTGTTCCAGCTTCTTTCATTTGATCTCTACAGTCAAAATTTCAGTCTTTGTTCCTTGTGGTTATACACAGAGCTCGCTTTTTGAAGTGGAGTGCTCTTTGTGCCTCTTTTCTACCACCTTACTGGATTTCATCCACAAATTCTGTAAAGTGCAGCTACACCTCCCTGAGTTTGCTCAAGATGTATAGGTGTTACCATACCTTCTGATTTGGTGCCTGAAAGATTTGTTAATATCCTGCTTGAGCTGCAGTGAAGTATACACAAAGTTGGTGGTCAGAAGCATGCCAGTAGCACCAATGCTGCTTACTGTAGACTGCCTGCAGACTGCCTGCTCTGACTCTTTTTCTAACAATTCCAAATCAATCAACAACAACAAGATAGCTATTTTCAGCCATGGTGTTTTCACCTAGCCTATGTTCCTCAGGTATGTTAAATAGTGCAGCAAGTGATAGAAGAGACTTACTGTTGGGATAAGTGGTTCATCTGGAGCACAGTGATAATTCTGCAACAAAGCTTGTAGCTGCAGAGAATTCAGCTTAAAGCAAGTACTGTTAATATTTGGAACATCTGCATGTGAGTACTTGTCCATCGTAAGCAACGTGGTTGCCTGAGGGGAAAAAAGTCATAGTAGACAAATCCAAATGAGAATGAAACCTTAAGTCTTGCTTCAGAGTTTTCTTTAGTAAAGAGACCATAAACAAAGCAAGAAGCCAGATTTGCTACAAAAGCAACTTAAATATCCCCCAAACAACCACTAAATACACCTCCTGCACCTGTAAGACAAATGAACACTAAACCTATCGCAAAAGAGGCATACTGATTTTTCCAGGTACTCTTGTCTTTTTCAGTGTTTATTTAACTTAGTGTTATAAACAGAAATAGAACAGCATGTTGGCTAAAATCACCAAGTATCAATTTTACTTATAGTTTTAATATTAATGAGGTTGAACATACATTTTGTATCTTTACACGCTATCCCAACAGTCCAGAATAAACTCATACAAACTATGCTCACCTACATGCTGTTCTCTAGGAACATACAATGGAGAAACATTCTTTTCAAATACAGAATTGTGACAAGTGTTAATCAGAAATACACTCACCTGCACTATTCTGCTTAGGTGGCAATCAGCAGCCAGTTCTAAACCTTGTTTTTCTGCCCAGGCTTCAATATGGCCCAACTGTTGACGAACAATAGCTCCCCAATAATGTGAACACAGCCCTGAATCTGGGGCTGTAACTAGTCTGTTAAAAAGCCACATGTTGATAAAATGAAACAACTGGGAGAAGAGCTGTATAGTCAGCGCAGCATTCACTCTACATCGTCGCAACAGGGACATAGCTCCAGTCAACGTATGCAGCACATCATCTACAGAGATAAAACAAAGCAAGTCAATTCACATACCACGATATACATACAACTGGTTTAGGCCATACATACTTAGACATATGGACACTCAACCCAAGTTAATGAATACTAAGTAGAACCTACATGAGTTTAAGTTCCACACACCTTCAGAAATAAATGTATTGCTTCATATCTCTTTAATGGCTTTCAAGATTAAGCAACATTAAACTGACAGCTGAAATAAATATTTAACTCCTGAAGTGAAAGTAAGTAAAGGCAAGTGACTGACAGGCTAGCTACAACGACATACTCTGATGGACCTATGGCTCAAACTAGGAAGAGGTTGGAGAAATGAAAGCTGAAGGCTGCTTTGGCTGCAGTGCCTCTAAGATGTAGGGGTTCAAAATCCTGACAGAAAAAAAGACAAATAATAGAATTACAGTTCCAGACTTCAGGAGGGAATACTTTGATTCATCTATTCAGATTGGCATGTTCAGGCACGGGAGACTGCCCTGGAGGGCAAAGGGGCCCAAGATAGCTGGCTGATCATTTAGAACCAAAGCACAAGAACAGTCAGTTCTAATGGGCAGAAAATCTAGCAAGCATGGCAGAAAACAAGGAACTCCCAACGGAGCTCAAACACAACAAAGAAATACAAAGGTGGAAGTGGGGATGGGTTACCTGATAGGAACACAGAAACAATGCAAGCATGACATTTAGAAAGCCAAATACCTGTGAAAATTGAAACTAGCAGCAAAGGATGCAAAGTGCAACAAGAATGGCTTCTATTAAATTCACCAGCAGCTTATTGAAAGCTAAGGAAAATGTGGACCCATTGCTCAGTGGAGCTAAGTACCTACTAACAGACATAAAAAAAAAGAAGCTGAAGTACTTCATTTTATTCTTTTTTTAATTTGTTTAGTTTTCACTAGTAAGGTCCTTTGTGCATAGTAGCAGAGGCTGTGGGCATAGCAGTAGAGGAAGATCAAATAAAGGACTACTTCATCTGACTGGACATGGTAGTTAGTCTACAGGGTCAGACAGGATGCATCTCAAATTGGTGAGGAAACTGGCTGACATCATTGCAGAGCTATTATTATTAAAGTACTATGATAATGGAGGAGCATCCTGATGACTGGAAAGAGGCATTGCATCCATTTTCACGAAGGGCAAAAATAAGGACCAGGGATCTGCAAGGCCAGCCAGCTTAACTTTAGTCCCTGGGAAGGTTATGAGGTAAATCCTAGTACAAGCCGCTTCCAAAGCATACATACGAGGTGTTTTGGAAGAGCTAGCATGGATTTACCAAGGGCAAATTATGCATGACCAACCTGACTGCCTTCAGTGGTAAGATGACTGCCTTAGTAGACAAGGGGACAGCAGTGGATGTTGTTCCTTGCCTTGCCCTTTAGCAAGACTTTTGTCAGATTTTTCCACAGCATCCTAATACTGAAATCATTGAAATAAGACTGGATAAGCAGATGATAACTCAGGTAGAGAAGTGTCTGGATCACTGGACTTGGTGGATTCGTGGTTATATAGTCCAGCATTAATAGTTATTAGTACCCAGCTATTAAGTGGATTCCTTCATAGATTAAGGCTGGGATTGATACTGTTTAATGACTTAATTAGTGACCTGTGTGACTGGATGGAGTGCATTCTCAGCAAGTTCACATAAGATACCAAGCTGGGGGGAAATATTGACATACTGAAGGGTAGGGTTATTATTCAGAAGGACCTCAAGAGGCTGGAGTAATGAGCTGACAGGAACTTCATGAAGTTCAAAGGCTTCTGGGAAGGTATATCTGCAACAGCATAGCTGGGCGCCATCTGCATGGAAAGCAGTCTTCCAGAAAATGATGAAGAGAACCTGGTAAACATTAAGTTGAATATCCTGGCCTGGAAGGTGGCCAGTTGCATACTAAGCTGTTAAGTTAGCAGCAGTGCAGCCAGCAGAAGGGAGGGAAGTGATCCTTCCTATCCATTCAGCATTTGTGAGACTGCATGGAGCAAAGCATCCAGTTTTAGACTCCCCAGCACAAGGAAGATACTGATTTAATGGAGCAAACTCAGAAGTGAGCCACCAAGATGATTAGGGGGCTGGAAAAAAGGACATAAAAGAGGGAAGGAGAAGTGGATTTGGTTCATTCTGAGGAAAGAGCAGGCTAAGGGCAGAGCTTCCTGCTGTCTTCGCCTGTCTAAAAGGAGGGTTAACAACTAGACACCTGTGAAAGGTGCACAGTGATAACAGAGCAACAGGCAACAAACAAAAATTGGAGCATTGGAGATTCCAACTAGATATATTAAAAATATTTCCACCAAGAGGATGGTCAAATGTTGGAACAGGTTACTCAGATGTTATGGAATCTCCATCCTTGAATGGAGATTGAAAAACTCAGTTGGGCAATACTCTGAACAACCTGATCCAGCTGAATCTGCCTTGAGCATTAGGATAGATTAGATGACATCCAGAAGTTCCCCCTGTGATTTTAAAAGCCAATACAGATCAGTCATATGCCGTTACTGTCCTTTCCTGTTTGAATCAGTTTGTTATGAATGATAACTCTCTCACAGGTTAGGGCAACTTGTATTTGTCATATCATTGTTAAGAAGAATTCTATTTATTCGTTATTAATTGCATGGTTTAGAATACACAAGAAAAGTTCAAGCAGTCTAACCTATTTTAGGCCTCTGAGGATTATTTTCCTCTGGATCATCAAGGAACGCTGGCATATAGTTATTAAGCTCTGACTGCAGACAATGAACGAGGTACCTGGAAGGGAGGAATGGGGGTAGGGAGGGAAGAAGGGAAAAAAAAGAACATTTAAACATTTACATTTTTTATACGTTTATTATTAATGCTTCTAAATAAGAGATCTGGAAAATTACAAAATTGCTGAAATCAGTCTTAGGTCTGTTACTATAGTGATCCAAGTAATATTTTTTTAAAAGGATACAGAGAAACCAGTTCTCCTATGACTTTCCTAGAAATACTGGAAGAAGAATTAGATCATCAGGGAACAAAGAGCCACTAAAACACAATATTGCTACCACAAACATAAGAGAAGGTCATATGCTACACAAAGAATGCTGTCAGGCCAATCTTTAGGTCTGTAAGATTAAAAAAGTAATTTTCCCCTGAATAGAAATGCACTTTTTCCATTTTAAAATCTACCAAGAAGAGCACTAAACATAATTTTCCTGTTCTGAGCCAATGCACAAGATCCTGAAATGGTCCCAGTCTTCTGTGACAAGGAATCTTTCACTCTTGCATTTCTCTTTCAAACCAGTGAAATGAAAATTTTTAGTATTCTTTCACTTCTAATAATTAAACATTTTCTTTAACACTGCTTTATTGCAAATCATTTATGCATTTTTTTTTGTTAAGAACTGAAACTAAAAGGGAATCAAATTTTAATTACATAGACAAAGGAAAATAGTTCATGGATTTCTACTATTCCCCTTTCTGTTTCTGGTAACATTTTCATCTAGACAACAAAAGGGATGGCAATTTCAACCAACTCTGGTATATGCCAGTTACTGCCATCAAATAACATCTTCACAGCAGACTTCTTTCTTTTCATGCTTCTGTTATGCTTCCTTATTTGTCTTCTAAAAATACATTTCACAGCTCTTTTATCCTAAAGTGTAATACATCCATTTGAAATCTTCCATGTTACAGTGCACTTAGGGGAGAATTCACTCACAGCCAAAATTCATAAATACCATTTCTCATCCAGCCTGCTCATGTACAGAGTAAAATACAATGCCATTTCTTTCCAGCCATGGAAGTATTCAGTTAGCTAGACAGTCATTGAAAACAGAAGTAGCAAGACATCAATTAAAAGTGATCTGTGGTGAAGAGGCATAGGTTCATTAACAGTTATTAGTCACTTAGAGATGATATAAAAATGGAAAGACTGTCAAAATAGCTACTTACTATATCTTATTTACCCATAATTCTCCTTTTTTTTAAAAAAAATCTGTGCTAGTACATGCAAAGTAGTTTAGCGTTTCTCTGATATTCGTTGAATGTTCTGGAAGGGATGGTAAAGTATCACAAAGTACAAAGCTCTTTAATAATCAATCCCAAGCCATTAAGCCCATTTGAGTAAATACTAGACAAAACGTCTGAAGTGCTGAGTAGAGAAGCATGTTCTTAATCTAGATGTTTCTAATAATAATAATAATAAACTATAGAAATTACACAAGCTACTAACTTAATAAGAATCATGTTTTTTCAAGAAAACACGCACCTTGGATTACGTGCACACATTAACCACCACCCCCTGGACCTTCTCATCAAGGCTGCTCTCAACCTGTTCTCCGCCCAGCCTGTATTTGTGCTTTTATCTAAAAAAGTATCTATTGTGCTTGTATCTAAAATAAACACCCTACAAATGGGGGAAGGGTGTGTACAAGCCAACCAAGGTACACTAAGCCTTCTCTAAACATTAGTTTCAAAGGCAAATTTGCTGAAAAACACTTGTTCAATACTGGCTTAAAAAATAAAACTAAAAGGACAAAAATTAAGCCTTTCTTGCTGATTATCACCGTGCTCACTCAGTGCTGTTATCTTTGTTTGAGGATATCTTTATTTGAGCAACCTTTCCTCAGAGGATTTCCCTTCCCACTGGGTACCTCATTTAATTTTTCTTTTAATCAGTACTGTAATTACTTGAGTTGACTAACATGGGTTGATTTTACTCCAAGCCTAAACTTGTCTTTACATTATGTTTTTAAGAAAAACATTGTGCAAATTGTTATTTATGAAAGGAGTAGATTATTAATTTAATCAGAAGCCCCGAAGAGCACAAGGTTCATTACATTACAAGCCCATAAATATTTAGGTCCATGTACTTAAACACTAGACTTAAACACTATCAGAAAACCTAATCTTTCTCCATACCTCTAAAAAACCTTAAACTATGAGATAAAGTGTTGCTTAAATTAGTTCGCTAACTAACACAAGAATAACTACAAAATATTAAGCAGTTCTCTAAATGCCCTGAGATTAAAGCTATGTGTTTTAACAAATGCTAACCAAAAAAAATTCAAGTATCAAACTACAGAAGAAAACCTCAAACTTCAAGCTACAGAAACTTAGTACTAAAAACAGTGACTGGCCACTCAACATCTTATTCAACTAGTTATGGTTCAAAGCCTACCAAACTTTCCATACCAAAATGGGAAATCCAGACAGATTGTTATTCCTTTAATGAAGAAACACATGAAAGTGATGCAGATGAAACTCCTGGCATAGCCCAGTCATCTCTATTCGTAAAACAAAAAACTGTAAAATGTAGTCTGGTCTGTCTTATAAGCCCTCCTCTCAGATATTTAGCAAGACATGAAAGACATTATTGCTATAACTAAAATTTGTGAAAAAGAGAAGATATTCTAAAAAACACAGAAATAAACTGTCACATTAACATATAGAAAGTTAAGTGAAAAAGAAGTTCATTAGCCTTACTTGAATGCCATTTGAACCAAGTGTGCCAAAACATCTTGTGCATCCACAGTAATTCGGCTAAGGTCTCGGTCTTGCTTTATGAAATTCAGTAATTCAGATGCATTTGCCATCCAAAAGGCAAGTGCCCCAGCAATATTCTTCTGTTTCTGTAAGCAGAAAGAAGCAAGAAATAATACAGAGAAATAGCCCTCTGATGAAACACTGCAGCTTAAAAAGGCTTCAAAAGATAGACCAGTACCTTTTTCCATTTCACCAAACATACCCCAGATACCAGATATTTGCAAAATGTTTATATACAACATTGCAAATTGTTGTTAACTGCTAAGTTCAATTTTAATGTTCTCTGAACATACAAAATTCTATTAAATTGCCAATAGCGGTATCAATAAAGCCACGGCATTAAGTACCTAGTTATACAGTGCTGAGAGCTTAACTGAATGCAGTATCTGGTAATCTGTACGCTTTTAAGCGCGTATTCCCTGTTGCCCCCTGCCACCCTGATACTGCACTCACTGGCTTTGATACCAGGTGGTACAGTATCAAGTACTGATCTATCTCACCATCTCCCGACCACAAATGCCAGGCCAGGCAACCTCAGATGAAATCCAAAGAATAGGAACCACAAACAACAAAAAGGAAAATAAAGGGAAGAAAAAGAACTTTGGTCATTTCATATCCACATTGAAGTGCGTTAAGCAGAAATTATGGAATGCCATAAAAGTTGCAAAGTCAAAAAAGGATTTTAGTACTGCATGTTCCAGTTGCTGAATGAGTGTTATGAACTGTTCAAGTCCAGCTGTTTGAGTATTGTATTTTGATATGGAAGCAGCATGAGAAACTGAGCTAAGCCAACATAGCTAGGATCAGTTCCCAGCAATATTTCCTACCTGATCAACCTGGTCTACCTCCTGGAGAAAAACGGACGAAGGAAATCAAACAGAATAGAAGAAAAACTTGTGAACAATCATGATAGCTTTAGAAATCAAACACTAAATATGAAGGTACAACACTTACGTTCACAGTTATACACAAATGCATTAATCAGTAGCTGTGATGCAACTGAGCTCCTTTAAAAAAAAAGGAATTATTTCAATAGGACTAGTAGCACGACAGCTAAGAACTGAAGTGCCCACACATCGTGATTACTTTAGGGAATGCCCTATGCTACTTGACATCCCGGAGCAGTTGGTTATTCTACACTCAGTGCACCACAGAGACCTCGCAGCACATTGCACAGGCAGCGGGGTAACTAGCCCTATGAGTAACACAGCCAGGGAGCTACTTGCCCACACTGCTGCAATGAAGACAATGTACACACACAAAGGGGGGACAGAAACCCCCCACTAGAAAAACGAAACAAAAACAAAATGAAAAACAAAAAAGAAAATGCAAACCAAAAACAAAAAACACACGAAAAACAAAAGCACAAAACACATTTAACATAAAACACCTATACACAGATTTAATACATGGCTTTTCAATTAAAGAACAAAAAGACCATTTTAAACAACAAAACAGAGTCAAATGAAATATCACACTAAGAGCTTAAATACTTGTATATATAAGCTACGTTCACTTGAGTGAACCGAACAAAGAAAGAAAGAAACAAAAAAACACATACTCCCACCAGGTACGCCTGCCTGATTATTTAAAACTAAGCTCTTCATTCTTTTGTATTTCTAATATCACCCTCCTCACTCCTGCATCACAGTAAGCTTAGATGAAAAAAATCTGAGATATCATTTTCTGTCACTATAAGTTAAGTTGGAGTTCAAAAAAAAAAAGGCAAAAAAAAGCTGAAAAAAGCTGCTACTTTTCTGTTTCTTCTCCCTTTCCAACCAAGCAAGCAAGGGACTCTGACTGAAGATGGGCTGATACAGGTTGAGAGGAGCTGCTCTGAATGTTGCTCTTTCTGAGCTGTTAAAATTTGCAGAGGATCAGAAATACTATAGAATGATTTGAAAAAATCAGAATACACAAAATTGACTTGCTTATATGAACTTTCTACTCCAATATTTCTATTGAAAATACTGAGCCTTTTCAGAGCTCTCTCCAATTTTATCCCTATCCCATATGAATTCTTCTATAATACATACACTAATGCAAAGACTACAGAAAGCCACAAAATTAAGTTTGTTAGCAAAAAACTTCCTGAGTAACTTCAGAAAGTTAGCAAGTCTCCTTATGGTCTAGGGCAGAAGTTTTGATCCTAATTTTTCTTATTTTCAGTAGAGTAGAAGGTTTTGTGCATCTTCCTTTTACTTTTGCTCTGCTTTGGGAATCTCTTTCTCCTTGCCCCATGTCTGTCTTCTCCATCTTTCACACCCTCAGATCCCTTTCAGTGCATGTATGCTTTACAGCCAAGACATACAAAAAAAAGCTATCTGTGACACAAAGTTATTAAACAGTAATTCAACTGTGACAGCCATCAACACACTTATTCTACAGCCTAGATGAAGTAATTTGACAGAGCTTAGCTAGTATTGTTTATATCCCACCACAACAGGTCCAAATTAATGAATTCTTCCTGGTTAAGCTTTAGAATCATAGAATAAAATCATCTAAGTTGGAAAATTGGAAAAAAGCTTAGACTACCAAGCTCAAGCATCTGAATCAATGCAACCTACTTAAGATTTTATTTTGTTGTCTCTAGCCTGCATCTTCACTGATGTTCTACTCTTCCATCACACTTGTGATTTCCTGTTTTCCCCGTTCCTCCAGCTTTTTCAGCTTGGGATTTGGAAGAAGCTCATCCCAATTTTTCTTCAGTTTTCAAACTACAGCTCCCTACAGTCTATTTCTTGCCACTGGATAATGTCTTCCATTAATCATAAATTCAGCTACCACTTCCCTGTTGATGTTTTCCCTAAACTTCAGATTGAAGACCAGATTGCAACCACAGAGATGCAAGGCTGGAGAAGTGGCCTTTCACAATGTCCTAAGTCCAGACAGACACTTAACTTTAACAGTTTCATGATACTATCAGCAGGATTATATAAAATACATTTGCTTGCAACAACTGCAAGGCTGGACTTGATTTAGGAAGTCTTTCTCAGTGCTGTAAATTAACGTTTTCACAGTTATTCTGTTTTTGAGCTTTGATTTTATTTTTTTTTTGAAAACTGATGCTTGAGCTTGTCTCTCTAGTATCTTTTAGCAGCTATACAGTTATCCATTTTAATTCAATACAAAGAGAATGTACAGCTTTATCTTTGCTTTCCCACTGTCCCAGTCCCTCTCACCCCAAAACTTTTTTGGGTCATCGCTACTAGTTTACCACAGTTACATAAACTGAGTAACTTTCTTTGATTCAGCTCTGTAACTTCCATGTTATATCTGAAGCCTTCATTGTTTCCCTTCCATTCTCCCAACTAAATTGCTTATGTTCATTTTCTTTGCATTTTCTATTCTCCACTACTGTCATAATCTCCCCTCCAGCTTGAACAAATTCACTCTTCCACAAGCAGATCATTTGTACAGCAGAAGTAAATTTTTAAACTTTTGACACCATCTCAAGTTTAATCAAATATCCATTTACAATGGCATCGACACTCAAAGTAGTGTACCAGTTCTTCACTTCATACTCTAACCACCTTTAACCTCTCATCAACACCAGCATATACAAAGTCTAGTTTTTTTTCTTACTGTGAAATGTCTTCAACATCGGCATTTTCTCCCGTTCTTTCTTGTGAAAGGTGAGAGCCTATTGCAACTGTTTACAGAACTACCTAATTACAACATCCTCCCTCCTGAAAACTCCACTAAACCTTTCCAAAACCTGAACAAAAGCTGAACAGATTGCGATTGCTGTGACATTCGTGCCACTATTTTGGTGTTACTTTCCTCTTTTCCCTTAGTCAACCTGTTTTCCAACACTTGCATAGTGAATTCTCTACAGTAGGATTGATATATTTGTTATGCTTGTACAGTGGCTAGCACAGTAGGGTCCGTGCTCTATATGGGCTACTATGGCAGCATTTTTTGCCACAAATGAATGTGTTTTAATAAATATAAAAATGTATTTCAAAAATGTATTTTCATATTTTGTATTCTTTCCTGTGAGGAAAATTTGCAGACAAAAGTTAGAAAAACTGATTAGAAAGGATATCTGAAATAACTTTGCGTTCTTAAGAAATTACCCCTACATTTGTCAGTATTTCAACAATGCAAGGTATTGTCTAGTTTCGTAGACAAACCAGTGGATCTAATCCTGTACAGGAAACAGAACTCCCTCTGTGCTTCTGTGGAACTCTTGCATATCTAATAGCAGTAACACCACACTAAACATAAGATACTGGAACATTTGAGAACTTACATTTTTCTTTGTAGGGCAATTGTGTTACCTTGGTTCAAGAAGTCCGGTTTTGTTAACGTTTTTGTGATTACAGAAATTGTAAAAGTAACAAGCATAAAAATTCAGGAGTATTTTTTCTTTTGAATATATTACTTTCAAGCATCAAACAATGCAAACATTCACTATTAATAATAAGTACATCCAACTTGTTTCATAAGAGCTTGCAACAAGAAATGCTTGCAAAGGTTTTATCTTCTAGAAAACAGAAGAGTAACTTCTTATCATAGAACGTGTCTTCAGAGCAACAGTCCCTCCCTAACCTCCCACATTGCCCAGGAGAGCATTTCTTCCAGCTCACATTAGTCATTGACACACAACAAATCTTCACACGGGAAATCAGTGCAGTCTGACTCTTACCAATAGTAGGTTAAACCCTAAGAAAAAGACTAAGAAGGTTACCAAATTATCTATAAAATATTTAATTCCAAAATTTGTTTTTGCAAAGAAACTCACCTGTATAACTCCTTCCATCATGTTCACCATCTTGTTGACTATTGCAATGACTTTGTGAGTACGCTCAGTAGGAGTGATGTCAGGTCTGTACTGGCTTGACAATACATACCGACATGTCATGTACAAAACATATGTAGGTGACAGCTTAAAATGAACTGTTGAGCTATTTGTGTAATTTATAATGGCAGATAAAAAGGCATCTTCAGCTATGAAGAAAGAAGAAAATAAAAACATGCCATAAAGCCAAACACTGGAACAAAATTAAATAAAACAATTTCATAACTGGTGGTGGAAAGTTCTTGAGGAGGAGAGTAGGGAGAGAGAAGCAACATACAGGAATTCTAAATTAAGTGTCTTATGTGCTACAGTTACTTAGGCACAATAACAAAGCTAGAAAGTGTGATCACTGGGAAACATTTCTATAGTATTTTCTGTCTCTGTTGAAAATTTGCATCTTCAAAGAAACAAGAAAATACAAGGCTTCTCTCATCTACTTCAACAAAATTCCCTTATTATAGGATATTGTAAACTACTAAAAAAAATTTGTCTTTGCTTGCTTACAAATCTACTGAGTTTCAAATATCTTAAGTCTGGACAATCTCTGATATGGTGTTTTTCTACCAGATCTGAGACCTTAAATAGGGGGGCTAGGATAATGAAAATCTAAGTACTAAACGAAAATTTAATCTTCACTAGATTCTATATTTGTATCTTGGTCAATATCCATGTTAATGTAGTATTCATGGCATGGGGAACTCTATATAAGAGAATGAATTCAATCTATTCTTTGGGAGGTGGGATTAAATTTTATTTTACTTTTTTTTTTTTTAAGTGAGGTTTGAATATCTGAAGATGAAGAGTTGAAATGCAACTAGAGTAAGATATGCATGAGACTACTTCAGTACCACTTCATCCTCCCCAACAAAATCAATTATATTAATGGATAGGCTATCATCTGTTCAATCTTTTTTTCTTTTAATGTTCACTTAAGTTACCTTTAAGTTCTCAAACTGTCTGAAATATTACACTACAGAAGAACACATCAACAGGTAAGTGTTTATAACTTGATAATTTACTCACAGCTTTCCCTGAATTCAATACTGGCAGGTAGGATCAGTTCTGGTCCATGGGTATCCTGAGATCTACAGAAAGATGACAAAAATTGAATCAAACAATCCACATGGGTGATATTAAATTCACTGTAATACAACAGATTTCACCAAATACATTGGTTCCAATTGCTGTCACAACAGCTTTCCCCAAAACAATCCTTTCCTTTACCTGTTCTCTAGAATCACTCAAGCTACTTTTGTCCACAACACAACAGATCACAATACAGACTTGAAATGTGGAGCCTGCATTATTAATGAACACCCTCCTTTGTGCTCCATGGAGGACTGATAGGATCGGGTTGCCATCTGCCATCAACAGAATTCAAATAGCAAATTATTCATGGACACATGAAAGAAAGTGAATCAAACTCCACCTGAAGCACCAGCTCTGCTACTAAAAGCAAAAAAAAAAAAAAAAAAGTACTTGGTCAACTTATTCATCCTTTTTTCTGGCAGGGAAATGGAAGAAAAATCTAGCCCCTATCCTAACGTGGTTGCTGAAATATGACATTAAGAAACACAAGTCATTCCAAGAGCCCCAGAACTATTTCTTCACTTAAACTGACCGCAGAGTTCTTTTCTACCAACACCTATCAGAGAACTCAAAGAGGAGAAAAAAATTAACAGAAAATTGATTTTTCTGGTGTCTTCAAAGGTTAAGCACATGCTTCACTTCTCCCTTAAGCAAAAGAATTAATTGGGCTCTTCTCTGTAGTCAGGCACCTACTTTCAGGAAACATGTAGAAGCTTAACATCTTTTCCATGTGGTAGCCATTTTTAACCATACTTAACCCAATAGGCAGCTT
This sequence comes from Cygnus atratus, assembly GCF_013377495.2. Lineage (NCBI taxonomy): Eukaryota > Metazoa > Chordata > Aves > Anseriformes > Anatidae > Cygnus > Cygnus atratus. Next base: position 75,461,037 of record NC_066364.1, on the reverse strand, counting down.
TCTTCTTACCCCAGCAACTTTGAGAAATAAAAGGATATAGAGTGATTACACAAGCCTCACAGTCCTAAGAAATCAGTCTAAACTAAAATTTTTGCTTGTTATTCCACAAAGCAATGACAGGACACTCCAAAATTAAATCAGAGAATTTTATTAAATCATTTAAATAATGACTTATTATAAAAAAGAAAAGCTCAATGAAACTAAGCTCTGGGGAGCTGAAAGTTAAGGAACAGGTGTCCAGGCACAGCAGGGCAACGTATACTCAAATGGTTAAGTCTTATCTGAAATCTCATTTTTTGTTTGTTTGCAAGTCTTTATTAGTATTTCATTTTTTCACCACAACTTGGAAAAAGTAGCATTCTGTTTGCCATCATTCAGGATACTGTGGTAACACTGAATGTCATCATACATAGCTTTTCTTGATCAGGAGATATGACATGTTTTTAAACTTAAAAATGAATACTTAATTTTTGCTTTTCCAACTCCTCTTATTTGCTTTTTCAATCTCCTATAATTTACAACGTAAATGCAATGTGCTCCATGCCATTCAAATCTAATTTGGGGTTTTAGGCATGCACTTATTTTCATCTTCTCTTCCAAAAGTGAACAGTGCGAATTAGAACCCAAGGAAACAGCAAGGAGCTGAGACAGGGGAGGGTCAGGCTGGGCGGTAAGGAACGGTTCTTCACCCAGAGGGTGGTCAGGCACTGAGACAGGCTTCCTGGGGCAGTGGTCACAACACCGAGCCAGCTGGAGTTCAAGAAGTATTTGGACAACGCTCTCAAACACATGGTCTGGTTTTTGTGTGGTCCTTTGGGGACCCAGGAGTTGGAAACAATGATCCTTGTGAGTCCCTTCCAACTCAGGATATTCTACGATTCTATGATTTCCACAGTGACAGCAGACTCCTTATTAAGAGCACTTTGCTGGAGTTTAGGTTGTAGCATTTTCTCCATATTTTTTTTTTGCTATAAATTTAAACTGAAGTAATTTCTCACTATCTCCAAAGCACTGAAAGTGCATTGTCTTCACTGAGAATTTAATCACTTCCATAAAGGAGTAATTACTATTAAAATAGCACTATAGCGATAACTCTAGAGATATCTTTCATTTGTCATTATAGGAATAAGACACAAATGTTTCAACAAAATGGCTGCTAAAGCACATATTTCACATGCTGATTTTATTTTCTTTAGAATGAAGAGATAGAGAACCCTTTCAGCAAAGAGGAAGGGAACGGAATTATCAGTTTTCCCTCCAACACGAGAGGGAGCAGCAGAAGATAAGAGAACTGGTACGTAGTAGTGTAGGATTGCTTACAGACAATTTTGGAAGTTGACTTTTGCACTAAGTCATTTACTTTTAGCTACATTAATAAGAGTTTACTTCAACTAACGTACCATTTTCTGCATTCCCTAAGTACAGACAAAACACTCGAAATTTTACAGAGAGGAAATTTAAGTTAAAATAACTCTGTGCTTCTGATACAAGAGTAGCTAGCCAACCTGCTTTGTTACCAGATACTTTTCAGGTATATTTTGTCTTTGCGCTACTGCTTTTATAGAAACACTATCTGTAAGGTAATGAATTTCACAGAGCTAGAGCAGTCTCAAAGTCTAGTTAGGGTATATCTAGCAAGGCCACACAGTATTAGGGGCTCCTTCCTCTAGTAAGTATGGTGTCAGGTAATATTACATTTTAAAATTGCATTAAAAAAAATACAGCAACGCACTTCCCAGTTATTTCTGTATTCTCCTAAATTAACTGTATAAGACAAACTGTGTAGTGGAATAAAATTCTCTGTCCTAGGTGGTTGTTTTAGCCAGCATACTATGTATAAATTTTGTAAGGCATGTTAAAAATCAGGAAACAGAAAAGTGTCTGCATTCCATTAACACCACTTTCACACCACTATTCTCATTTCAATCAAACACATTTTCAATAACTCCTGAAGGGTATCTGAGGCAAAAAATTATCTTTTTTCTTTTTGATAATATGCTTACTCATGCTAATTGAAGTCAGTTTTCTAACAAGGATGTCATACTATAAACCTTAACTCAATACTCATTATCTACATTTTTTTTTCCTCCTGGAGACTAGAGATGAATAAATAAGGCAATCAAGTTCTAATTTTTGCTCTGCAACCAATTCAGTAAGTGACTGGAAGTCTTCCTTGCCTTATTATTTACTTTCAACCAGCAGTGATGAACACATACAAAAAGAATGGAAAAGACACTCACTACCCGGGTTGACTACTTGTTCAGTAACAAGAACCTGGTTGAACTGCACAGTGGAGAGGTATCTCCCCTTCCCACACTGAAGCAACACAGCAGTTACTTTACGCCACAATTCCTGTCCTTACAGTTAACAAAATGACCAGAATTTCCTAGAAGGAAACCTAAATAAAGATTCACACAATATACTCACAAAGGGGAAGAATTCAATTTACCTCGGTAACTCATTGCCTAGCATTTCCTAATTTGACATAATTTGATAATCTCACAGTGAGTATGTTTTAGAGAGAACATGTAACAGAAATGCTTTGTTTAGATAAAATAACTCTATATTCCTATCAAAAGGTATATAGAAGTGATACTATATGAGCATATTATGCACACAAATACAATATCATTGTTGGTGCTGACAAGAAAGATCTCTGCAGCTGTAGCTATCACAAATCTAAAAGTAATTTGGAAATCTGTAAAAAAAAAATTCTACACACAGGTACCAGAAGAAAAACTATGTATAGTAACGGTAAGACTAGTATGTGCATTCTCTTTGGAAGGAATTTTAAAATTTTAAAACAATAACATAAAGCCAACATAGAGCTCATAGATGGCCCTGTATATTTGCAATATACAATTATACTGCAAGAAAATCCTCTTATTTTAAGTACTCTTGCTGAAAGGCAGATATACAGAAATTGAATACATCATACACATACAAATGAACAGCTAAGATTCAAGAAACATTAACAGTAGAAGCTCCAAGAACTGTCAGGTTATAAAAAGTTCACAGGGAGGTTGTGTTGATCTTTCATGAAAGAGAAAAGTTATTTGAAATATTAATAATTCAACTTACTGTACTACAGAACTGTTAAATCTTCAACAACCTTAATAGAAAACATTCTGAAAAATACACTCAAGATGCCCGGGCTCTCTGACAAGAGTACAGAGCAGAACCAAGCTGTATTCTACCATAACTTCCCTGAAAGCATCTAAAAGATGCCCCTGCTACAGAGCATTTTATCATCAGAAATGCCATTCAGAACGAAGCACAGTTTTCTGTTTTGGTTTACCGTTCACATCTCTAAACACTGTTTTCTGTCTAGGGAATAATACCAACCCATCTAGACGTACTAGAAGCTTTACAACTTGAACCACTGTGCTTGCACCACATATACCTTACCTTTCATCCATTTATCATAGCAGTTGCAGCTCAATTTAAAAGCAGATTAATCTAAGGCAAATCCATATACAATCCCGCATTTTTTATTAAGATTTTAAAGAAATTCTTTTGACAGAACAACGGAATGACTGAGGTGTGAGGGGACGTCTGGAGATCAACCAGTCTGCTCAAAGTAGTGGCAACTTGAGCAGGTGGCTCAGGACCTTGTCCAGTTAGGTTTTGAGTATCTTCAAGGATGGAGACTCCGCAACCTCTCTGGGCAACTTGTTTCAGTGTTTTTATCACCCTCACAGTAAAAACACACACACAAAAAAAAAGTTGTAGGTTTAAATGGGATTTCCTGTAGATCAGTTGCTGCCCATCACCTCTTGTCCTGTCAACAGGCACCACTGAGAAGAATCTGCCTCCATGTTCTTTACTTCCTCCCATCAGGTATTCATATATTACATATACACACATACACCAGTAAGATCTGCCCTGAGCAGATCTCTTCTCTCTAGGCTATGAATTTCCAACTCAGAGTCCCCAGTCATTCTTTTCATATTTAGGTCATTTCTGATAAAAAGAATGAGACTCCAGAGAAAACCAGTAACACAGAAACCTAAGTTTAAAGGGACCTCTAGAGATCAGCTGGTCCAATCTTCTGTTGTAAGCAGGGCTTTGTATTTGGTTATCCAGGATCCTGTCAAAGTGAATCCTGAAAACTTCTAGTGAGGGCGATTCTACCACTTCTCCGGGCAACATATTCCAAAATTCACTGTGTCACTGTGAAAATTTGTCTTTTCTGCCTTACAGTCAGACAATTTTTTTTCCTGAAGCAACTTCTGCTCATTGCCTATCACCCAGCATCTTTGTGATGACAGCTACCCCATCTTCTCTGTAACTACCTTTTTGGTATTGGAAGACTGTGATTAGATTGATCCCAGGCCATCTTCTCTTTAGGCTGAAAAACATGATCCCTCCTTTCTTCGTATACAAAGTTGTTCAATCTTCTAATCATCTTGATGGTAATGTCCTTACACAAGACTCTTACCAATTTTTCACACTCTCTCTTGAACTGGGGGACCCAAACTGGACACTTCCAGGTGTGAACTAACAAGTCATGTAAATTGTAATAAATGCATCCCTTGATCTGCTGGCTGTATTGGTGCTGATGTAGCCCAAGACACAGCTTGCCTTCATTTCTGCACGGACACTCTTTCTGACCCGAGTTTAGCTTCTTGTATATCAGGACTCCATCAGGTTCTTTTCAGCAGAGATGCAATCCAAATGGTCAGACACCAGTCTGTATTGCTGCTTGGCATTTTTCCGTCTCCTGCCCAGAATTCACACTTATTTTTCTTAAGCGTCATGACGTGTTTGCTGCATAGGTCTTCTCTGAACAGCGGTGCTTTTTTTCTGTCTTATTTGCTCTCCTCCAAGTCAGGTATCTTCCAAAAACTTGGTGAAGATACATTCAATCCTATCATCCAGATTGTTTATACAGATACCAAATAGTATCAGATCCAATATCAACCTTAAGAAACACAAATTTCAACCGTTTGGCAAGTTCAGACTTGAGCCATTAAGCGTCATGCTTTCAGCTTGACAGTTCGGCCAGTTTTTGTCTTAACAAGGTTGTTCTGGGAAATTGTATGAAGGCCTTGCTAAAACCAAGTAAATGGTATGATGCCCAAAGCTCTCCTCTCATTCACTATGCAAGTTGTTTCATCACAGAGGCCAGTCAGGTTGGTCAAGCGTGTTTTATTCTCGGTAAATCCATACTGGCTTTTGCTAATGCATTTCATGCCCTTTGTGTGCCTTGGAATAGCTTTTACAAGGACTTGTTCTACAATTTTCCTGGGACTTGAAGTGAGGCTGACTGCACTGTATTTTCTGGATCTTCGATTTTGACTTTTCTGTAGATGGGTATGTTATTTGCCCTTTTCCAGTCATTTGGTACTTCTCCTACCACCTTTCAAAGATGAATGGGTAGCTTTGCAATGACATCAGCCAACTCTTAGCTCATCAGGTCCTTTCTATTTATGACAGGAAATAGCATTGCTTCAAAAATTGTTTCTGATCATAAAAGATTCTGTCTAAAAACGAGTTGAATCTGTATGGATGGACACAAACTGCATTTGAACAAGATATTATGACACATGGAGACTAAATAGCAGGAAAATGGAGTACAATTTTAAGTCAGTGCTTTCCACCAGGGCTTTGGAAACAAACTGAATATGCAGTGCATGAAAAGTGGCATTTTGCCCCTGAAAAAAACAACTGTGAGCAAAATGGGATGGCATTCATCTGCCTAACTACTACTATAACAGAAAAAAAAAATCAAGATGCTATCCATTCTTATGAATTATATAACCTTGCACAACAAGCACTCAGGGGTAGCTAAAATTCTTGCTTACACAATTCGCTAACTACATTGTTATCAAAATAGGAATGACTTGGCTATTTCCCTATCCAGAATCAGTCACATCACCATGCAACTGACAAATGAAAAAAAATCAAATGACTGTATTTTTGTTATTAATGGCATTCCAGATGACATCCCTGACCGCAAGTCAACAATGATGTGACAAGACTATCAGCTTAAGCTTTACAAAAAGAGAACTATAAACAGAATACTGAAACAAAAGAATACAATTTTCTAAACATTCTCCTAGGTTTTATTTGGAGTGAGATCTTAAAGGAAATATCATTTTCCATAGGGAAAGTCAGGTAGCCCAAAATATTTTAACACTGATTGATCTATCACAAAAACGCACCAATTTTTCCCCCCATTATGAGAAGTAACAGATAACATGGTTCCTACCTGCTATCCTGTCTGCGATAATCTTGCTGTTCTATTCTAATCATCGGCTTCACCATTCCTCGTTCGGCTGTGCTGGATGCTGATGATGTTCTGTCACCATCAAGCCTGCTGGTGCTCTAATTCAAAACAACAGGACAGGTGTTTAGTATTCAAACATTGGATTAACAAGTATTTGTGCTTGGCACTATTAAAATGAAGTGACAATCTGAGGCTTGAAAAGTGATGGCAAAACAGAGGAGTGCAGCACACAATATGGCAACTCAAACAGGTGTTTTCATCACAAAAACATTGAAGGGTACTCTCACAACTCAGAAGATCCCAATGGTCAGTTAAAGCAGGTATTTGTTTACGTGTTGCCAGAACATAAGAAAATTGTGAGTATCTTTATTTAGAAGTTGCATAGATACCAACACAAACTAAGAATGAATTGCCTCTTATCTGAAGTTTTCATTAACAAAGTTAAATGTGTTTCACAGATTTAAAAATTATGCTTAAAAAGATTTTAAAACTATTTAAGTTAGATTTAAATCTTATCCAAATGCTTACACTACTGGTCCAGGCTGTAATTTATCCTTTCCTTATAAAAGATGCCTGCTCACCTAGACAGTACATAATCTTCCAGGATAAGGGACAACTCAAACCAAGCAAATTTTTATGCACAAGATTGTTTTCTTCAGTGTTCAGCAAGCTTTTGATTTCTGCTTTCTAATTACATGTCAAATTCTACCACGAAGAGGAAGAAACACACTGCTCTAAGCAGCAGAATTTCTTTTTTCCCTCGCTATAAAACAGTTGAAAACAAAACATGAGTAAAATATGAAGTGCTTCCACATTTTCTAAGAAATTTCTAGGACTAAGTAACTTGCTTCAACACAAGTAAACCTATCAAAAACTGTGAGAATTCAAAAAAAATATTTCTTTCCAGTACTGACATGCCAAACTATCAATCACTGTTCATCTTTAGATCTCAGTCGCTTTCTTTAAAGTTTGCTGTTATCCCTTTTCCAAACAGCAAACTCGTAAGAGCAATTGTTAGAAAACTAGTGATGCACCAGTGATTTAACAAGATTCTCCAACTGTACAGCTCAAAAAAAAAAAGCTGTCCAATCTTCCCTCGGTTCACTGAAGTATTTTTATAGTGAATTTGAAAAGAATGAGGTGCACTATTTAATGTTATAATGTCAAACTCCAATTCTAAGCAATTTTGAGACATTTAAGTATTTCAGGTTTTTTTTTCCTTCCTTTCTTCAAAATGTCACTCAAGTTCTTATCAGAGTTAAAAAATGCATCCAAGATGCAAGAAAGCATTATCATAAAAAGATATAAAGATAGGAGAAAAACTGAATCAGAAGTCTGTGGCAAGAAAAAAAAAATTGAAGATAAACAAGTATATTTAAAAACTATCAGAGCATTACTAATACATATATTGCCATATCATGAAGTTTCTTTACAAGTATTTCAATTTGTTAATAGTAGTAACGAAACAAAAAATGCATTTCTGGGAGGTCTGCTACATTACAAAGTGCTGAAATAATTCATTCGTTCATTTCATCTGAGGCATGTGATCAGAGCAAGGCATTAACAGTTGTGTCGTTTTACTCAGTTTGTTTACTCTTGGAAAATGCAACTTTGGCACAGAATCTATTGACAGACAGAGCAGAAAAGGCAAGAAGAGATCATCACCTCATAAAATGTTCATAACTATGATTGCAGAGACAGTTTGTTTTTCCAATATGGGTACAGGAGCTCTATTGAAGTCAAGTCACATCCATTAAATTTTAAAAGCCCAGTTAAGATTAAAACTGAACACCCTTTCATATTTTATACGCCCTATAACAGATGCTAGTCATAGGTTACATGAGATATTCATATAACATTTCTAATATGAATCTCTATTTACATGTAATTAGCCTCTGATTAATCCATTTCTCCTAGCACTTTATTCCAGACTTGAGCAGTTTTCCTTTCTTAAAAAAGGAAAGTTATTACTCTTGACACAGAAAGTGTGCCAAATGCCGATTTGAATTTAAAAAAATATGCTTGTGGTGAAGAAAAAAATACATAATGAATATAAAAATAATAAATACACATCATACCTAATCCCATATAAACAGTAAATGGGGTAGGGAGAACAATGAACTGGAAGCACTTTAGCAATAAATAATAAAGAACATGCTAGCTCAAAATTACATTATTGGTAGGAGTTGGTAATTTATAATATAAATTATAATACCTTGCTTACTGGTAATGCTGTTCCACTGTGAACATCTCCCTCTAGATCAAATGTGGTTTCCTGAACAGCTCTAGAAGACAACATTTGAAGTACTTTTTAGAAATTATATAGGTAAACATTCAACAAGAGACAGAGCAGCTAAAATTAGTAAATAACTCAGCGGGATATACCACAATACCTATTAATAGCACCTTTTATCACACTGTATCAATTCTGTATAAGAACACGACAAGAAATCATCATCTTTGGCAAAACAAGTTCTTAGTTACATCTTTTACTAATCAAGTGAGAAAATACCAAAATTAGTGAAGTATTTTTAGTGTATTATATTCACTGTAGTAGACACTGTTTTTGCTCATGTTTTCAACATTAAATGTACAACAACTGTGTTACTGTAAATCATTTATAAATCACAGTAGTGCATTTTATTATCTGTTTATTCTAAAGAATGAATATTTTAAAACTTGATTGTTCAAGCTGCAATACCCCTCCGCCAGAGATTTTACTGTCCAGGCAAAGCTCTGCAGTAGTACAGTGCTTTGCAATTGATTATAAGAACCTGTAAAATGAACTGCTTATTGATCTGCAGGCTAGATGTAGACAGAACTGAAGATTTTAGAAGCATCATACGATAGTTAAATGGCTGGAAGTCTGCCTGCATACAGCTCTTACATCCTGCCCTGATCTGAGATTTAGTTCACAAACGCAACTAAAACTTGCACATGGATTTTCAGGGGTTTGTTCTATGACATCCTACATTTTATCTGTCTTGAGCAGGAAATTAGCATAAAACACACGAATATTAGTGGCCTACAGCCATTAATAAGCTGAACAGAAAACAACGGGATAAAGCCAAATAAAAGTGGGAGTGTGAGGGTCAGGGATGGGACATCCAGTGTAATACAACCTTGCATACATGTAAGGCATCCTGTTACAGATAAGCAGTTCATGTTCAGAAGTACCCAAACATGTATGGACAAGTAATCACAAGTCACAGAATTTCTTGGATGGAAGCAGGGCCACGAAATAACCAAACTTCTAGTAACACAGAAGTCCCCTTTACAGATCATTAACCTTCTGACTTTAGGTACCAGAAAACAAGTCTACAGACACCCTGAAGAGAAATAAAGGAGTTCCTGCACAGTGAATTTCAACCTACCACTCTAGGTTTCCAGAGCCTGTAACAAAAAGCCTAGCGCTGCTGAGACTGGGAATGGAACTGTGTATTTATACCTATTTCATTCAAATTGGACAACAAATCCAGTAATTAAAAATAAGCGTTTTACTCATTACCAGGACTGAGCAAGTAGTCATGGGTTCAGAGAGAAGAAAAAGGAGTAGAAGCTCTCAGTCGAAGACCATCAACTTGTTAGTTTTTAAAGACTGCAATAGTCCAAAATACTGTCTTGCAATTTTAAAGCTTATCAGCCAAAAGTCACCCTCTCCAAGTTCTGTCACTTTTTGACTGTTTGCATAAAGCTTCCTCCATTTTGTAGCTAAAAAGGTGTTAGAACTTTCACACGGAAGTTTGATTGAAGACCTAGATGGACTTTTTCACCTGTCATTAGTCAAGTTTTAGTATGGCTGAGGCAAAGGGCTTTCTTCCTGTTGCAAGGAGGAAGCAAATCACTGGACATGCCGGCCTCCGCCTTTTAAAAAAATGCAAGTTATTTCCAAATGGCAAGTGCGTCTTTGCATGCTTGGTGCATTCTACACTGTTTAAGTGGAGGTATTAACTTCTAAAAACTCACAGTAATTTTCTTTGACACAAGAAAAATTATAGCCTATGGATGACTTGAATGAATGAGCTGTCTTTTACTCATAATGAAGAACAGGAAAAACACCTTCTCTAAAATTCTCCAGTGTTTTTTAAAGGAAGCATATGACAAAATTCCACATTAAAATAAATAGAAGAAAAAATATTTAGAACAGACATCTATGTTAATTCAGCAGATTAACCAGAAGAGACTTTCATTCTTCTCCAAACCATTTTTTTTCCTTTTCTAATCTACTATGTACTATGATAGCTTTATTTGGACCCTGACAGGACAGAGGATATGATATATTTTATTTCATGCCATCCAGTCTGATTTTAAGATTGTTTCTTCTAAGCATTTCTATAGCCACTAAATAGAATACCTGAGCTGCTATAAGTCACTGAAACCATAATCAATATTTTCATTATGCATCTATTAAAGAGATGTATATACAGAGAAACAATAGGATGGACTTCTGGACTGTTAGTCCTTGCAACACAGAAACTAGAAGATAAGTAATCGTGCTATAGAAATGGTTGGAGTTTTAAAAATTAACTTCTAAGGAAAAATTAAAAAGTTTTCTAAAATCAGCGAACTCTTTACTTTTCCTGGAGGTTGGATGAATCACTTTGAAATACATTAACACAATGCGTTCAATTGTTTTTAACAGAAAAGTGAGCTTCAGGAAAACTTATCTGAATACTTCATAATGAAGCAGACACTTGCTAATTCTAAAAAAATTCACAAGGTGGAGCTCAAGTATTAAAATAGTTATTATATATTTAATACTTAAAAGCAGCTACTAGGAACGCATTTAAAATCATGCTGTAATCATAGGCCATTTATAATGCTGTCGTTCTCTATTTTTCCAAAGCTCTCCCCTTCACCTTAGATGGAAGAAAATAAGTTGTTGTACTCACCCAGTTTTGTGTCTTGGACCTTTGACCATAAGACTTGCATCAATAGGTCTTTTAGGAATAATATGGTCCTGAGTGGGATCCACAAACTTAAATACATGAGATGACCCAAACTGAACCTTCATTCCACTTTGCAGCATAGTGGTTTCTGAAATACGCTGACCTTCCACATATGTTTCAGCATCTATGTTTCTTGGGGTTACAGTAACAACTCCATCCATATTAGTGAGGTCACAATGATGAGGCTGAATTCCTGGACCAAATAACTGGAAACAGAAACAATTAACACGGAATAAATTAAATTAAACTGCAGCAGAAATTAAAACAAGATTAAGCTGCAGCTTAATCTATTTGCAGACTAGTAACAGAATTCCACTTGCATATGAATTCAACATGAACATTTGGTACTAAAAATCAGTCAAGTTTTGTTTAACTAAAACGTGCAGCAAGAATCCTTTAATGGAAGAAGTTTTTCACCTTTTTATCCATATGCTGTTTAGAACTATGTTTTTCTTCATTTGCTATTTCAGCATAAAATCTCATGATGTAAGTACTTAGAAGTCAACTAGCCACACTGATGTGGATGCAGGGTGCTGTAACAGACCCCCTGGCATCAACTTCTTATAACTATGCTTGCTTCATACATTTAGGAAATCCTACCCCACTCAAAGGGATTGACAGACTAAGACTTGAAAGCCATTAAGCAGTTAGGGTAATACTAATAGTACTAGTACTATTTGATCCAGTGATTAAAAAAAACATCCCATTTAAAATAACGAAAACCTTATTTTCCTCTTCAAGCAAGCCAGAGGATATAAAATGCAACAGTTATGATCATTAACATGAACCTGAAACTATAATCTGCTCTCCAACCCTTGAAGGGTAACTTGATCTGTTCTTCATTAATATTAACCTTACAGTAAAGCCTGATCAATGTTAAAAAAAAACAAAAAACCATGATTCAAAGTTCACAGCATATTTAACTTATTTCCACAGTTATACAGAATTGACTGAAGGTCAGATCAGTTGTCATTTGATTCTGCTTTTTCTCCATACCTGAATGGAATTCTCATCAAACTTTTCAGTTCCAACTGCAGTGACACTTAATTGTAGACGATAAAGCTTTGGTTTATCTCTGGAGTCAGAACCATCTGTAGAGCAAACAACAAATATTTTTTTGCAAGTTATTAAAGCTCAAATGAGTAATAATATTGTCTTACTGAAGAGTAGAAATATGCACCAAAAAATCAAAAAGAATGACATTCATTCAAGATTTATTGGGTTGTTCAAAGTAGTTCATCATAGTTTAAAAACATGGAAAGTAAACAGAGCCCGGGCAACAGAGGGCTGTTATCTGCAAGTGCAAAGAACAGAGTAATCAGGAAGTACTATTCTGAATATACCTTGAAAAACTATTTCCTTGGTAGTTTAAGCAATACAATTTTTGTTAACCTCTTAAGATTTTGTTTTCAAGTATTGTTTTAAATGATTTTGAAAATAAGGTATGTTTAATTCTGTAATAACAGTATTTATAGATTTCACTAAAAGCACGTATCAGCAACATCCACCGTCATGTGACTGACATGCCAAACTGTTTCCTATTCAACAGATACTGAAGTAGGATGATATAAAATTAGAATTGTAAATAAATAAAAAGGTTACCTATGACAGAGCTTTAGTCTTGATATACAAGACGGTAGCACTCTTGGCCTTATCTTTAGAATCCCACTGATCAACATTTTCATCTCACAAAAATGCGGTCAAAGTTCATCTTCCTCCTCTCCCCAGAAATACACATTCTCCAAATAAAATATAGCAATATATACAGGATGCAGCATAGGATTTAGCTGTTATCTTCATAGGCTCAAACAGATGGGTTTTGGCATGTATGTAAAATCCTCCCCACTTCCCAGAAAATACTTCAGACACTAAACTAATACTGTCACTTCTCACTTCCATCCAATTTTTCCTCCAAAGGGAGGATGCAAAAAAAGGGAGGCTGCAAGGCAAAGACTGTCTTACCTATGGACAAGAGCAATGGTTTAAAGTCATCCCAAGAAAAGTATTAGAGAGTATTACTAAAGCTACGGCCCACATAATGATACTGCCTTCAGTAGAATACTAGTCAACTTCAAATTTTAAACGAAAGTCAACATAAAGAGAACCTCTGTAAATCTGTTTTTTTAACTCCCAGCATTACTGGCAGGACCTCTTTACTCAAGTCAGAATGTATGGCATTTAATCAAAAGATTTCACTTAATTTACGAAGCACTTGATCCATCCTTCAATAAAAACTGTTTAAATGGATTAAGAGTCAACAGCACAGAGAAGAATTAACAGTTAAGAACTTTACATTGATCACAAGTAGAATATACAAACGAAGGCAACAGGATAAAAAAAAACAGAACAAAGTGAATGGAGGGGGACAGAATCACCAACAGGATTTTAAATTATAATACAGGAAGAAGTGTAATAGGTGTTCCTAGCAATAACCTTCTTCTGTGGGTGTTGTGATGTTAATGGGCCATCAAGACATCAGGCAGAGATAGTCCACAGATTAGTAATCCCAGTATTTGATTCTAGAGACATACAGCTAGTAACACTGTACACTAAACGTGGTAATGCTAACAGTATCTGCAGCAATTGTGTACAGTTTTTAAATACTTCACAATGCTACACAGAAATTATACACCTGCACCTTCAACATCACCAAAAGCAAACATGCAATATGTTACTGAATATATTTGGCCACTTAATCCCAATTCTCTTGTTAGTTTCTCTCTTCAAAACTCACATGTCAAAGCCTAGAATGGCTCTTTCATTCATTTATTTATTAATCCAAAACATTTCCTCCTTCTTCCTGCATTCTAGTTTAACTGAAATGACACCCAGAAGATAGAAAATTCAGTTTGGAAGCAAAAGACATTTATTCTACAGGCAAAAATACCAGAATTTCAAAGTCAGTGCCACAAAATTCAGGGCTAGTTACCTAGGGATTTTGTTCTTAATTTCTTATGACACTTTCTCATAAGCCCTTTATATACCGATTAGAGGCCAGGCTTTACAGTAGTGGTTTGACTCCTAAGCTAAACGTACTTCTCCCCCCACCTCTTATTATTTCATTTTTGGCATCTTAAAAAACAGTAAGTTCTAAAGTATTCCTACAGATTTCTGAAATACTGTTAAAAGCATGACAAGTGTTATGTAAGGAAGTGTTCATTTGAGATAACTTCTGGATCTCATCCCAGAGTTTAGCGCTTGTGAATAATCAATCAATACCAAATTCATTCTAACAAATGTTTATTTCACACCACGATATAGCCTCAATACAGATGCATGTTGCACGTTTGTTTTTGCATATGAAGTACATCGTAGTACCATGATGTTTCTGCTGAGGCAAATTAAGACTTGTTTCTCTGGAGCATCCACTCCAAAAGGAAAATGAAACAAACCACCTTACTTTAGAAACTACAGCACTAGATACAAACATTTTCTTTTTTCCCAGGATGATGAGAAAAAAATAATCTAGGAGTTACTGAAAGCTTTCTGGAGCACATAAGTAACCACCCATCAGTAAAACTCAATTTCTACAATAAAAGATTATCTTGATGAGCATTACCACTAGTTACACAAAGTATAAAAGGTCTTTAAGAAAGTGCCATTTTTCTCTGGGAGAGGGGAAGGATGCAGGTAGGAAGACTATTATTTAACAGCGTAAAACTTTGTATTTCCTGATTTTTAACAGCTAGAAGCTCATCTAAATGTTTGAAAGGTATTACAGCAGGCAACAGCTTCTGCTATATCTGCAGGAAAGTCCATGCTCCCCAGCCATCAAAGTCCAAGTAAGCTTTTCTTAGCCTTTGAGGGACAAACTACAAGACTTCTGCTGGTTCAGAAAGGAGACATATATTACCTCAGTCATATGTCTTAAGGTCCAGAATTTGGAGGTAATTTTTTTGAGCTAAAAAGATAATGGAAACATACATCTAGAGTTTGTATCTGACAAATTAATTATTTTCTTTTAATTCAGAAGTTTTTCAAACTTTCAGGTCAAAGTCTTCGGGAAAGATGGGCATCAATAAACAATACAGAAGAAGCAGCAAAAGGTATAAAGGTAATGTATGAATTCCGTACAAACTTGTTCACTTTATATACACGCATAAGTAAACATGTGGCATGGATGACCTGTATTCTCTGACACCCATGACCCAACAACATAAGCAGAGCTAAACAGGTGAAGACAGATTCCCAGATTCTAGTGTTTTCACTCGGTTGGTTGGTTTTTTGTTTTGAAACTCAGAAAATTGAATTGGAGCATCTGCCTCACAAATAAAAGCTAAGGACAATTATTCAAGAAACTTAGTTAGCCATACATTAAACTTAGCTATCTACCTGACAAAGCTTTCCTAGCAACACGACACGAAGCTTCAAATTAACTTGGTACAATTCGCCTTTGAAATAAGTCACATAAGTTGTTCCCCCCCCCCAAGTCATGACAGAAGTATGGATACACAAACATACACATCTGCTTATCGTGTCGAAATCTTTTATTTCAAGAGGTAATCCACAATCGGAAAGGAGAACTTGTTACCTCAGACAAAGTAGTTAAGATTCAACACTACACCTCAAACAATGCTACAAAAACATGTAATGAATGGAAGTGAGCAATCACTGTTAAGTACATCAACTCAGTGATTTTTAACATAGATGTCTTTCTATTGATCAGAAATGTACAATACAGGTCTCCCTTCATGGATATAGCTTTTATGGTGCAGTAATTCACCACTAAAAGGTGAATGCTACACGGATGATGATTTAAAACTGATTTTGCTAATCCGGTGCTTGAGACAATGCTGAGGAAAAAAAGTAACTGCTTAAAACCAGACTAACTGAAATGATGAAACAGATCTCAGAAAATAAATGAGCCCAAAGTTGAACAGAAATACCTCCACAGGGATTGTACTTAAAACTTTGTTTAAGATTGCATTTAAAAAGTATGAGATTTACTGCATAAATTACTATCTAAACTCTTAGCACTTTCTAAGAAGTTTAAAAGATTGGTTTGGCAGATTTAAAGTATCTTGCCAAACTCAGGATATAAAGAGCGCTATTGAATTTCAGACAAGATGTGCATTGCTACCAGAAAGAGCCAACACTCAACATCTGTGGTAAAAGAAGATTCAGAGAGGAATGCGACAGACAACTAAAAGTAATGTGGAAAAGTGTTATTGCAGTTCTGTTCTCAGAAAGAAGGTTTGGCTGGGGAAACTGCTCTGGCCAAGGCTTTCAAGCTTTGCCAACTTCTTGTAAATCTTCTTTCTTAGTTACTATACCTGCATGTTCTCAGCATCTCCCATTGCTGTCAGTTCTACAGTTCAGAGTTGTTTTTTTTTTTTTTTGTGATGAGGGAGGGGAAAATGTTTCAGAGGTTTGGGATTTTTTTTTAAATCCTTTACAATTTTTATCTTAGGCTGGCAGGATATATGTCCGAGGCTTTTGTCATTTTTCTCACCTTTTAAATACTGTAATTGAACAACTGCAGTTAATAATATCCTTGAAACCATCAGCAGCCATATTGAGATAATTTAGAGAGTATCAGCTATTCAAAGTGCTGCCATATCTCACTTCAGTCTATTTCTGTTACTATCAGACATGTTTCTTGGTTAATTTACAAGACTTGAAAGACAAAGAGACAATTGCAAGCTACTGAAGTGCATCCTCTACTGTACTGTGCAGAATTTGATCTTCAGCCTATAAAACAGTCATAAAACCAACCAGCAATATAAGCAGCTGTGAGGAAGTAGAAAAACGGGATATACTCCCAGTAGCAAACACACTGAGTTAGTACAATAGCACAGGGTGTGAAACTGAGGTTTGCCAGGTTCTACAAGAACAGAGATGTCCAGTGTTTTGATGGGAGCACACTTCTACAGGAGTTATTTCTATAATAAATACAAATATCTTGAAATGCGCTGCTCTGAAGAAAGAGACTCTAAAGTACCAAGAACTCTTTTTCAAAATAAGATAATTTCAAAATAAGACAAAAATTGTTTTCTCTCCCCTCCAGTGAGATACAACTAAATGCCAGGCTTTCTGCTTAATGGTCAGGTGTTCCTGCAAAGAAATCTATGTTCATTAGTTCAGCAAACTGCCGAAACTTTTCTGCTCTCTCTGCAGTAATGATTTTAACGCAACAGAAGTCTGAATTCAAAGAGTTGAGCACTGAGCAGGAGGGACAGAAGAGTTCTTTAAGCCCATTATTGCACCCCACAGCCATGAAAAGATGAGAAACACCAACATATATATAATATTTTATAGCAGTCTACAATAAAAAAGATGAAACTGATGCTAAAAAACTAATTAAAGGAAATAGTATTTTGGTAGAAATTTCACCATCTTGATTCCTAATGCAAGAAGAATGGGGCTTTGTATTCTTGTCTATTTGGCAAAAACAGGATATATCTGCACATTACACTTACCTATAAGGAGAATGAGAGATCTGTGATGATTTGTAGGTTAGCTTATAAATTTCAAATGCTACAGATAAAATTTAACAAGACAGCTGTCTAGTGTGGCTAAATTTCTTTGATGTATGCTGTTAGACAACATTACAAAACAGACGTTAGAGATACAAAAGGATGCTACGGAACTCCACAGAATAAATTGAAAATTGAGGGCATTTTCCAGTGGTTCAAACACCACTTCCTATAACAAAAATCGTCACTGATTACATCATCAGCTTATCAAACATTGAAGAGCACAGTTCCATGCCATTTACCCAATTCACTTTTTAACTATGAATTCTGCAAGCAGATGGATCAAAGAACAATTTCTTTCTACCACGATACTGTTGGCAGAATGTTCTATGAAATTTGTTAATCTTAACAGGAAGGTTGAGCTCTTTGGATAGCAGCACATTGATAATCTACTTGGTATTTGTTCA
Source organism: Cygnus atratus (assembly GCF_013377495.2). NCBI lineage: Eukaryota > Metazoa > Chordata > Aves > Anseriformes > Anatidae > Cygnus > Cygnus atratus. The sequence goes on along the minus strand of NC_066364.1, from coordinate 75,442,973 downwards.
CAAACAGAATAATTAAATTGCACCTAACAAGACATAACTATCTCACAGAAGCAGTCCCTTGGAAAAAAAGAAAAAAGATAAGCAAGATAGCCTTTTATTTGTCAAAAAGAAACAAAAGATTTAAAGCCAGTGATGTTTTCAGTGACTAATGAGAGAAAAGTATTAAATATAGAGTTACCTTCATAAGCGTGATAGTTGTAGTAGGCAAAGTGATTCCTTCTCCCTGGGGTTAGAAACACATGCAGAGGACCCAGGTGAAGGCAGCACCAGCAGGACAGATACCATGCAGAACATGCGGAAGAAGGCAGGAAAAGAAAAGACAGGAAAGGGTGAAACTGTAGCCAGACACTTACTCAATTTAAAAGGATGAAGTGCATTTAACTCATTCAACTTTAGAAACTGCATAGCATGTAAAGACATCAGTACTACAAAGCTACTGGATGAAGCAATTTCTATTATTGTTTAGAAGAGCGACAACAAGCTGTTAGAAGAAAAATGTGAACAATAGGTCAGTCCCACAGGCAACGTGCAAAGGCTCTGTGCATAGCCTTGCCACCTGTGTCATTTCAGATTGTTTTCCCTTTCTCAGTGAATGGACTTCTTGCTCCACTGCCAAGGCACAGAGTTTTAATACTAAAGCAACTAGGACCCATGAAGAGAACAGAGAACAACATCAATAGAAAGTATTATTAAAAAACACAATATTCACATGTGAATCTAACTTCAGCCTCTAGAATACAATACAAACTGCATTTAATACTGTGCACTGCTAGTTTTGTCTGTTAATAAAACAAACAAAAAGCCCCCCTACTATTTGACTATAATCAGAACTACAAACAAAAGGTTAGAGTAACTTTATTTTCAGAAACAATTTCAACCTTGCTTCCTGAAAGGTAGGCAACCAAACTTAAAGCTGTGAATCACCTGTTTGGATACACCTGAGTGTATCCAAGTTAGAGCTGATACAAAAAAGAGCTGCAAGTAACTAAATCACAAAAAAGTAAAAAGTCCACATCCAATCTTTAAACATGAAGATAGTAGAAATTAAGAGAAGTTGTTTGTGTTTTTTAAATGTTGTTGTGTTATAAACAAGCTCCTCTAGATGTTCCTAGATCATAAAATTGTAATTATGAAGCAGCAAAAAGAGTTGTAATGAAGCCTAAAATAAAGCACAGACTTGCTAGCGACTTGAAGATTTCACATAGGCTGGCAATTTTATTTAGCGTGTTCGATTTAAACATTCATGTGCTTGTCCTTCTAAACATGTATTTTTAATGTATAGCACTGTCAGATATAACTTATTAGGTATGCTGCAGTATGCTTCTGAACATAAGATAAACCACAGTTAAGCAATGCTTTTCTGTTCCTCCCCTTCCAAAAAGACATATTTACAACAAAAAGTGGGACTGACAGATTCTAAGTGTTTGAAAATCATACATATATGCATATTTTTTAAAGTAAAAATTTCAAAAAGCAAAGCCTCTGTGCACTTCTTCTTCCATAAGAAGTGGTGGATACAAGAAAGCAGTAAGGTAGAATCTTACTCATCTTAAATCCCAGGACAACGTATTAAACTGTTCTACTAATTATCAAGTTTTAAACCCTCATATCCAAAGGAAGGTGAGGACTGAAGGACTGGTTTTTGTTTGTTTGTTTTTTGAAACACTTAAAACTCCATATGCGTTTGAAACAACGCTAACAAACTCTTAGTTAAATGTTTCCCCCCTTCCACATTTTTTACTTTAGACTTTTTTTTTTTTTACTAGTACTTCAATATTACAGTAATATGCAGCTCTGCCTCTAGATTTTCAAATTCAGAAACTGACATGAGAAGAACTGAAGTGACATTCCCTCACACTGGTAACATCAGATTTTTGCTTTCAACGAAAGTCTTGTTTTCAGAAAGTCTAAATGGCTACAAAATACTGTAATTTAGATTATTAGATAAGCAGAATTCTTACCTGGGCTTAATTCTACCAAGTATGGTAGTTTCTCAGGAGGAAGGCAAGAGCCATAGCCGGACCCGTCAACTCTGTCCTTCCCCTTTAATGGCTTTCCATCAGCTGTTTTCTTGGATTTCTTTGGGACATAATCAGGAGGCCGCCTTTTCAACTGAAATACTAGTATTCCTAAAACATATTAAACATCATTTGAGTCTTACTGTCAATGAACACATCTAAACATTTTTTATTTTTAAAGTGTCCTATAGGATTACTTTCAGCTTACGAAGTTCATTTATGTAGTTACTTGGAAGTTAAAACTGTTTAAAAGATTAACGCTTCTCTATAGCGGATAATTTTAAAACTTTAGGATGAAATGTAAAACTGTCTAAAGATTTACTACTATAGCCAGTACTGAATAGTACAGTCAATAAATAAAATCCTTAGAAGCATGTGAAAACCAATCAGTTCAAAAATACATGTTCCCATTTCCTGCTTTACAGGGGTCCACAGACATGGCTTACAACACCCAATACACAAAAATCTCTTAAAGCTGTTCAGACATACCTTTATCACTAGGCCACTCCCTGAATATCTGAAGTGGACACTCATCATCATCTAGAATACTTTCTTTAGCACCTTTATCATCGGAGTGCTGAGCACCAGGAGGCAACATGACCTAGAAAAGAACAATTATTTTTCAGAGGTGTTACTAGACACTTGGATTATTCAGGGGTACACCTTCCAATTTATTCAGGTTGTGTCAGGAGATAAAGCAAATTAAGTAAGTAACTTGGAATGCATTTTGCTTTCCAAGGCTGCTTCTAACTCCTTCTTGCCTTTTGTTGCGGTTAACCACGTTTCGCAGAACACCAGACATATGTAAAAAACAAAAGAAAGCTAGTTACACTTAAGCTACACAAGCCCATCTTCCAGTAACAAAATTAGAATAATTTCTAAATGGTCAAGAGAGAGAAAAAAAAGTGAAACATCAATGAAGGAGATAGTTAAAAAACAGAACTAAAGTTTCTTTCATCATCTTATACACGGGAATCAGCCTTTCTTTTTGCTAAAGCCATTCCACTAAAGCAACATGCAAGAACCCTTGGAAATAGCAATTGTGATACGACCCGTATCCTGTTGTACCTAACCTTCACCTGGTCCACACAGAGAACAAGTGCAAGACTAGAGCAGTTGACAAATGCATTATGCTGTCCAGCTACAAGGAAGAACCAAAAATAAGTGTACTTTGGAAACAAACCTCAGTGTTAATACGTTTTATAGCCGTATCCTTACAAGGCAGAGGAAGAGGGAAACCCTGATTCATTAGTTTTGACTCTAAAGGAGACGCAACCTGTTATTTCATACACATTTGCATTACTGCTCCCTACAGTGATAAAGCATAAAACCAGTGACAGCCATTATTACAGTGCATGACTAGCTTCTAAATTAAAAATAGATTTCTCAAAGCTGAATTAAAAGACAGTTTACTACCTCATTTGTGATCCTAACAATGTTATTTAAATTCATAGACAGCTCTATTCCAAACAACCTACTTAAAATTATTTCAATCTCTGAACTATGACCTAAGTAACACCTTCTGAGTAAGGCAAGTATTTGCTGCTGCATGCTACAGTGCTGCAGCCCTCAAGAGGCTTCTAACTCTTATTTGTCACCTCCTCTCCACACCCATTGCAGTGTTAGCTAAGTTCCCACAGATCCACCTCAAATTTCCTTTCATCTTCTTCCAAGCAGGAAACAAGTACATTTAAGATCAAAAGTATTTAATTGAGTCATTGGCCTTTCCCTAAAACCTTTTCTATGCAAAACCTGGCTAAACATAGGTCTAATTACATTATCTTTAATTAGATTTTCAAATGGACAACATATTACAAAATTCAGGAAAATATTAAAATTTATAAAACCAAAGGGAAACAGAAACACATCTGAACTCGAATCTTATCTTGCCAAACCACTCTTTCCTACTTCACATTTCAGATTTTAAAATCCATTATACCTACAGGAGAATTTTTAATTGCTATTAAAGTAACATTGTGTTTCAAGCCTTGTACAATAAGTAATTACTTTAAAATTGCAAAGCCCTCAAGACTGAATTTAAATAGTTAAAAACCAAAAGCTACATACTACAAGCATGCTTTTTGAAGGGCTGACCAATGCTGGATTAGAGAGCAACCCAAAGTAAACTCAGATGCACTGAAATTAGAGGACAGATGACTAAGAAAAACACAAGGACTACAACATGACACTGCTGTTACTTTTGCCTTGGAACACGGATGAACGCCTCTACTGGTGTTTGGCTTAACTAGCAGCAGCCATGGCCAACTGGTGAAGTTACAGAAGAGCCACAAAAGCACTAAACCCTTCGTTCTTCCAGTCACTTACTATTACTTCTGTTTCACAAGAAGCGTGAGCTGATGAGCCCAGACATACACCGCTTAAAAAAGAAAGGGAAAAAAAAAAAGCATGTGACCTAACCTTGAGCAAAGCAAAGGCACAAAACACGACAACTCAGCTTATGCAGGCCAGAAGCTCGCAATCATGATGAAGCAGTTTTAGAAAACGTCTTTATGTTTTAGGTGAATGCTGCCTCTCCCTCTCACAAGGCCAAATTCCCCATATTTCAGAATAATGAAAAAATATGGAATAGGTTTATATTATGATCATTTCTTGGCTCACAGCTAGGGATTTGCTTTCATACCAAAAAACAGAAGATGCAGTTTAAAACAAATGGGGTGCACGTATTCTCCTGATTTCTGCAATGCAGTAGGAGTTGGAGATGGATAAAAACTATTCCACTTTAAAAGTTTTACTGCTTTGCTGCATGCCTCAAGTCTTATGCCCTAATGAAGCGAACAAACACAGGTAGCTTGGAAGACTGTCTAATTAATTTGACATCTTGAGAGATGTGCAGTGAACCTTGTACTATGCAGGGGACTCAAGCCAAGTGAACTGAAACAAACACAATGTATATTGGAACAAACCTGTGTTTATTTGATTACATGGAAAAGCACTTCGGAACCGGGCATAAAGATGCAGCATGATTAGTGGCAAAATGGGATATGAAAGAAAGTAACAGGAAACTGACAACTCTTAATGTAAATGGCAATGTTAAGCACTGAGAGGAAAAAATCTTAGTGTTCACGTTTCAATTGAAACTTCAGAAGTGAGTGAACTTTATTACAGGTATTCATGCAGCCGTATAAAGGTCTTGTCATATGATTTAAGATCTACTTTAAAAGTTAAGTAAATGTCAACTGGCTTAAGACTTCTTTGAAGAACTTCACCTGCCACCCAAAGAGAACAAAATATTTGCAAATCCCAACCAATAGGAAATTATAGTTATACTGTACACTGCTTTTAACTCAACAAGAAGTAAAAAATATCAACATAGACAAGACAGATCTGTCTTCCACACTGTAAACTGTCAGAAAAATAAGGAGTGTATATGGGGGAAAACGCTGAGAGAGGTAAAGAACAGCTATGGTTCTTCAGTGAAGTTATGTGAAACTGCCCTGAAATCTATTTACCAACATTGTTGTTGGTTTCCAATCAAGGAAACAACATTGAAAGACATGTCAGGCTAAACCTAGGGTATTTTAAATATTTCAAGCAATGAAAGCAACTTCATAACATATCTGGCAAAAACTAGATTTTAAAGTTAGTTTATCTTAAAATACTCATCTTCAGTAAAACAGGAAGGATTATTGTATTTTAAACCCAAACCCTGTAGGAACAGAGTCACTGAGAAAAGTTGAATAGATTTTTGACAGTGACTTTTGATGAGCAAAACAGTCAGGTCTTCTCCACTTGAGAGGTATTTAAGAAAGATTTGCAGTTAGCTAACGAATACGACTCAAATATTTAAAATGTGAACATAGAACTTATTTACTGTACCAAGATGTGTTGCTCAGAAAAGGCAAACTGTTTTCCAGCAGTGCTTTCCTAAAAACTAAGTTAAAGCAATTTACTTCATAATAAAAAAAAACTTTGTTATCTCTCAAGATTGATACTATTGGACTATTTTCTACATTAAACATTCCCACACATGACTGGAGAACAAGGGGAGGTGTAAGAGGAGAAACACCATCACGACAGTAACTTGCAAAAACGTTTTCGTTGTATACAAGCGTGCAATCAGTTCAATAAATTTTCTAAAATATAAATATTCTGCAATACATCATCATACGCTCAAACTCCAAACAAAATGGACCACTGGAAAACTATCTTCCAAATTCTGAAGATGGTCACAGTGTTTCTGCTGCAATCCACAACTCTCTCAAAAACAGCAGAAAAACTAGCACGTCAAATCAGCAGCCTGTTTAATAACATTGATGACTGCAAATTGTAGATTTCATTTATAGAACACACAACGTGAAAAATAATTAGCATGATTAAGACTATACACAGAAAATACTTCACAGCCAGAACTGAAAATCACTTTTAAAACGTACTGTGTCATTAAAAAAAAAATGCAGTAACTATTACTTCAAAACTGATTCCCTCTTATAATAAAGAACTATTTAAAATTTTACTGAAGTTAACCTTAACAGTTGGAATCACAATTACAGGTTAATGAAGACACGGATAAAACGTCCAGAACTTCATTAAAGATGTGCCTAGAACTAAAACAAAAACTTTACACAACAAAAACTAGAATTAGTTCACTGCCATGAAACTACAAAAGCACTACCTTACAGTTTCCTTATTACTAATTAGACATTAGAAAAGCATGTCAATTCCACACTAATTCTACCATTACAGGCTGTAAGCACAACAGAACCAGACACAGATTTCTCAGACTATCAAAAAACAAACCTGAAAGCAACTTGAAGACCAAAGACAAAATATCCACATCCTTTAGAGTAGACAGAAGGTGTGGGGAATAGCAAGTTTTCTTACTGCTCTCCAGTGGCACTTTTGGTACTGGAGAAAGGGCAGGGGAAGGAAGAGACAGCAATGTAACGACACAAACATTTTTCCCTTTCTTTCACCCTTTTAAGGAGCCATAAATCCAAGTTTATTAGACAACTAACAGACAGAAATGTAATCAAAGATTGGAATCAAACGAGGATCAAACAAGTCTCACTGTTCTCCTTCAGAAGATGATATGGACAAAAGTTTATAATTTTTAATCTGCACTGTCCATAGGCCTATTTGATAAAGCTTTACCTCTCAGAAATAGAGGTTCTATAAAATGAACTTAGAACTCCTAAAATAATGAAATTCTGAAAGTAAGTGCCAGGTTCAGTTAAATGTTTAATCTTTCCTGATTTGCAATGAGGATAAACTAACACTGAAAGGCATAAGGCACCTTTTATAATGGAGTATGGACTGAGCACTTTTGCCTCTGAGCAGACTCATTTAGTTCAGGGGAATAGCTTGTGCACAAACAGCACAAATTTCAGAATCTGCAGGATTAACCATTACTTTATACATCTGTGAAGCATAAACACACTTGTGGCATAAAGCCACAGTGCCAAAACCAGAAATATGTTCCGTTCATTATCAGTGTTCATCTACATAGCAAGTAATAATTTAAGATGGGAAGATTTATGTTCTTATAAAACTTTAACTTTACTTACACGAGCAATACAATAATCCTTGGGATTTTCCTTCTCCAGGCCATATTTCTCCAGTGCTTCAATAACTGCAAAGTCTGCAGTATCTGTAGTGGACAGCAGGATTGTCTTGTATGGTATATTTGGTTTCAGACTGTCTGCATAAATTCTCAGTGTCCCACCTTGGAAGCAAAATTTAATAAACATTGCTACCACTGAATATATATACATAAAAAGCCATTTATTGTATATATTTTTTAAACAGAATGTAAGAAAGAATGCCTTTAGAAATCATTTAGTCAATCCACCAATACAAGATAAGTTACATAAAATCCTCAAAATGTGTCTCTGCCATTGCTGATGCTTTATTCTATAAGCAAGCTTTTTCCCCCAATGCTTCACCCTCTTTACCATTCTTAGCATTATGTGAAGTTAAAATGAAACAGTGAAAACAACTGGATGAAGAACTGATTCTTCTCATCTCAACTACCAGCTCGTGCTGACCCTTAGGATTCTCTCCTCTCTTTAAAAAGCCCATTTAAGACTTTCCTCCTGGGCAATGTTTTCTATGCTTGTACTCGTTCTTCACTACTCTTTCATTGGTAAAATATGTTATTTGATGTTTTATCAGTACTGAAACTGTTCCATTTGTCTTACACTTAATGCTAACGTTTACACAAGCACGATGATCTTTACACCTACCCCAACAACATGAAATACTCGATCACTGCGATCCACCATATCTACCAGAACCGTAAGGGCAGAGCTGAACAATTATTCTGTGCCACCTTGTATTTGTGCTACTGATTGCGTTTTTACGTGCTGATCACTCAGTTTGTTCTTAGTAAAATGAACCACATTTATTTCAGAAGACTTCTCCCATTTGTCACTTTCATAAATCTAATTCTGTCCTTCCTTCTTCCCCGGCTTAGCACTGTCAGCAAGATCGATAAGCGTATTCTCTCCCATCAATTTGCCCATAACTCTCACTAATCACACAATACACTCCCACGGAATCTTAGCTCCACAAATCTTTCATTCAATTACACTATATATAACTTTTTCTTTCTCCAGTATTTTTTTTTGCCCTTCAAGATTAATTTAAGTCAAATGTACAGGAGCTGCTGGCCTTAAAAATACTCTCTCAGTAAACAAATCAACATCAGCTTAACCAAAAGAAATCTATGTACCTGAATCTGGTCTGCCATCAGAACTGCGAAATTCCTGCATTCTCTTCTCTAGTTTTTGCTGTCGCCGCCGTTTCATAACCACCTCAGGATTAGATATTGTGCGAGTGAAGCTGGTTTCAGGCATGTCTTTGTAAACCTCAGCTGCAAGGCGAGAATTCTCACTGCCATGTTAATTTAAACAAGGAGAAAAAAATTGCCATTAATAGCTTAAAATACATCACCTCCTCACTTCATAAAGCATAAAAGGCAAGTAGAAACCATACATATAGGAGATCAGTTAAGTTATTGGTAGAAGGTTTTTATATGAATTGCACTTTTGCAAGGTCTAGCACTGTTCATGTACACCTGAAATAGCAATCAATTTAAGTACTCATGATTGCTACCTTGCAAGAAATAAAGAAGCCTTCTACCTCCTAGGAAAAAAACAAACAAATAGATGAGGCATTATAGAACCTTACATTATACTCCTAACTTTGCTGTGAGTTACAAATACTGCAAGTCATGTGGAAGCAGAATTAGCATGTGCTTGCAGCTCATGCTTTTCCTTTAGTTCATGCACTTCAAATACATTTCTACTTCAATTTTTAAAAAAATTAAGATCAAGCTAAATAACTGTATGGAACACTGGAAAGCCCATGCTGACATCTGAAGAACAGTGCAAGCGTATTCATGCATAGCAGTACTACACAAATAAAAATCAATCTTGGTCTCAAAAAAACGAAAAAACAGAAACAGGCTGTGTAGCTAAATCCTCTGTCACGTGTCAAGCAGTCAACTAATTTCTTTCACTCCTGAGAATCTGTTAACAATTAGTAAGTTTTCATTGTTCATTTTCTATGTTAAAAAACACCATTAATGACTTTTTTTCTGGTCTACTAGATATGAAGCCTACAGAACAGAGAAAAAGTTGAATTTAATACAGACCTTTTTGCATCTTTCTAGTTTTACGTAAATTTATTCGTGCCTGATTCTGTGTCACAAAGTTAATGTATGCTCTGCCCCCAATGAATTAGGAACAGCATATTTGGGAGTAAGATCTGGACAACCTAGAAGACTGGCTATCAAAACATGCCTCCCAGAAAAACAAGCTCATAGTCAGGTGGTAAGTCAACTGCAGCCACCTACACAGACTACTTTTTCTGTCAATAGACAAAACAATCAGAGAAGTGAATAGACTGACACTAGAGTAAGTGCTCAAGAAAAAACATACTGAGGGAAGTCCATGTCACCAAGCACGTGTTGATTTTTGTACAAGAATAAAGAGGTGAAAAAAGGTTCATGGTTTGAAAATAAGCTTTGCAGCAAAACGTACATACAAACCACAGAATTTAATATCACGTTTTGGTTTATGATGGTATCATACTTAGGTCAACTACTTACTTCTAAAAGAAGAAAGGACTTATTTTGAAGAGAAAAGGAATCCTTTGAAGTAAGAAGTAGGTTGTACGAACTGACCAAAGTTTAGAACACTTACATATCATCCCCATGAAGAAATCGATCATCTTTATCTGATGCTTGTCGCAATGCCTCTTTTTCACGCCTCTTCTTTTCTTTTTTTTCCTTTTTTGAGAGAGTTCGTTTGAAATTCTGAATTACTCCCTCTTTTTCTTGTTTTTCAGGGCCATTACTCTGAGCCTTCTGAAAAAAAACAGTTTAAAACAATTTCCATCATTTTTAGTTTAATGAAGATTTAGTATTGCTTTTAACTTCCCATGCAAGTCCGATTAAGACATAGCATCACTAACATGAAAACAGTACTCCTGGCAACAATACTCCATTACACAGGGATGGGACTGAAACTCTCAGGAATAAGACAAAAGGCCAAAATAATCTCATATTCCAAAGAAGGTATGAACTGCTTAAGTACCCTGTACTCATGAAATGTACTCAAGCAAATGAAAACCAGAATTTTACTTGAATAATGCCTACTATCTACTCAGCCTTAAAGATTAACCAAAGGCTGCAAAACCAATTTCCGCCTCCCAGTAAAAACTGCTTCACGAAACAACGCTACATTTAATCTGTTTTCAAGACAACTGTGTTGGAACATCAGATAAGAATAAACTGCAGAAGGAAAAACATTAGAGAGGACATTTCCCCTATGATGTATTTTTCTGAGTTGTCCTTCCAGCGTTCTCTTCTCCAAATCCTGCTCCTTGTATACACAAGATACCTGTAATCTTATGCTCATTTGCCTTCTGTAGAGAAAATAATAAAGATAAGCGAAAAATGATGCAGAGGTTGTTTTTTCCTTTTTTTCCCCCCCTCTTCTATCAGAAAGTGAAGAACACAGAAGGAGGACCGCAGATTACTTTATTCAATGAAAAGGTAAAGCAAGACCAGTAAATGTAGTGCAAGACATCATTAATTTTCTTTCCCCATGTCTGACAGATGTATCCTATAGTTAAAAGCATAGCGTAAGCATAAAAATAGCTTATGTACTTATAGCACCTTTAAAATTAAAAAGCTGTAATTCCAGGAGTAAATGAAATTCAGTGCTCAGCCCAGGATGAAAAACTTGTCTGAAGATAGATATCCCCACACTAAACAGCATATTTTCCATAACTATAAATACCCAAGTTAGAAATTATATATAAAGTTATATGACTTCAGGAGCCAAAATCTGATCTAACTTCATGTTACTAATGAAATGCTTCATGACTAATACAAAAACAAAAAAAGAGGAACATCAGTCATACAAAAACTTCTTTTTGTATGTTGGAAGGAAAAAAATCCCCCAAAGGAAAGTCTCTCACCAGTTTCGTTAAGAAACTGGTTACCAAGTTTCCCAAGTCGTTACCAAGGCAGGTAACATTTCTTAGTTACTCAGTTCTCTCTGGCATCCCCCTCTAAGGGCTCTGAAAGAGGTGAGATTACCTCTTAGGTGTTTGGCATCTCATACTATTGTAGGGTACTTTTACTTCATCTTATTAGAGCAAAGCAAGCTAAGTTTTCCGGGCACTACATGCTGCAGTACCAGACAGCTGCATAAATCAAAGCATCAGAAGTCCTCTGAAAGATGAGAAAAATGCCATGTTGGGAAGATCCATTTTAAGGATTTGAACAGACTTGCTCTACATATACAAGATCATCACCATCATCAATTGTTTTCAGGAATTAGAAAAGTAGAAGTTTTACTATATGAGCATGTCCCACAAATTGCAAAAATGCCGTTACCTCTACCATACTCCTTGAAGCCTCACCTTAGGAGGAAGCGTATCATTTTCGTTCTTGAGAACAAATCTTCCTTCTCGATCATCTTTGTTCCAGTTTAATTGTACAACAAGAGGCTTCTCATCTACATCTAATCTTCTTTCTTCTTCAAAAAAGTGAAAAGCGGTAAGTTACTTGGCATCTCAAGAGCAAAGAGATTTAAAAACAAAGTTACAGTTTTGCTGAGCTGTAAACCATCAGTTGATGCTTTCCTGTACGTAGAGAGACAGAAAGCCTGGGGGAGTCCGGAGACAGATGTATGTCTTCTTTGCAGCAATCAGCCTAAGTGAATTCCCTCTATCTACATAAGATAAAGGTCCGCAGGAAGCAGCTTTGCGCACTATCAGAACTGAAGTCTGAGGATATAAGATTATAAACCAGGAGAAGATATTTCTGCAGCCAAAATACTTGAAACTTTGTAACTTAGTGAGACCCCCAAAATATTCATCTTTTTCATTTTAATGAGTCTGACTTCGACCCAAGAACTACTATTCTTGAAAGACTGCACAAAAACAAATTAAACTATAAAATAAAAAAATTATGCAAATATACTAGACAAATTGCATTTAGTGTGTTATATCTATTTTAAGTACACAAAAAAAATCTGAGAGGGTAGTTAAAAAATTAAACAACTTTTGCCATTTGATCTCCGTCTGGAAGTAGGAGACAATATATACACATAGCAAGACAATGATGTCTTCGCAGTTATATTTTATGTAATGTGAAACACTCATATGGAATGAAGTGCCTCTCTTATGAGCCATGTTTTAATCAGGAACTTGCCCTGCGAAGGAAACAATTTCACTTTGAGTACAGGTATGGTGCAAAGGGATTTAAAACAAACAAACAAACAACTTAAAGCAGAAAACCCATATAGTATTCATTGCTTTAACTACTGATGACACACGTACTTTTTTCTAATCCCTTGTAACTCACGCCATCACTCATAGACCATGAGAAGTGACATACACCCCAATAAATTTCCATTCTCTATCTCAAATTATATTACTTTTGTTTATTCAAAAATAGAATTTAAGGTAGTTAAACCACTTTTGTGTAAGCTTCCAAAATTAAGAAAAAGAAAGGTTGATTTCTCATATTTCTGTTATGTCCCATCGTACCTCCTTCCAACCTGGGGGGGCGGGTCAAGGGGACAGGACAGGGATGACATCAAATGCTAGCAACATCAAAAGGCTATTTAGAAGTCTAGGTAACCCTAAAGGTTCTACTCAAGAAACACAGCAGCTTCAGATAATACTATGTTGAACTTCCTCCAATTTAGCAGTAAGAGTATATACATCATAAGGCTACCTATGAAAGGCCCACAACATCACAGAACTGAGGACATACTCAGTGCTCCCATTTAACACCTCCATTCTCCCATTATAAGTCTAGCCTTTACCGACTAGCCCTAAAAATAGCAACCCTCTCACAAACGTCAACGAGTAACAGGATATCAAGCACAGCATTTAACAGATTATAATCAAAATTTACATGAACTACAGGCCTGACATTTTGAAATACCACTCCCCTCACACTACAATTAGTAACAATGTATTTGACATCAACAATAACAAAAAAACCACAAGTCTGGTGCCTCAGAATCTGGGAGTAAAATTTAAGATACTTTGGCGAGGGGTGTATAGGAAAGTGGTGTGGCTACAGGAAATAGTGAAAAAAATACTAACCTCCACTGACATGCACCTCATAAAGCGAGTACTTAGGGGATGACAACATTCGCATGTCTGGTCGAAACTTCTCTGCAAGCGTTTCTATCACATCTTGAGTCGTGGCAGTACTAGAGACACGGATACATTTTGTTGCAAAGTTTCCAGCTGCTTTGTCTTGAAAGTAAAATCGCATTACTCCATGAAACTCCAAATCCTGGAAAAATAAAAATAAAAATCTGATTGATGGCTAGCAGTTCTAAATTTCATAGCTCAGTTTGTTAGTTAGAAATATTTTATGAAGTCATAAGACATTCAAATATTGCAGTGGTTTTCCAAAGTTTGAGGACACTACAGTTTACTGACCTGGACACTATAAACATGAAAAAAACACACAAGTTCTCTATAAGCAGAAATCAAGTATCCTACATTACTGAAATACTTAAAATTTGAATCTTTAAGTATTCAACTTTTTAACTTGTCAGGTTTACCTGAATAAGAATTAATATACATTTTTCCCTACATAGAAAAATGTCTTGAGACCAGTCTCAATCTATTTTGTTACCCACAGCCCGCCTCTGTATCCCATGCCTGTAAGAACACAAGGTAAACATACTTGACCAAGTGCAGCGTGTCTCAAAGAGAACAGCTTTCTACTCACAACAGTCCTAAACACCATATTTTCCCTCCGCTTCACCCCACCATGTGCTTCTCTGTCTTATGTTGGCGTCTGTTTGTCCAAGAAAGAGCCTGATTGGAAAGCTAAATCATCTGAATTGTGTTTTGTTTTATACGTTGAGAAGGGATAGTCTTCAGTACAGCTCCCTACACACTCCGATGCTGCCAAGTTTATTCTACAGTTTGATAATTACTACTCCTGTCTTCTCTTAACAGGGACTTTCTTTCTAGTAGATATATCCTCTGGTGCTGGGTGCAATGCCAGGTTTTGCATAAGCACAGTCCTTTCCAGTACTGCAACTGATCACATAAAAAAAATCAAAAATACTATCTTTGAACAGCAAAAAGTGGAGACATTTACTGACACTACTCTGTCAGAGGACCCAAGAAAAAAAAAAAAAAGGTCTTATAACCTACACTGTAAGATGAACATCTCACTCACCTAGATACATATAGAAGACAAATTCTACAACCATAGACACTGCTCCTCCCAGCGCATTTGAGTCTGTACCACCGACACTTCCTCCATGAATTCTTCCAAAACGTCTGATATTCCTGCTAATTCCTTCCACAAGCTCTACAAGGCTTGAGAATCACCATCTTTTCACAAAGCTCTGCTGACCCAGAGTCTCCTTCTCTGGAGACACTCAAGGCCCATCTGGACGCCTACCTGGGCAACCTGCTCTAGGGAACCTGCTTTGGCAGGGGGGTTGGACCCGATGATCTCGAGGTCCCTACAAACCCCTACAATTCTGTGATTCTGTGACCCTTCCACAATTTATTAGAACTATCACGTGTCCAGTAAGGCTGCAAGTTACTATAACTTCTAATCAGCACAGACAACATTCTTGGTAACCATCCTTTTAATTACAGCTTCACACTGCATTTATATCCAAGGGCCTAGGGGTGGCTGGCTGGAAGAATCGGCGCACAGCAGTTAAAGTTACTTCACCTCTCACTTTGTATAGTTATCTGATGAATATTGCCCGCTTCTGGGCTCTCATGTTGTCCCTTTGTTCTCTGAATTCTTAACGAGCACTGATTTGAAAGAGCTGCTCTGATGAGTTACCATAAGAAGGTTCTTGGCATGGCAACTTGTCCAAGATTTTCAACAGTGAACACAGAAGCAAATTTTTTCTGCTATCACCTTCTGAAGGTTTATTCTATGAAGTGGTCATCCCGTTGCCCTGGGGCTTGTGGTAAATTTGCTACTACTAATCTGTTGAAGGAAAGTTATTATTAAAGACTTCACAAGTTATTCAGCAAATTCTTTTGTTTTTCTTATGCTTTTGTATTTTACTTGCTACATTTTCTATCCTTACGATTTTCCTCATTGAGATACTACTTCAGCTTTGTAACAGCTATCTGCCTGATGTTCTGCCAAGCCAGGTTCTTTTCACACTTCCTTCAACAGCTGGCATGAATTCGGTCTGCACCTCCTGCATGGCATCTTTAGTTCTCTGCAGGTGGCAAGTACTTAGCTACCCGTTGCCTCTTTTAGCTTTAAAAAGCTTTCCCAGGGCAGCTATGCTGGATTTTCAGTTGGGCTGGAAAATTTTGCAGCTCCTTCTGACAGTAATGTTTTGAGTCACCTCTTACGCACCTGTTTGCACCAATTTAAATGGTCGCCTCTTCTGTAAGCACTCCTTACCCATGATGCGTTACAAAGCAGCCATGACCATTTCTTATCACCAACTTAAGGTTTTGCTGCGCTTGTTTGGTCATTGAAAAAAGAGAAGAGACATGAGCTTTCTGCAGAGGTGTCATGAAACGTAGCTGTATCCCATTTGCGACATCTATTTCCCTTTACACAAGGTTTTCCCCAAGGTACTGCTGAAGCAAGAATTAAGTGAGAAAACGACCACACCACAGGCCTCTTTTTCCAGGAGTTAAGTATTGTGCGAGTTCCTACACACAGATAAAGAACCAGTTGATTTTTTTTATTCTTTTTTAGAAGAGAGAAGATCACTTTACTGAGAAGTTCCACTGCCCAGTAGCCGTGTGTTTAATCCCATAGATTTTATTAGTACTCTACTACAGCGTAGCAGTGACTGGCAGAGATTCAAGAGCAAAGGAACGCAACATAGATCCATTCAAAGAAGATCTAGAAAACAGCTCAAGAAGCGCTCCAATCTATCAAGGGTTTCTTTATTACTATGTTTTGAAGTTTTGCTGCTAAAACTTGCTTCTACTTCCAGGCACTAACAAAACAGAGATGCAACAACAAAACTGTATTGTGAATACTCAAGATACAGTGCAAGTATAAAGGGAGTTTTGTTCTCCTTTCAGAAAAGCAGTAATGTGTTCCTCTAAATAACTCTCACTTGAGTTTTGTTTCCTTGCTTTGACTATCTGGGTGTGAAAATAATTGAATGCGCTGACCACTGGCTGCCCATTTCCCCCCATCCTCGTTTATGTCCGCTTCTCAATCTATATCCGCACAAGCTCTGCCTCCCAACCCAATTTTCCAAAGTTTTCTGTTAAAAATAAGATAGGCTGCACAACTGCATCGCAATGCTCCACAGTATAGATACATCTTTCCAATATAAAGCTCTAGCTCGTTTTATGTTCCATTTGAAGTAAATCCCAACCTGCCTTTGGGCGTTACTGCAGTATTTAAGTGTTTAAATACAAGTGTGCAGTAACACTGAAGCAATTGGTTTCACATTTCAAAAAATTAGGAAGGTGGGAGACTACAGAAAAACACAGACTTCTTATTACATTTATATATCATGTATGTATTTATGTCCAGTTTAAGGCACATTTAGCATCCTGGCCAAGTGCTTAAGAGCATCAATAACAAACCCGTACAAAGACTGATGCCACCACCCACAAGACAACATAAGGTAAGGTAGGCACCAGCCTTCAGTTTCCACTCTCCACTCTAAATCTGCATTAAGGAGTTTGAGAGGTACATTTCACCTCCAAATCTGCTCACTTCTGAATTTCTTTGGCAAAAGTGCTAGCTAGGTTCACTGCAATCTATAACATGGACTCGTGTCAAGAAGAAAGCCTAAAGAAGAAAAAATATATCATAAATTAAATAGATATACCAAATATCCAAGTGTTACTACCTAATGTATACTTGTAAGCGAATAAATCTCCCCAAAATGTTTACAAATCTTTCTCTAAAGATAAGGAACTGCCATTTATTAATTGCTAAAAAAGAAGTCTAAGCGTTTTCTGGATTTCAAAAGAGACTAGTTACGTAGCTATATGAACACTCTCTTAAGTTTCTCTCAGGAATTTACAAGCATCATAAGCAGTTTTGGTTTCTCATCTAATCCCGTTTTAAATATTTTATGCATATCTTGTGCAAGTCCATGGTTCCTTACATAGATAGGAACATGAGGATACAGAACAGTCCTTGGCAGCACAAATATAGTCAATTTCCAAATTTAAACTCTCATCATCCACAATGAAATAAGTACATTTTAAATCACTTAGCAAAAGTCAGCTCCTTTTAAGCTCTTCAAATCATAAAGAACATTTTCCTTAAATAATGAGCCTAACTACGCTTTTTTTTTTATCACTATCAGAACATGGAGTAATTTCCAAAAGTATATACTATACATATATATATATACACACACACTGTGCGTGTGTGTATATACAAAAGAAGTTTCAAACTTGCATAATAAAAAAATACCAGTTAGCTGACATTTATTTTCTTTTTTTTTAAACGAAGAAATGGAAGTGAGTTGGTATTGTGTCTTTATCAGGCACAAAAAAGAAAAGATGCTATGCAGCTGCATTATTTCTTGCTATTTGCTGCATAAGAGGACTGATGGATCAGTGTGATGAGGGCTGATCAGAACGCCTGCCATCACTTCCTTGCTTCAACTACTTAGTTACAACTTACTGTCATGGACATTATGCAAGAACTGGTTCAAAACTAACAGGCTAAGTGTTCCAGAAGTCTGCCTTTAGAAAAAGAAAATAAACATAGAAAAGCAGCAGAGTGGCACACTTGAAACGACAATTTCACAATATGAAGCTTTCAAAATTCTCCAAAGTCTTGTGAAAAGCTTTGACAAAACATTCCTTGAGAACATCTGCACTGCCGGTGCTATGGCCCTCCTCTGACATCCTCATTGACCTCAGACCATCCCCAGCTGAAAAACAGCACCACAAAAGCAGGAAACAAACTTGAATACATAACAGAGTCACAGAACCACTAAAGTAACATTTAAAACTGAAAGTGTGGCATATAAGTTAAGTTTTCAAAGCAAACAGCATCATTTAAAGTTCTCCATGAAGCTTCAAAGTATTTAAGTTTTTTTTTTCCCCCTCTTCAGATCCAGCTCCCAGTTACTTCCTATCAAGTAGGTATTTCTGCTTTTAGCAGTAATCAGGAATGATCAAGACTATCGTTCATTCGAAGTTACGTACAGAAGCACAAATAAACCAGAGAGGCAGAAGAAGAGTATCTCAAGCTTGTGTCTGATTACTGAGACCAGGTAAATAACTCACTGAAGTATTTACTACCGTGATTTTCTGTAACTGTTAACATTCTCAGTTATTTGGAAATCTCTATACAAAATCAGCTCTATTTTCTTCCAACTGTCCCAGTCTTTTTACCATAGGAGAGTATAGTCAAGAAAGACTGAAAGAAAAACAAGTGGAAAGAGATGAAAATAATGCACTGTAAGTGAGGTTTGGAAAAAGTCTCCCATGATACAATGGGACTTGCAGCAAGGAAACCTGGACTTCCCGAAGCATGAAAGAGAGGCTTCTGCAAACAAAGCAATAATAGCCAGGCGCAGTAATCCACAGCAGTGCTCATGCGTGAGAAAGGAAACCCCTCCTTTCAAGTGTCAGAGAAGGTACTGACAAAGTGTTATTCCAATATGTAGGATGCAGCAATGAACGTGGGTCAGGATCACTGCTCCCACAAGCTAAGCAAGCAATACCAGTGGGCTTTTAAACTACTATCCCACCGGTATCAATCACGAAATCAATACACACTTCAATACTGAAGTGTAAATACATTACATGCTATCTATTTGGAAAACCGTTTGATCTCTTGAGCAGCAGAGAATATGCAGGCTTCCCTTCAGAAATCCTCATAACCCCTGTAACCCCTCCAACAGCGTATCTTTGAGGTTGGTTTCTTAGCTGCATTAATACCACTGTGTCTTTCAAACTGCATTCTGCATGACTGGATCTAGAAAATACCAAAAACTGGCATTAAGAACATCACATCTTTCTTCCTGCCCCATTCAAATTCCACAGGCAAAAATCTACAGAAGAGTAACTCCTAACTAAGCTGCAATTATTATTCAGATACATGTACTTGTTGCTCAGGAGTTTTGCTACCAGAATATAAATCAAAATAAAACCAATCCACAGTGCAACAATTAGAACTAAAGCAAATACAAGCTGATTTTAAATGAATTCAGGTCACAATATTGATATAACAGGTCAACATAACAACGTTATCACTACAGGATATCCTGAAACATTCACGTAACGCCTTAGTAACTAACCCAGAGTAAGTCTATGGAGAAAAAAAGGAATCGCTTCCTTTGCACACTTCAGGCTTTTTGGAGAATTCCAACAAGTATTTAAAAGAAAAAAGAATTCCTACAGTATTTTTAAAACAAACTAACATTAAATCAATAAAGTAGTAAGCACTGAAAGTAGACGAAGCTGTAGCATGCGTTCCCAGCAGTTACACCTACTTGAAACTAAAGGATAGATGACATTCTCATACACAGGCTCTACAATCAACTATTAAAAAGAATTCCACATAATCTTAATAAAAAAAAAAATCGAACTGTTAAATGTTATAAACTGTTTTCCATCTAGTGGAAAAAGCAAAATTTTTGCTAAGCTACAACTTTTCAAACACTTTCAAGAAGTGCAGTTTGAAGATTAATGGTAGAACACCTTAAATGGTTCCAAGAGAAGAGAGGAAAAACACTACAGATGGAAAAACAGGTCCTATAAAAAACAGCTTTATTTCCTTTTCCAAACCTTTGACACCTGGATCAACAGAAATACATTTCACTACAGACTGACTCATTCTGCCACAGCTGTATTTACGCACACTGTGATAGTCACAGAAGCAGGACCAACAACAGAGTTGTCTATCAGAGAGAACTATCAATACCCACAGCAGAAGGTGGATAACCAAAAGAATTCACCTTTTATTTTCCTGAAGAAAACTACACCCTAGGAACCAGCCTCACTACAAACTGAAATGAAAACTCAAGATCAAAAAACAAGGGTTTGGTTTTTGTACAAATATTTTTTATAATATACATGTAGTGCAATTAAGTCAATGCAAAAAAAATCACTATAGTCTATGACAAATACTACATAAAATGTTAAACTAAGGTCAAAAGACATTTCTATAAATATAACTAAATCATACTCTAAGAAAGGATTTACTTTCTTAAATAAGGTCCACATGGCCATTCAAGCTCTAAATCATCACTGATACAAATAAGCAAATGTATATCTTGTAAGCATTCTCCCTACTTGCCATCAGTAAACTACCTACGTAATAAGAATGATTAATATAATAATTACTGGGATTAAACGAAAAACATTATTGTAATCCTGAATATTTTCCTGGCAAGATACACCTCGCAGTTCAAAAAAATTAAACTCCATAACTGACCCATCCACACTAAGTAAGTTACCAGAATATTTCATACCTACTTCAAACCAAAAACAAAACCCAGTTCAGTTCAGAATTGTATTTTGCCAAGGCCAGACTCAGCATGCAGCAATCAACCATGCTTTATTCTGAAAACACTTGGGTTTTCACAACCTTTTACAAAGGACGTTGTTGTGAAACCATCACGAAGCGTCTTCAAGCATGACTTATAGCTCCAGAAACAGCTACTGTGAAAAACAAAACAAAAAAGTGCCAAGGGTGCTCCCCAAAAGCACTATAGGCTTAACCCTTTAACTCTAATTTCCCAGTCTATGGTAAATGATCAGGAAAATCTTAACAGCACTTGCAACACACAGCAACTGTCTGCCACCTGCAGGATACTTTTTGTTATGCTGCGGTGTACAGCATCATTTATCTTTTCACAATTAACCAGAAGAAAATGCAGACTGTTCTTTCTGCAAAATGAAATCTGATACAGTTTACTGGAAAACACTGACATTCTATGACTTTCCTAACACCATAATACTGAGGATCAGGCAGTAATCATAAAGAGACTTTGGAAAAAAAAAAAACAAATCACAAAACTTATTATTTAGAAAATTGATTAAAGAAGGTGACATGACAGAAAGTGAAAGCAATTGATGTACATGTTTGGTCTACCAAAGTACTCTGAAACAGTCTCCAACAAATAAACATTGATCCAGACAGAGTTCATTGATATTTGAAAATAGGTAAGAAGTCAAAAACACAACCAAGCCTACGCTGAATTAGTCATGACATAAGAGCAAAAGCAGAAAAATCAATATTGACAGGTCTCAAGGATACATTGCTTACCTTTTTCCTATCTGCCTGCATCCTGTCACCATTGTAGAGCTAAGAACAGAGTGCTTACAAGCTATTCCAAAACACTCAAGAGAAATTAGAAGCACAGACTATCCACTATAGCACCTTTTACATAGGTCTTAAAATAGATGAATTAAGTCAGGGTTCTCATTAATTATTGTGTTATAGACTGTTCCTTTTAAATGGTTTGATTTGGAGGAAGAGGAGCTCTTCAGTACATCCACCTCAAAGCAAATCACAAAAGGAAAATGGTAAGGGCGAGAATGAAAGTTCAGGCATTGGAAGTCTTATTTTTCATGGACATTGCTACTTGCCAATGACCTGCAGAGTTGCAGCCCCAGTACTTAAGCATCTTTGGGCACCAGGCAGGCCACAACAAAGACTGCCCTCAGCTCATGTTAACACTCAAGTGTGTGCACGCAGCCAGCCACCACAAAGCAAGACCCCCTAGCTGCTGCACAGCATCCTTCCCCATACCGAGCCGCTGACCCCACCACATCCTGCAGCTGAGCAGCAACATGAGTCAGCGTTAGGCATCCAGAAGGGATTTTTCTCTCTTCTTCCTCTGCTCCCTGTCAGGGAAGCTGTTAGTGCAAGCACTTGGGTGAAACCGTCCTTCTGCTGGCACCTTGTGTGAACCTGAAGGACCTGTGAAACAGCAGCCTCGGCCAAGCTAGACACTTCATTCCCACTCTTGCAGTAGCATCAGCACACACCTGACCCTGCACAGAGACTTCACAGCACTGTCAGCTGCACTGCAAGCCAGCAGAGACATTTTTTGTTTGGTTTCGTTTCAGGCTGCGCTGGCTTGGCATGCTGCAGCTCAGACCAAAGGAGGGAGCCGGGCTGTAGCAGCCCATCTATCCAGCCCAATCTGACTGCTCTCCATTCCACACCTGCTCAACCACATGGCACCATCATCACCATCAGGACATCCGGTTGACTTGACAGCAGCCAGGCAACCCCTAATTGTGCTTCTGTTTTCTCACACAGTGTTTATACATTTCTGAAGGCAGTTGAGAGGCTAACAGCACGGCAATAAGGTGTTTCTGTGTACACTGACAATCCCATGTTCAAAGCACAATTTCTAAAGCTAGAGGCAAACTGGTTTTCAAAGGAACGTTTTGAACTTCCATGTAATAAGGGAAGATCTGAATGGAGGTTTTTCAAGGGAAAAGTAGGTCTAGCTCATCTCCGGTGGCATCAGCACCAAAAATAAAAAAGGTCTCCTGAGCATGCTGATGCTGATATGGTGGAGCTGCATCTGAGAAGAGACTGACAATGCTGATGAGCTAAGTGGAAACGTGACCTGATACTGAAACAGCACATCTCTCTCAAATATTTTGAAGGCTCATTCCACAAACGCATGAAATTCAAGAAAATAACTTTCAAGAAGTCACAAACTGAAGTTTAGAATACTCTAATCTTAATGGCATTTCCAAAACAGACATATTGCAAGGTATATTTCATAATATAGTTTATATATTATTTATGCAGGAAACAATTCAATAAATTTTGGTAGAGAAACTTATCATTATGAGTCACCTTAAATCCATAAAAAATGTCAGTAAAACTAGTTTTTAAGTTAATCAGTGAAACTGCTAAAAACTGAAAATAGAATTTTGAGGTGAAGTTTTGAGATCTTGAGGTGAAAACAACACAAGCAGCAATAGATACAGGTAAATCAGCATTTCTGTTAGCTAACACAGAAAGCTCCATTATTAAAAGATGCATTTTCACCAGCAATCAAACCCATGAAGTTTAGCTTCTTGTGGCTGTCCTTCCTGACTTTGATTGTGTAGTTTTATTAGAGGCAGCACAAGTCAAATTATTCACATTCTCTCCCTGTGTAGATTATCCAGTGTCCAAGAATCTAGAATCATACAATCATTCAGATCGGAAAAGACCTCTAAGATCATCTAGTCCAACCTTTAGTACACACACTATAGCTGCTCTCCATTGTGGAAACTAAATGTCATGTCTTGTCTCTGACCACTCACAGCAGTAACTTAACCTTCAGCCTACCTCAGGAATGTGAAGCCTAACAACTAATGGATCGATGAAGAACCCCAATTGACCAGCTGGTATCCACCAACAGGCCTGGACCCCCACTTCAACCATCTGACACAGTATTCATTTACTTGCACTCCATATAGTCTGTGGGGGAAAAAAACAAACCTCACTGCATTACAAAAAATGTGTTATAAACAATCCTTTAAGCCCACAGACATTTGGATTAATTTCTTGCAATCAGCAGCGTATTTTTACTATTTTAGCATCCGGCTTCAGTATGATGCAACAGGGCATCAAGAGAGAACATGAAATAGGGTCAATTTGCCTAATACAACCAGGGGGCGTACTGTATTTGTTCTTCTGCTGACAGAGCCAGAAAAGACCGACTTCCCCAACTTCTACCCTGCACTGATAAACTCGGTTGCATTTCATTAGTTTCTCACCCTTGTTGGATAAGCTGCAGCCTGCGCTATAGAGGGTTAAGACATCCAGCTACACTGACTGAACTAGAAAAACGTGGCTGCTATCTGATACTCCGCATGCAAGTGCTCTGGCAACCAGGCTAATTAGTCAGGAGTTTGAAGTAGGAATGCTAACAAACCTAATGGGAAACAAGCACCTGGTTCTCCCAGAGTAGACAAAACTGCAGCAGGGAATCAACTTAAAAAAAAAAAAAAAAACAAACACTGAAGGCTTTACCAACAAACAAAATTAAAAACAAAGCACAAAAAGGCACTTAGATCCTTACCTTAATACAAAATCTCTTGACTAGACCCAGTCCCCACATTTCCCCATCTATCCACCAAGACTGGGCAGGCCCATTTTAAAAACAGTTTAAAAGGAGAAAAGTATTTACTTCTTTTCTGAGGCACCTCAGTGCAATTATGAAGAATTATACAGGTAAAGAAAACATAAGAGGATGCTACCTGACAAAACAAAATATACAGACCTACAAAGGAGTACTGTGTACATAAATCGGGGGAGAAAGGGGTCCTAAACAGAAAAAACTCTCAATCTGTATTCTCTTGTTTACAGCACTGTTAAGAGCTCACTGCCAAATTGACATTGCTTAAGGTTTTATAGCAGGTCAAGATCTTGCCAAAAAGCAATGTGATAGCACAGGAACTGCAACGAACAGTTGCCAGCTTCATTAACCTTATTAACAGTTCAACTACCTCAAGAGACACTAATGTGCAACATTTAAATTCGTTCCAGTTGTACAACCATTTTTGCACCGTCTTGGAATTTGGTCCACGATCATTAAGTTCATGCATTCCAGATAATGTTGGTTCAAATCCAGCACTTGACTGGATTTCAAAAAGTTATTTTCCACGTATATTAAGTCAGTCAAGCAGGTTTGAGGGAATAATACCCTTTCAAAACGTAGCCTAGAATGCAACCTTTGCTCTAACAAATGCTCTTGATAGAAACGAAGAAAGAACCTCTTTTTGAACTACTGCTGTTTTTACTTTCTACCTGAAATACTTACCTTCCCCACTTGTCTCTCAGAAAAGAGAAACGACTTCGGTTTATAAAATCGCCAACATCTACAATGTTATTTCTGCCAAAAACAACACCAAACAAATGGAACAACAAAACCAACAACCCACCAAAAAATCCAAAGCTTGCACTGCTGAATGACGGTGGCTCTGACACACTTAGCTGATCTCACTCAGATGTACAACCACAGAGCTCACACACAGCTTCAGTTGGAGCACACAAACACACAAAAGCTAAGACAGCCTTCCATTTACTTATGCCATACATCCAAAAAATAGATATTCATTCACTACAGATACAAAACAAGTAGCCAAATGAAAACAATGCAGTTTTAGTCACGATTAAAGCATTAACTATAACCTTTCTGAACATTTAAAAGAAAAATTGGGTCCACATTGCAACTTCCAAATACTAGAGAGGGTGTCCAAAAAGGCTGGGTTTTCTTTTTATTTCTGTCACTCACAATACCCTACAGGAGCCATCAGTTTGAATGGCTTGGGGTTTGTTTTGTTTTGTTTCAATTAAAGGAATCAGGTCATCTCTTAAAAGTTAAGAAGCAGCTTATTAATGCCATTAGTTATCTAATGGAGTCTGACAAGACTATCCAAGGACACAGATAGTACAGAAAAATCTTTACAATAGTCGTAATAGCTTGGTAAAGTTTATCTGTTGATGGCCTTCTCCCTGCAAATCCTACTTAATCCTGTTGTATAATCTTTGGCAACATTTTTACCAGGCACTGTGCTGGCTGAGTGACATTCAGCTTCAGTTAGCTGCATTCAAAAACAATGCAACTTGCTGACAAGTTAAAAAGGGGATTTCTCTGCAGTAATGCCATCTCAGTTATCTTCAGACTGATAGCGATTCCGCACTCACTCTTTTGTGAAGCTTCCCTTTGACTTTTCATGCTATAAATAAATTCCTCCGTTCTACCACAAAAGCTAGTTCAAAGTAGCCCTAAACATTTAAACAGACTTCATACTTACGTACTTATTCAACCAAAATATTCCTTTTCGTTCCCATTTCACTGTGAAACTTGCTATCTATTTTTAGATCTGAAAAAGATGATATAGTGGTAGCTATCAATGTAATAACATGCTTTACTGATGTGTTTTGAGCTGGTACCCCTCTTCTCATCCCAAACCATTTAATCTTACAACTATTTACTAGTTTGCTTTTCTCCTAGGAGGTTCCACATTCGTTCCTACCTCCAATAATGTCTATTTTGCCAGACTGGAAGCAAGTTTATCGGCGGAAAGGTCCTTCTCAGTAAACAGATTCATTTACCAAGAAAGTCTCTGTACCTCAGCTGTTTCTTCTTTTACGTATCCCCTACATTATTACTGTTAGAGCAGAACACAGAATGTAATATACTCATAGACCTGGAAATAAATTCCCTGGAAGTCCTCAAGTGCCAATTACTGGACAGAAAAATTACTCTGCACGTCCTGTTGGCATGTGGCAGCAAGGGAGAGCACAACACTAAGCTAACCCGAGGGCAAGCAGCGGGGACATTTGCAGGGGCTTTCCCTCTCCCTTTCTGCCCTGCCTCCTCTGTCATTGCCTTTCCTTCAACCCAAGCATTTCTTTGAACCCTGATGGGCTTTTACCTCTGAAACAGCTCAAAGACAACCAACCCTTTCAGAAGAACCTCACCATGCACTCACGTAAGGCCCGGCCCGACCCAACGCCACTGTGACGGAGGGGTTACAGGAGGCCCTACTGACGGAAGAGCTCTGGCTGCCGGGAAGCCATTTCACTACCTGAAGAACAGAACATGGACTCACTTGCTCGTACTTTTCCCCTGTGTAGCTACTGGTATTCAAAACAAAGCCAACACCAATATTTCACAGAAGCAAGGAACACCTCTGCAGACCCAGCACGCCAGCCAACTGGGACGTGTATCAGAGGCCAGCTCTAGCAGTATATAAAGGTAATAACCCGGTTACGCATGGGAATTGAGGTACTTCATCATGCCTATCTAAACATCTATTTCACCAGCCTAAGCCTCCACAAACAGAACATTTTGAAAGTGATACGGTACTTGAAACTCAATATAACTGCCCTCAGAAAGACTATTAAAGTATAATCTGGCTATATTTCAATTAGTAAATCACTTAAGAGAATAGAAGCATTTTTGTTTATAATACTGAAGGACATAGCATCAAATGTCTAACAGTAACATTGCATAAAATAAATACAGCTTCCTCTTATCTCACAGTTCAATTAATGTTATCAAATACCAAGGTGGTGTTATTTTCTACTGGAAATAACTTTTCCCCAAAACCCTCTGGAACCACTGAGTACAGACTACATTAGAGCCACAGTCACCACCTGCTAATACTAGCCTCACAAATATTTTTCATGTCCTGGACGTATAAATACAATACTGACGTGGATTCAGTTAATGTAGGAATGCCACAAACAGCGGAGGAGTTACTCAGCGATGCCAAGATACCTTCTGCAAAATACTACATCAGCTATTGTCCACTCACAAACATTGTGTTTTATGGTCCTCTGAGAGTCTCTGACTTCCTGCAGAGATCACAGTAGCATCATTTCAACAAAACAGGCCAGAAGAGGAAAGTAATCAAAATTATTAGAAGAAAATAACATTTGAGGAAGCCATCATAATTCAGAAAGTCAGTCCAGAGACACGGTAGGTTAAACGTGTTTGTAAAAGTTCAATTAAAGCTGCTAAAAATAACCTTCAGTTGTGCCACAAAGTAAGTCATTAAAACAAAGAAGCACTTCAAAGCACTTCATAACGGTATGAGTCAAAACCTACTCTTTTTAGAACCATGGCCACTGGATTTTCTCTCCCTCCTACTGCTTCAGAGTCTCTATTCCATGTTCAGGACAACAATGCAAGTTTGGTGAGTGTGAGTAATGGCCAACTCTATTCCCGATAGGGGAAACAACAGTTGACCACTTGATTACATAGGAAGCTCCTCATTTCCTGTGCAATTCTCTTCATAATAGTGTAAATAATCTAGAAAAAAATACCATGTGGTACAGAAAGACTGATGTGGATTTTTTGTCACAATGAACTTGGGCAGAAATCACCCTTAAATTTTTAAACAATAGAGCTGAGATATATACCCAAGTTCAAAAACATTTTTGGTACTATTTTAGAATTGTTGATCTTATGCTCCCAAATATGTTGGGGTTATGTCTCTAACTAGATTTACTGTTCTGTTCAAGACTACCCTCATTTTATGAAAAACTTCTGTTTCTGAACCACAGCAAGATCTCTCTTTTCCCACTTATTAATACTTCTTTATAAATACATAGAACACTTTGAATCATCACTTTGTTGTGATATGAGGTAAGATAAAACTCAGGCTTTACTTCTCGTCTCAATGAGAATTTGAAGGATGAGTATGTGATTGATTTGCTTGATTATGTGCTCAAAGTTTTAAATAGCCAGTCACTTACTTGCTCACTTTTCATTTAAATATCAGAACAAATCCACTCCAACAGGTCAGCAACTGAATTCATACTGCCCCATCATTTGTGGCTCTTTGCTCCTTTTTCCACCAAGAGCTGCCACTGGCTGTTTACAGAAGACCAAGGACGTTTCAGAGGGCAGTTCAGGCAGATCAATTACACAAGTTGTTGTATGGAGCTAGGAGGAGACGGGAACAATGACTACTGAAAATCCAGATATTTAATCATCACATAAGCATCCTTCCCATTACTGCTTTCTTCTTCACCCTTCCTATGCATACCTGGTCTGGAATAATGCGGTTAATAACAAGCAATACATTTCTGTATTTTAATTTACACAAAGCTGCAGCTCTGCAGCTTCATTCCTCAAACTGAGAGAACAGATGGCTACAGATCCTATAGAGTACAACTCAATGCTTCCTTCACAAATTTGTTTATTCAATGTTAAGGTTTCATATTGTCATAATATAGACAGCCTCTCTCTACCACGCATAGCTGCAGCTGTGTTCAGATGAACAGTCTCCGTCAATGAAAGGAGACTTCTGGAAGAGTATTTTTCTTGACTAACTCTAGATTGTCATCACTGAACTTCTGAGACAGACCAGTCCTGACCTAGTGACTTTCCAGAGTGTGCAATAAACCTTTTTCACCATGTTTATAGGTAGAAATCTAAGAACAAGCATCCACAGCAGGGGGATATCAGCTGAAGTAGAAACTTAGCTACTTATGGAATGGATAACAAGTTTCTTTCAATATAGGTTCTAATATAACAAGAAGGAAAGGTGATTTAAAGCTTTGTTTAAATTTAATACCAACATGTAACATTTAATATTGAATTTGGGGGATTTTGTATGCTTGGCTTATTTCAGTTTTATGTTCCTGCTATGTTAATACTGTCCTTGGAACATTTACAGAATTAACAGATTCATAAAACCCAAGTTTCAAAGTTTAAATTTTAATGGTAAAAATATTTAATTGAAGCAAAAAATAGCAATATTAAACATTTGCAGCCAGATAGTATTATAGTCTACTTAGAAGAAATTCTAAAGAACTAGT
The DNA here is from genome assembly GCF_013377495.2 of Cygnus atratus. Taxonomy (NCBI): domain Eukaryota; kingdom Metazoa; phylum Chordata; class Aves; order Anseriformes; family Anatidae; genus Cygnus; species Cygnus atratus. The sequence goes on along the minus strand of NC_066364.1, from coordinate 75,413,216 downwards.
TTCAATGAAAAAATGTTACACTATCAGCATAACTGCTTTTCCGTGCAATTGACCTAATCTCCATATCTAACCAACTATACCAGACATTTTGAAGTTCTGATACCATGAAAAAAGATTTTTCTGTGGTTAAAATTAACGTTTCATAGATAGAACTTTGTTTTTAAAGATCACAAATGCAAGAAACGTTGAGCAGCTACTGCTTGCCCCAAGCAATGCACGCTGGTATTTAAAGATTTTCTTAGACATCATGCAGAGATCTGTATCACAACAGCAGAATTCAAAACAAAAAACAAGAGATTCAATATGAAAAAAATAGCTTGTTAACACTCTATACTGCACAAAATACAGAGTTATAAAACTAGCAGTAATGAGGAGTAAAAGCAATTACTACAATAAGGACATATCAACAACAATTAAAAAAAAATCTAGTATAACTCATCCACTGCAATCACCTACTTAGTAACTGCTACAGGCTTCCAGTCCTGAGGAAGAGAAAATACAGGCGCAGAAAAGAGTAACAGAGCAGAGTGGGATTTAGACAATGTGCAACCATGTCCTGCAATATTAGGATCCTGTTCACTCTCTCCCCCAAAAAGCTCTCATATAAGCTATGTTCCCTTGACGTATGCCTATATCAAAGGATCTGTACAATATATCCTGAAACATTAAAATACTTTTGGTCATAGAAGGTGGGCAGCGTAGAGGTAGCAGAAAGCTGTACTTTAAGTACTCAACTTCAACAAAGCATTTAAACACTTCAATATCCAAAGCACTCAAGCACACAGGTAAGCGTTTCACAAAAAGGGACGTTCTGGCAAGGTGGATTTGGTGGTAACATCCCCCTGCCCTTCTCTGCTTTGGGTTTTCTGGAGGGGAGCTCTTAAGGTTTTTTGTTTGTTTGTTTTGCCCCCCCCTTTTTTTTTTTCCTCCTTCATTTCTGATTTCCATGGAGTTCAACGTGGACAAAAGCCCTGCCCTTGAAAGGTGTAATGTATTGCAAGAATACACTCAGGAATGACTGGCCAGGGATCAGCTCTGCTAAAAAGGAACGGGTGATCTTGGTGGGCATCAAGCAGAAGGTGAGTCAGAAGCATGCCCTGGCAAAACCGGCCAACAGCATCCTGAGCTGCATTAACACGATTACTGTCTATAGATCAAGTAAAATGCTTATCCCCCTCTACTCAGTCTAGTTTTGTGTCACTGATACAGGAAAAAGAGAGAAACTGGAGCAAGTTCAGAGGGCCACAAGATGGTCAGAAGGATGGAAACCTGTCTTATGAGCAGAGTTGGAAAAAAATGGGTTTGTTCCACCTGAAAAAGAGATGGCTTTAGGCAGGCCTACAAAGCAGCCCTCAATATCTAGAGAGCCATCAAGAAGGTGCAGTAAGGATCTTCACCAAGTAGTGAATGGTGGAAAGACAAGAGACAATAAACATAAATTGAAGCAGAAGAGGATGTAAGGAGAAGTTTTTTCCCCATGACAACAGTCAAGCAGTGCAGGAGGTTGCCCAGAGAGGTTGTACAGTACCCAGTTTTGGGGGGTTTTCAAGACCTCACTGGATAAAGCCCTCAGGGCTAACCCAGCTTTGAGCAGGAGATTGGATTAGAGACTTCCTTGAGGTCCCTTCCAACCCAAACTATCCTATGATGTTATTTAAACATCCATGGAGGACGGGTTTTGGACTGATTTTCCAAAATTATTCTTCCACAGAAAACAATTATTACACCAGGTAGATATCCTTAGTTAATACAAGCTGAGCTCCAAGCACAGAATAATCAAGGACTAGACCAGCAGGAGAGCACTGATACTGAGATATCCCAACACGTACGTCCCAGGAAGGGCCATGACACAAGGGATGAAAAAAATTAATATGGTAGTTTCAGTAGCAGCATAATGTTTTCCAATTTCTCTTCAGGTGTGAGTCCAACTGACAAACATGAAAGACACTGAAACCTAGATGTGTGGTTCTGCTACATATCTCAAGTCATTTCTCCATCTAATGCAACGCAGTCCACACCAGATGGAAATGAAATCATCTCAGAGATCATCAGGTGAAACACCGCATAGCAGCTCTAAAAGAAGCTTGCTTACACTATTCACCAGCACTAAGACTAGCCTCTAACTCATTCTTCCTTTAAGGATACAAAGTCGTACTTTATCACATAAATAGCTTGTCAGTAGCTGTCAGAATGATTCTTTTAACAGGTAAGTCCTGTTCATTCTTCAAGAAAGATTATACAACCATACAGCAATGAAAGATTAGAAAAAGCAAGACACACCCAGAAATTTAAGGCAAAGATTCAGAAGCAGAGGTGCTCAAAGAAACCAAAATATGAAGTATTCTGCCCCATATCCTCAAACTGGTGAGATTTTTTTTATGTTGTATATGGTACTTCTGAACATGCTTGTTTACCAGAGGATTTCAGACAGATTTTTATTTAAAAAATAAAAATCACACGCTAATCACAGCAGAAAACTTCTGAAGGTGAACCACACAAAGCAATAGAGTATCAGAAGAAAAAACAACTAAAAGCAGGAACAAAAGGAAAGTGGAGCAAAGCAAGATAGGAGAGATTACGAGAAGAATGAAGAAACACTAGTCTAGTTATATTAACGGTCCAGTTTCAAACTTATCAACTCGTTCACTTCAAACAAGGATACATCATGGACGGAAACAGGCCCAAAATGTATCTGAACTTCAGATGTTAAAAAGAATGTTTTCCAGGTTCTCACAAACAAGAGAACAAAATGAAACAAAAGGCCCCAAATCCACAAGAGTTAGATGAGCAACTTTCCTCTTTTTTGAGGAAAAAAACTCCTTTTTTAAAAAACAATGAAGAAAGGCAAAAATAATTTGGAAAGAAGATAACAGTCTTATTCTAAGGAGAAAAATATATAGTACGCTTGTGGTTGACCTTAACAATCTCAAAATACTAGGCATCCAATTCAACTTTAAACTTCTCCTTAAATTACATTCAGAAAGTAAGACTTCTCTTCTGCAAACTGAGTTTAGCTGGCACACCAGTATGTAGTTAATAAGTTGTATGCAGTCAAAAAAACGTCATGGTCTTTTATTTTCTACCTGCCACTGTATAATTACAGCTGCGTGACAAAGGAGACACTGTTCAGAATACGCTGGTCTAGGTCCTGCACCATGTGAATTTTTCACAGCACTGGTTCTAGAAAACAACTACGCTAACAACGAAGATGTTCCTAGTCATTCTAAATAATTTCATGATAAAAAAATTCTCAGGTAAATACCAACCCTTGCATTTGATACTAGACCAACAGTGATTCCTTGTAGAAAACAATATGGTATTTCTCCATCTGTCAGTAAGGAGTTGTTTCCAAACTGTAAACTGGATACCCAGAGCTTTCGAGATGACAGCTCATATACAGAGAGCATAGAAGATCATGCCACTGACACTACTTTCCACATCTTGATCACCTTGCTGTCTTTTAAGAGCAAATTGACACTTAGTAGTTGTCGCTGGGTTATCACTGTATGTCTGAAAGATAGGTAACGTCCACAAAAATCACAAGCGAAACAGAAACATGGTCAGAAGCGTGGAAATTCTCAACACAGAAGACAGGTGGGTGATCAGTTTCTGGTATCGGTTTCTCTGCAAATGATGTGATGTAAAAATGAAGGGTTTTCTTGATTCTAACTGATTAAGCTAACCAAGCACTGAAGACGATGACTAGCTTGGATTTTTATTATTTTTTTTTGGATGTCAAGAAAAGAGAACAGTTCTTTTATTCGTCTTTTTGATTCATTCCTTTCAAATGCATATCCAAGAGATAGCGTATGTTTTAGCTCCCAAAAGTTATGCTCCAGATTTATTATTATTTTTTAAGATCAAAACTGTATACAGCAGAAGCCAGGAATAATGAAGTTGACTAATTAGTTTAACCGATTCTAGAAGATAGGAATCTCGAGTCTTCTGTGCTGAAGTCAAGCTGCCATACATCACAAAATACGTTTGTGCCTTTAGAGCACAAACACACAACCAAATGATAAAGAAGTCTTGACCAAGCATAAAAATTCTTCCCCCTCAAGATGTTAATTTCCAATGATGGCACCTCCACAAGGCCTTCAGCCTGAAATTTTAAGCTATTTAATGTCTCAAATTGCTAAAGGGAAACAGAAAAGCCAACAGAAATAGAACACCTTTTTTGCCAAAGCCATTTTTTTTTCAGATGTTCTACAGAACAACAGAAGAGCAAGTCCAATTTTCCCTGTAATGATACAGGTCTCCCATTTTGCAACCTCTCCCATTTGGACAGAACCATACTGAAAAGTCAGATGGATTACTTTGCAACCTCAGAGTCAGAAACAGGAATTTCAGCATCCACATTTTTTAAGCTGTGATCAACAAATACTGAGCTCAGACACACACATTCTTCCTGCGTCATGAAGGACCCATTCTTTATCATCAGTGAAGTTTACATTGCAAAGCAACGAACATTTTCATGCCTGTTTCTAGAAGAAATGGATCTCAAAAAGCAGGTTTTGATAATAATCAAGTGCAGAATCTATTTATTTATTTTTAAAACAAGGCAAAGTAAGTTTTTTTGACAACTATTTTTCACTACTTCAAAAATTCAAAAGCTCTGAAATACACTTCAGCTTTGGGAAGAAACAGTTTGAAATACTTTTCAATCTGAACATACAATGTATACCTTTCAACGAGGTTTTGAAAGGTGATTTTGATTGAGAGGCTTTTTAAAATTACATAAAGTGAAAAACACTCCCCCAGCCAGGAAAGTAACTTTGTACTGGGGAATCCACCCTTTACATTTCACCCTTTATATGGCACATTTGATTACCAGAGGAGCTGTGTTTCAAAAAAAAGCCCTACTGGCTCTATTTTAAGGATTTATTCTAGAAGATGACAAATTACAGTTTTTATCACGTAGCACTGGATTAGCAAAACCGGTTTCTGCAGTCACATTAATCAGGAGTCACCAGAAGTGTTTCCCAATGCTATTGTACGTGAATTCCTATTCTCAGTAAGTGGTGCACTTCTGCCCAGTAGCTATTTTTGCAGTCAGTTACATGACTTAGACATCCAGTTAATGTCAGCTAAGAAACTCCCACCTTTCATTGCAAAAACTACAAAGACTAAAAAAAGACTAAAAATGAATTGCTTGCTTACTTTCAAGCATTTTCTTGAAATGCTTGAAACATTACACAGTTCTATTAAATAACCTTTATTTTATTCTTATCAAAGGGCTGTCATTTCAGCGGCACATGAACCAAGGACAAGTTACAATACAAACATTAATGCAGATGATTAACCGTGAACAGGAGTATTTCGAGTTTAAACAGGCTCAGATTACAAAAGCATTTAGTAACTTGGTTTGGCTTACTCAGATATTAAAACATAGTTAATGTAGGCGATACTACCCTGTAAGATTTCAAGTATCTTCTGACTCACTGCGAAACAATTTAGGCTTTAACTTAAGATATTATCCAAAGAATCCTAGCAGCAAATCGGAATTAACGCAACGTGAAGTTGTGCTGAAAGACAGGTCTAACCTCTTGTTAGTGACTGAGTGTGTCACAAGAATATGAAAAGATGACCTGAAAAAAAAGAGTCTGTAAAGAAACAAAGACTGCAGTAGACAGAAGTGGAAGGGTGTTTAAAGTAGAAGGCACCTCTAGCCCCTTTTTCTCTTATTTAAACAGCAATCAATAATCTCTCCCAGTGCAGTTTGTGCTAACTACTGTTTCCTTTTCCTATTTCTGCAGACTGCAAATTTTTCCAGGCTTATTTGTACAATACAAAAATTCAAATACAGATTTTTTTTTGATTTAATATGGTGTTAACTAAGAATGTACGTGCCTTTTTTTTTTTTTTTTTTTAACTATTATCCACAAAGAGAAGCGCGCCATCTTTAACATTAGGTACTTTGAGTAACTAGTTCAAGAAGTGTTGATTTTTCTTCTGTTTTATAATTACAAATCATTTGGGGATTTTGAATTTCTCCTGCATTTGGGATCGCTTTAAGAATATTAATAAAACATATATATATATATATATATATATATATACACACTTGTCTTAATTAACCGTTGATAATTTTCCCTGCATCTTGAATACCAGAAAGTTACACATCTGGAGAAGAGAAATTATTCAGCAAGTTCAAAAGTTAACAGTTACCAGTTTACCAAGGTGAGACCATCTCATGTAAGCTTGATATTTCGGTATTTTTGAAACAAAGAAATAAAAAGATGATTCAAGTTTTCTATGAAGATGCATAATCTTTTTCACACTGTTTGCAGGTACCAAATGGAGAAGAGGGGCATTCTCAGCCATGCCATACAGGTCAACTTAAGACTTAACTGGGATGGGACAAATGACATGCTAGATGCGAATAACTCTTTTTGGCCACGTTTTATAAGATGAAATCTCAAATTAGTGTGACCTAGCAAATAGCAAACTGCATACATGAATAAAATCTGGCGTCTATTTCTGGCTCTGTAGTAACCAGATTTGCTACATCATTTTCAACATGTTACTTCATGTATATGCACTGCTATTTTCCCATCCTATTGTCCTGTAGCCATTACAACAAAGTGAGAATGCTAGATGTCTTTTAAACAAACACAAGACAGATTAAGAGAAGGCCACATCTACACACAAACAGAAGTCACGGATGATTTAAATCTCATCTTGTTTAATAGCATCTTCCGGAAGCATTCTAACCAAAACAATCAGCAATATCAATGGTTTCCAAACATTTTTGATCATTTGCCTCTTCTCCTGAGTTACAGACTCAAAATTCCTCATTACCAAAAACAAGCCCCCTCCCCCCCCCCAAAAAAAAAAATGCACCCCATAAAAATAACCAGCATAGCTATTCTACCTATGAAACACTTAAATCAATACTTAACGTATAGAAAGAAGTAGACTACAGTGTGTTGTTTTGTCCTGACATAGATGAACAGGAAAGCTCAGTTAATACAAAAAGAAAATCCATTTGTATACGGCAAGTGATTATCTTTTCCCAACAAATGGGGTAAGGTTTGGCAGGACCTCAACTTGTCAAATGTCTTTTTCATTTCCGTTCGATTTCACGTATGTAAGGAAAGGAACTTTTGAAATAAACTGAGCACCAATTAAAATGTCATCATTTAACACCAGCCAGACATTGGGAGTGGAAGATAATGAAGGGAAAAGGCTCGCCAAAGTTTTTGAAAGCCACAGCAAATATCAGCAGACAAATTTAACTGCTACTATTCAGTATCTCTGAATTCTGTAAAAGTGGTAAGAATGAGGTTCAGCAACTGCTGAGCAGCAGCAGAAAAAAAAGCATCCCTGCCTTTCACCATCACCACGTACCTGGAAGAGAAAGAGATGGACAGCTCCGAGATGCAGAAAGCAACCCATTTGATGGCAATCGGGTGGCTGTGATGGAAAGAAGGCGACAAACACTGCCATCTTTCTTTCTGTACCTCAGAAGTTATGAGAATTGGGTGAAGAAGGGGCTGTAGACAGAGTATGTACACACATAAGTACTATTCATCCTCTTTTACAGCCGCTGAAGTTAGAAAAGGCTTCAGATTGCTTAAGCATCCATCAACCATGCCAAAAAGCAGTGTTCTTCAGTATTTTACTTCAGAAATCAAGAGTATAAAGCTATCAGAAATATTCTGGTATTTCATTCTACATGCAGACTTCCCGAGATGCAATCCAGAGTAATGTTTAGCTGAGGAATAGACTACTCTATCTGATACTGTCAGGGTATTACCTCATAAGGGACCTGGAACTTGGAAAAAAGTCACGCCTGTCACGGATCAGAGCAAATGCCCTTGCCATATTGCACCAGAAAGAACCACCCTGCTTACCCTCACGATTTGGCAAAAAGCTAGCTCTAGCCTGACTGCTGTGAGTACGACCCCGAACACCTTCGAGGTGGTTAGGACAGAATTTTTCCCAGTGGTGCAGAATTCTCTTCCCAGCAGCATGGAGGGAAGTGTGGAAGAGAAGGGTCCTAAGCGGACTGGTACTGAGAGAGCCGATCAGTGCATTCGTAACAATGTGCACAGGTACCTATGAGCATCCAATGCACACAAGGATGCTGAAAGAGCTGGAGACAAATGTGGAACACCAAAAACAGACACTTCAGGTAAGTGCTGAGTTTCTGTAGGTTTCTACAAACCTCAGACTTCATTATCAGAGTGCTGTACAATACTTCGCTTTAGCATGCGACTGCTTCATGTCAGTACAATGCTGTCCAAGTTTTGTGCTGCTCCCTGACACTTGTCACTCAAGATGAATGAATATTTCTTTGAGAAGGCAGCCAAAGTTTTCAAAGTCGGTTAATCTTAATAAACTTGATGCACTGGTTTTCTGAGTTGAAGACTCGAGAAGAATTGATCAAACAGAAGAATTCTGGAGTTTGTAGTAGACTGCAAACAACTTATTTGGAAACAACAAGAATTAGCAACTCTTTCAAAACTAATACTGAAGATACAAGAAGGTATCATATTGTTAAGTGATTTTCTTCATTACTACTTTGGAAAATTCTACTAAAGTTTTGAACGTTATAAAATTTGAACACTAAGATCATCACAGATCCTACCTTACAGGCCAATTTTATTCAAAAACTGCATACATATAGACAGAAATCAAAAGGTAACAAAAAAAATTCTCAATGTAAATCCTGACAAAGTTCAAGGATAAAATCTCTCTCTTCTTCCACATTTTTTCCCATTAAAATGCTAAAACACCTGAGAAATTTCAAATTCAGCTCACATCTTGAACACTTACTGGGAATGTAACAATTTCATCACTTTGGGATGATTAGGTCTCTAGATACTTCTAAACGGCTTCAGTGAATACGCCAATAGTCTGCATAAAATTACTTTATTGGTCTCTTTTTTTCATAGCCTACTTATCAATCCTTATCTGCCTGAAAACAGTTTGTTACGGGCGCTGAAGCTGAATTTCTTGGAATAATCCTTGATGCACTACAACAACAACAAAAACACTGTTAATAATAGATGCATTTGCCGTATTTCTGGAGATTTTATCAAAAGTATTCCAGTATCTCTCTATTACAAATGAAAGAAGAACTTCGTTAGAACATCTCAATAAAAAATTTAGAAAGGAAACAGTTGTTTCTTAATCAAAGATTTCAACAAAGCAAAGGAATTAGAACACAAAATGCAACAATCTTACGTAATTCCACTTTTTAGTTTCCCCACTATACAGCAAACACTAGATATATAAGCAATCAACCAAAACCAATTAGCAGGATAGAGCAATGTTTTCGTTAGCATTGTCTTTCCACCACAAATATCGAATTCTTTTCCTTGTCTAGATGTGAAAAATATCGCAGTCTTTGAATTGTCAGAATACATACAGTAAGTGTTAAAGAAATCTTTTTACATTTCCATCTGTCCACATTGGAAATCAGTAGTACTCATATACAGTAAGACTAACACTTTATACGGAAGCAACTTACATGTTTCCTAATAAAATCCCCAGTATTCTACAAGTAGTATGAAATGTCTGGATATAATCCAAACACTGTAAATATTACTAATATATATAAGTGTGTGTGTATGTGTGTGAGAGAAGGTGCACGTACGACTGATTTCTCCAGATCTCTCAACATAAGAGAAACTGTATTATAAAGAAAATTTTATCAATGCAAACTTTCCAAAACAAAACTTCGTACAACCTGGTCTGTTTCTACATACGCATTTTCCTGTCCAGGAAGTCACAGACAGCACTATGCTGATGCTTTTGAAATGAAGCACCTAGAATAATTGCTTTTACTAAAAATGAAAACAACAAAATGGTTAAAAGCTTTTTATTACTATTAGATTTTAATTTCAAACTGCTGCAATGCTCGAAGCAGAGCAGCTTCTGGGAGGGCAGGGGGAGAAGGGGACCTTTTGTTGCTGTAGCCACTGGGGGAGGAGAGGCTTTCTTTGTTGTTTGAACTCTTTTGCCCAACCATAGGCTATGCAGCAGTCGCTAATCTGCATTGAGAAGGGGGATTCTGATCTTCCACTGCGTTTTGTCAGCAATACAATGATCATATATGGAAAAGCATGACACTCCAATTAAGTTGTGTCTCTGCCTGTAAGAGAACACCCGAAGGTGGACTGACAAGGGAACTCATCTGACAAAGAGAAAGCTATGCTAAGCCACTCCTCCAGTGCTTGAAAAAAAATGGGCATTGAAACTTTAGATCACAGATACTGCTATGGACAACATACTTTGGCAACAGTATTTATCTGGCCAATAGACAAACAACTCTTTCACTTTTTCCCTGTTATAAAGGTGCTTTCACTATGCAATAGACCAGAAATACAGCCATGCCCTGGGACACAATTCATCGAGGGCAAGTCTTAGGAGAATTATCAATAAATTGTAAATCTAGTACCAGATAGTAAGTTTTTGCAGGAGCTTTCATATTCCTCAGTTCTAGCTGAGGAACATGAAAACAACAACTCGATTTGTGCTAACCAATGAACAAACAAACCAAACCCTGAAGCCACTAAACACACAACATCATTTTTGTTTCATCGTGCCAGCACTATATAGCAACCAGGGCTGTACTCCACAAAACCTTTTCTAGAATGTTTACCCAAGAGTTGACCCGGCATTAGCAATCATGTATTCAAACACACACTCAGCTTCAAAATACAAACCAGAAGGTTTTCTGATGTCATCGAATATAATTACTACAATAGCTCCTAACTATTTTTTTAAAGACTAGTGCATCTTCTACTCTTAGAGTACACAAGTAAAATCAGAAATTCATCAATAATTACTCCTAAGACATACCGAGATGTACCATTAAAAAGAAAAAAAAAAAAAAGCAAAAGTTGATTATTTGTGATTTCTGCTCTCAAAAGTGTGACTGGAACAAATGAGAGCAACAAACTTATACAAGATGAGTAATACGCAATCTTCATCAGGACATTCATAAATTCTACTACCAGACTTCTCAATTTATATGAAGAGATTCAAAAACCAGTAAGAAATGCACTTAAGAAATGCACCAGTAAGAAATAGCCAGGCTAGAAGACAGTCTGAAGAGGAGCTGAGCTAAGGGCCTAACGTCGAGGTGAGCACACAAGGAAGGAGAGCAGCTCTACAGAAGGTCAAGAAATATATCATAACAACACCCACCAAGCATTTCACAGCTGATCACCTTAAGACTAAAACCTGAAACAGAGGTAGATGGCCATAATCCCTAAGTACTACACAAAATGTTTTTACCAAGTTATACACCCCTAACAGAGAAAGAAAAGAAGTCACCTATGCGTCAGCAACCCAGGTGAGTACTGAAAGAAAGACGACGATGATGTGTGTGGACTTCATGTCAAAGCTGGTTCTCTTGTGAGACTGAAGGATCAAACTAGACAGCCATGAAAGGCAGAGCAATTAGATGATCGAGGGCAACTAACCACATGGAAAAACCTACCCTCCCACTGCAAAAAGTTGCTATGAACATACAAAACTTGCTCATTATGCAGAAGTTCACAAGGAATGATATGGTTCATGAAGACAGTGTTACTGCTAGACCTGAACTATTTTTCATCAATAGAGTTTTATCTCAGTTGCCTCCCATCTTCATCTTGGATTACCAAATTTCTGGATAGGTAGTCCCGAAAAAGCAGTCCTTTATCCACAATTAAAGATTAGGGGGAAAAAAACGTGCAGTGTTTAAACTCTGACAACATGATTTATGAGCTAAGTCACGTATATAACCGGAGAAGCCACCTAACACTTAGTTTGGTTTATCTTGATTGAAAGAATATTTCAATCTTAATTTTATCTTTACAACTACGGGGCTAAGACAATAAAAGAGCCAGCTCTGATATACAGCTTGGCTACAGAAAACACACTACCAACAACTTGGAAAAGATTTGAACACTTGATTTACAGAGTCCACTGAACTGAATGAAAACACCAAAAATTTGTGTTGGTCTTGTAAATTTCAGCTTCAGTTACCATATTCTTAACTGTTTGGCAAATAATAAAAGTAGCATCTTGATGCAAATTGGGAAAGGTTACATTTCCTTCCTTGAAATAAAGGAACATGGAAGGAGATGAGAAAATGAACATATGGAGGGAAAAGAGAGCAAAGAAAAAACAAAAATTTGGAAAAAGCACTGGCCTTTGAGTACCTTCCTTTTTAATGAACTTGCACTTCATTCAGCAAGAGAAATGCATCGTGCTCTATTCTTACACAAACCTCAAGAAATTTGCAGTGAAACGCATGTTCAACATTATTTAATCATTTCAAGTCTTGTACAAAACTATACAGCAGAAACTCCATGCCAGTTGGTTATACTGCAATACTTAACTCTATGAGCTACACATAATGCAACATGTGTTGCCCACTTGTCTTCGTCTTAATTACTGAAGCAATTAACGTTATTGGAATATATTATTTAACACTTATTGCAATCATTCACTATGTTGATACTCAGTTATAAAACTATCCTCCTAAAATGCTACAGCATTTAGCTACTGGCAACTATTTTAAGTTAAAAATCATTCTGCAAGAAGAAAAGATGGTCAAAACCAATGCAACAATCTTAACAGCAGAAATTAAGAGGTTCAGATCTTTTCCACAAACTAAAACCCCATACATCTTTACTCACTGAAATGAGCAATGCTCAAAACATATTTTATATGTAAACATTTTTTCTAGCCCCAAATCTCCCAAACCCCCAAATTATCTAAGCAATGCTTTACTCAAGTGTACTTCAGAAGAGGCTTGCATTAGCTTGAAGTTCTACATTTTGAAAGAGAGAACAAGTACCCCATGACCTATCTGGAACATCTGCTAAGTTTGACTTCACTTAAGTTTATTATAACATTGAGCTTATTAATTCATACTGAGATTTTCAACTTCATCTTCAACAGAAACATTGGCCAAAACCTGAAGTTATTCTTTAGTGGAATGCTCTGAATTTTGGATAGTCATAATCTATTTCCCTTCATTTATAACAAAGCGGCTTTTCAAGCAAAGATCAATCCAGAATGCTTTCTCATGATCTACAACCTTATCACAAACACCAGCTCATGTCAAATTTTAACACCTTCCATTTAAGTTCTAGTTCTCCTTATGCCACTTGGATGGATATTTCGTATGGAAAAAGGTGAAATTTTGTCAATTATAAAACAAGTTTGTCCACAAACATCATTAAACTGTGTTCCATTTATTTTGTTTTAACCCTTCTGAAAGGGGGAGAGTTTTGTCAGAAAAAGCACACTTACACAAAGTAAATCCCTGGCATTTCCAGAGGGGTAGGCTTTCTTCAATTGGAAAATAACGCTTGTCAATGGCATTTTACTCAGGCAACAGATTCACACATCAGGAGGAAATTCTTGAAGCCAGTATGTCTGAATCGTATGGACCTAATTAGCTACTAAGTCAAGAAATAACTTACATAAGAAATACTAAAAGCATAGCACAAAACTTCTTCCTAAAAGAAAAGTATTTCCATGTTATTATGTTTGTTGTCTGTAAGATTGTAGTCGAGATCTTAGTCCAAACTTATTATCACCCTCTAGATAGCAGCAATTATATTTCATTTGTAAAGACAGACTATTCACTTTTACTCAGTTAAAGCAGAACTGATCTCCAAGCAGTCCTTTTAATGCAAATGAGAAGACCTCTGTCCATGATTTCTTTTCTTCAGACATTTTAATGCAGAAGCCAACAATCTCAGTAAGCTGCAATTAGAAATTGCTAACCTATAACTAATGCTTCAGTGTTTTAACCTCCTCTTTAACTGTGCCTGTTCAGTGATAATCAGAATATATTCTACTCGCTAAACAGTGAGGGCATCAACCTTTTAAATTTCCAGGACACCTTTCCAGACTGTCTAAATATTACCTTAAACATTTGTAGCAAAGACAATTTATTTTCCATATTATGGGTTTGGTATACTTAAAAAGATAGCACTGTAGATCTCATTGTCAGATCTGTTCATCGACTTCTTGGTACCCACACACTTTGCAGAGTTCCACTAAAATCTACTGGAAGTTGTGGCATCCGAAGCATGGAGAAAGCACAAGCATCTTTCCCATTTATATGATGATTACCTAGTTTCAGACTTGCACTTCCACTACCAGTCTCGCCCCCACTGCAATAGGCAGTCATTGGTAATCCCAATCTTAAAACACGAGTTCTTTCAAAGTCACAGAGGCAGATTTTTAAAAGCGAATGGGTGAGCAACCATGCAGATAGGAATCTGCAGGGGTTTTAAAACTTAAAAGATCCCAAATTCTTATTGCTTTAATGGGATTTGAACAACCAGCTTGCATTAACTATTCTGAAAAGACTACAAACTCAGGGCATATACCAGGCATCCCCATGATAATTATTTGCAACACTCTGTGAACCAGAATCAGATCTGAATCCAAAGAATAAACACAAAAACTGTATCAGCCTTAATGTATCCTGTTATCTGCTGCACTGTGTAAACACCTTCCTTAAATAGATTACTTATTTGTATTTAAAGCCTGTGAAAAGAATTTAAAATGTACTGACTAGACCAAATACATATACAGTACCAGTAGATGGGGGAAGTCGGTATCAAAAACAAAACAAAGAAACAAACACCAAATAACACCCAAGAAACACCCCCGCACTGAGGAGCTAGAGAGTTATTCCTAGTACCTTGCTGCTGTGCCTACACAAGTTGTTCTCTGGCAACAACAACAACAAAACAGATAACATAAAAAAAAAAAAAAATCACTGAATTTCTTCATTTATGGCTTTGTGGCTTGTTTTAAGCTAGGGCCATTTAAAAATTAAATACACTATTACGAGTTATTCTCAATACAAAGCCTGTTACTTCTCTGAGTTTTATTAGACTTTTCTATATTTGTTAATACAGAGGTATATTAGATCAGTTCAGAAAAGCTTTCTCCATCAGAAAATGAAACAACAACAAATCAATGCTTCTGACAACAACCCCTGAGCCCTCAGGCAGTTATGACAAAAACCCCAGCCATTCTAAAAAGCGTCCTTCTCAAAAAAAAAAAACGAAAACAACACATGCTACTCTCATTCCTAATCCACAAACCATGTTCAGAAAAAATTAGTGCTTCTCTTTTTCTCTTATGCAGTTATCAAAGCACACATTAAAGATGAAACTGTATGTTGTCATTAAGATCAACAACAGTTAAAATGCCCAGTTGATGTATGGCATCTTAAACCAACAAATCTTAAATGCTTTCAGAAGATTTACATTTATTGTATTTGAGAGTGATAAATGCACTGGTCTCCAATGCTTTTGCTTTCCTCACTCTCACCCAAAGCCTCCATACACACTTTATATAATCAATCACTATAATTCCAATAAGCAACGTCATTGAAGAAAAAAATTGCATTTATGCATATTTTTTTTTGATCTACGAGCTTCTGAACATTATATGCTTGTTATCAAGTCATTAGTTCAAAGTTTTTCCCATTTGGAAACTTTGGTTACTATAATCACTGAAGACTTAAATCAAGATCAAAGCCTCAATTTACTTGCTATTGCAAAAGGTCTGAAGATTTCTTACTGTGTTTCCATTCTTGGCCAAAAAAAGGGAAAAAAGCAAGCCAAATATTAGAAGAATCCAAAAACTTGGTAATAATGCAGAGAAAGGCAAGGGGAAAGTGGAACAGGAAGGGGAAACAGATTTAAAGAAAATGATTTACATACTGTTTCATTTCCAATTTTCCAACAAAAACATGATTCAGCCCACACTTCCCAAAAACCTGCTGTATCTTTTTTAGACTTGCTGAAGTGAGTAGCTGTCTCATCATTTAAAGTGGAGACAATAAAGCTTGCTTTAATGAAGTTCAAATTACTCGGCATTACACAGCCCTTTAGCAAGGATCTGTACCTAGCACCACTCTGGACAACACTAGGGTTTAACGACTATTAGCTGCTAAAACTTCAAAAACAAAACTTTGACTTTATTCATTTACAAGCCCCTCAAGCCATAGAGCTGCTCTCAACTAATTTCTGTATTAAAAAGTCTTCAGAAGGAACAGAATGCAAACTATTCACAGATTTCTCAGAGCAGCAACAAGTGTTAAAATAGGTAAAAGCCTAACAACATTAAAATTATCTTGCTCTCAAGCCTGAGCCCACACGTGACTTCAGTGAAAGCATTAGTAGATAAAGATAGGAAACCCTCGCTCCCAAGAAGACTCACATTTCTTCCTCCCATTTCTTCTCTCACAGAGAGAAAAATACCTAATTTTGACCACTGAACAGAAGCTCCCCTGCTCCCTGTCTTGCTAAGGAAAAGTAGCACTGAATGACTTAACTATTCATATCACATAACAAGCTAGGAGAAAATTAGTAATACAACTCAACTCTACGCCCTACCCAAGGCTCTTGTTTCCCACTATCTCACCGGCAGCATGCTCTAAGAAACAACTCATGCCTAACTCTGAAGAGAGGCAAATAGAGAAGTGGATACCTAATCCCTGAGGGCCGGTCCACACAATGAAATATTAACAGGAATTCAGACTGATTCATTTCATGAAGTATTTCCCTGAAAAACAATCACACATTTAAACTAGGTTCAGAACCCTACTCTGGACATCCAAAACCAAGTCACGTTTTACACTTTTCATTGAAGCAGCACGGACCCAATGGACTGGGAGCATTTTACATTAGATTTCACTTCTCTTTTTGGAATAAAAGCTACTTTAAACCCTACTGTTAAGGAAGAGATTAGCTCCTCTGGAAATGCCTACCGTCTGTACGCAGGAAACTCAAAGGAGAAGTCACTTAAGGCAGACTGTTTACACTGAAGGGATGCCTGGTGAATGACTGTGAGGCAGCAGGTCTCGATATTCAGAACATGATATATACAATCAGGAGCTCCTGGGTGACAGCTCGCAGCGCTGGCACGTGCTCGCTGCCGCCTCAATGCAGCCTGCCAACAGCCGTGCCTGAACAGTTTAAAACGACACAACCGGAGCCGGACCAGGTACACCCAAGCAAAAGCCACATCCAAGCCACTGTGTCTTCACAGAAGCTACACCTGCTGCAGCCTCCACGGTAAGTACGGTGTGCCTTATTTCCAAGCCGAGCCAGAAACAGCGCAGAAAACAAGAGGGCTGGCATCTCTCAAGCAGTCTGGTAAAAGGGCTTTTATTTGAGCCGATAAATAGCATGCAAGTCAATCACACCGTCATCTGGGTTGAAAATACTGCCAAACTTGCATCAGCTCAGTGTAATGGTGAGACAAGCGTGAGCTTTTGGACTCGTAATTATCTGGAGGGAAAACATACTTTACTCCAAAACTGTTACCCACTGTCACTTTACTGTAGACACCTGCAGTCTTATCAGAAGTCGTTAGACGCAGTGCTCTAAAAAGCTCAGATGTTCAGAGATATCCCTGCACTTAATTTTTACTATCAGTAGTTCAACTGAAATAAATGTCATCGCTGACAGCAGTAAGTATGTTCCTGCACAGGTTCACAGGCTTAAACCACAGAAGTGTGGAGCTAGCGCAACCAAAATCGATGTTTCTTTGCATAGTACATACAATGAGGCCGAGAGCTTTTGTGCAAAATCTAGTTCAGTATGACAAACACGCAAGGCTGACCTAGAACACGGTAACATTTGTTAAGCCAGCTATTACAAAAGGATATAAGTACAACTTCTCACAAACACAAAGAAGAAAAGAGGTCGGAGTTGGAAGGCACGGGGAGTGGACAAATGCATGACCCAGACAACAAGCCGGCTGCAGACAGCCAGCTGCCAACCTGCAGCTCCACAACAACCGTGGAGGCTCCTTTGTGCTACTATCAGCCCAATTTTTGGAACAAGCAACTGCCAGCTAACAGCAGTATCGGTAAAACCTGAGCAGCACGACCAGTGCTACGGTGAGCAGCGCAAGGGGCAAGAACCCCCAAACCACCCTCTGCCAGCGTTCTGGAAGCGGCGTGCAACAAGCGCCGCAAACATCCAGGGCGCTCATTTTCAAGCTATTGTGACTGGAAAAAAACAACAACAAAAAAAAACAACAACGTGGAGTCGCACCCAAGACTTTTCCGCGGCTGGCCCAGCAGCCTGGGCGCAGGAGTAGGCTGCGAGGCCAAGCCTCCACGGTTCACCGGAGACTTGTGTTAATAAACAACCCGGATCAGGGCCAGGCCAGGAGCAAGTGTGAATTTCCTCCTCCTCCTCCTCCTGCCGTGGGCACACGCGTGACGGGCCCCCACGCCAGAGGGGGGCTGCGCTGCCGTGGGCACGGCCTGTTATTTTTAATATATTTTCTTTAAAAAGTAAGCTCAGCCTGCCCGAACCCCTGGAAACGCCCATTTCGCCGGGAAGAAACGACCCGCTGTGTTTTTCCGGTACGGCCACACGTGAACCGGGGACCTGCTGCCGGTGCCGGGGGCTCCCGCAAGCCCCCCCCCGGGGCTGGGCAGGGCCGGGCAGGGCAGGTCGCCTGGCCGGGGCTGGCTGCTCGCACAAAGCCGCGGCAGCACCGAGCACAAAGGCCCCGGCTGCCCTGCCCGTGCCGGGGGGCTGCGGGCACGCACACACACGGGGACCCCCCGGAGGTGCCCGCGGGCGGCTG
Organism: Cygnus atratus; assembly: GCF_013377495.2. NCBI lineage: Eukaryota > Metazoa > Chordata > Aves > Anseriformes > Anatidae > Cygnus > Cygnus atratus. The sequence continues at coordinate 75,394,628 of NC_066364.1, read as the reverse complement.
GGGGCTCGCCGTTCCCCGCCCCCCCCCGGCCCCCCGCGGGCTGGGGCAGGGGCCGCGGTGCCCCCCCGGGAGGCGGCGGCGGGCGCGGCCAGGCCCGGGCGCGGTGCTGCACCTCCGGGCGGGCCGAGCCGAGCCGTGCCCCGGTGGCGGTGCCGGGGCCACCCGGGGGTGCCGCCGGTGGGTCGCTCACCTCGGTGGGGGCGCTGATCTCGAACAGGTCCAGCCGGTTCGCGTTCCAGTGGTTGATGATGTCGGCGAGTTTGCGCCGCTCCTCCTCCCGGCTGCCGCCGCCGCCCGACATCCTCGCCGAGCCCGGCGCTGCCGCCGCCGGGGAGCCGAGCCGAGCCGAGCCGAGCCGAGCCGGGGCCGCGGCCGGGCCCTCTCCGCCGAGCCCCGGGCGAGGGGCGGGCGGGGGGGGGGTCCCCCGGTGGCGGCCGGGGAGGGAGGGGCCGGCTCTGCCCTCGGTGGTGGCGGCCGCCACGGAAACGCCCCGGGTCGCGGCTGCCGATAGCGATCGGCCCCGGCGGACGGCGGGGAAGGAGAGAAAGAAAAAGGGGGAAGGGCGGGGGGCGGGGAGGGGGAGGAGGAGGAGGAGGAAGAAGGAGGAGGAGGAGGAGGAGGAGGAGGAGGAAGGATGCCCCGACTCGGCGGCGGCCGCCGCGGTGTCTCCCGGCTCGGCAGCGCCCGTCCCCTGCCGCCTGCCCCGAGCCGCGCCGCCGCCTCTCCCCGCCCCGGTATCGCCCCGCCGTCCCCTCCCGTCCCCTCCCCGCGCACACCGTCCCGTGCGCGCCCCCGCCCGGCGGCCCGCGCGCCCTCCTCCCCGCCCGCCCGCCCGCCCGCCGTGCGCGCGCGCTCCCGCCGGCCGCCACCTCGCGGCGGCGCGCACGGGGTCGGTGCCCCTTCCGCGGCCGGTCCGTGAGGGGCGGCGGGGGGCGGCCCTCGGCGCCGGGCGGGCCCCGGGCGCGCCCCGGGCGCTCGGCTGGTGTCTGTCACGGGCTGGCTGCTGGCTTCAGGGTGTGGGATCCAGCGTTTGGGTCTGGCTTTGTTTGTCACCTGCCAGGCTCGGCAGCCAGCCCTGGCATCGCGGCTGGGTTTGCACCGGGCGTCCTCTGAACGCGGGGCTTGGATACCTGAGCGTGCACCTCTTTGGGGGGGGGGGGGGGGGGTGTTGGTTCAGGTGGTTAAATGAAAGGGGGAAGTCCTGCTTCTTTTTAGTACGCCTGGCAAAGCGTTCCGAGTTGCTCTTTGCCGAGGGGGTTCAGATTAGTGGGTTTTGCTGATGGAGTTTTGATTGGCTGGGTTGTTTGAAGAAGGAGATTCCTCAGAGGCCTTGTCTACATTAAGCAATTAAATTATTGTTTTTATCCGGCAGTATAGCTCCCGTATAAGTACCAGCAGTTCTGGTTTTACAGGTGAAGGTCAGTTATACTTCTGCCCTACATCTGTAACTGTGCCGTGTGGGAGCTTTGCAGCCCCAAGGACGCCAGGGATCCTATTTCTCAGGTCCCGAACTCTGGGAGATGTTCAAAGGCCTCCTGAGAGCCCTGAGAGAATTGGGGGGACGAGGGAGGGCACTTCTAGTAATATCAGACTCCTAAAAATATCTTTTACTCCTTTTAAAAGGAAAGTGTAGGGAGAACCAAAAAAAAAAAAAAAATTATATAAAATTATCCTGGATGCTTTTTTCCCATATCCAGGTAGATCGTGCCACCAGATAACGTAGGTTGTTCTGGCAGTGCCTACAAAGATCAAGAACCGGCATGGATCTGCAATTCAATAGTCCACAACCCAGGCAGATAGCTGCATGCTCTGCTGGCGGACAACATTTGGAGAGCAGTCTGTTGATTTGGATGCTTGGCTGTGTCTGGATATTGGTAAAACTGGATTGTTCAAGACATAGGGTGAGAAACAGTGGCTGCATTACTTCAAGATCAGGAAGGACACTTCTAGGTACTGGTTGTGCATAGATCACCATTTTGCTGTTGCTGGCTACACAGATAAAAGTGTTTCTCCTGGGGAAAAGAGGTGGTTGCACTGGGAAAACTGGCTACCCAAAGTAGTTAAATTAGCATTGCTGGCATGCCTGGGTTCTCAAACGCTGAGGAGCACCAGGAATAAACTTATCACTGTGCTGTACCCACGTGGTGTTATAATCAGCTGTGAATTAATTTATTTCTTTTTTAACTGCAGCTAGTCAGCATTTCTGTATACTGTATTTCTCTATACTGTAGCTAGACTCCAGTCTGGATACAAGCAAGTCCTTCAAACTGAGCAGAGCTGGAGCAGGCTAATAACGTTTGGATGTCATTTCCCAGAAATCCCAAATCACTACAAAGTATTTCAGTAGTGGCAGGAGCACTGGAAATGCTCCTTATGATCAAATAGCAGCAGCAACCACTCTGCTAATAAACTGTGCCCTGAGCTGGACAGTGCTGAAACAGTATTAAAAGAAGCGAGGCCCACTTGTCCTGCAGAACAAGTCACTGCCATCAACAGCCTAACTGCAGCAGCTTTAGTACAACATCAAGGTTTAAGAAAAATTATAATATACACACAAAATTAGCTGTCTGAATGAACCAGCAGGACAGTATGTATATGGAGATTGTACTGTTTGAGATAAAGCGTAAGCTCTGGTCTCCTTGGAAAAACTAGTGTGCAGAGAGCTAAAGCATGAAATTACAGTGCGCCAGCTATTTTACAGTGGAAAATGTGTGCTGCTTCACTTTCAATCCCTATTCTTTTCATAGGGTTACTGCAATGGGAAGTAGAACAGCTGCTGTAAAGCCTAGCAAGTGACATGATTCCTGTGAACAGTTGTAAAAAAATCTCAGAGCTATTTATGAATGGAAAGCATTATGCAAATAAAATACATTATAAACAGGTTGTGTGTTTGAGCTCATCAAGGCATCTTCCATTTAAGGTATTGCATAAAGTTACTTGAAACCATTAAATGAAATTTGTCTTCTCCATTCTTTCTGAGATCTGTATCATTCACCTAGTGAGAAGACAAAATTAGAATCTTATTTGAGGACTTCCCAGTCCAGCCCAGCATTCCTGTAGGTAGTCCCACTGAAGCCAGCGGCGGAGTTAGATTTAAGGCCATGAATAATCACATATTTGATAAGAAATAATAGTGTGAGAGAAGCACAAGAACAGAGAACAAAAACTGCTTTATTTGCAAGTGATAATGGAAAAATGATTTTTACTTCTTTCCTTACTGAACAGTGTAAATTTTCTTTCTTTACTTTTTTTTTTCTTTTCTAAGGTGCTTAAGATACCTAAGCTACCATCAGCCATTTTTGTGATTACTTGTTCTCAGTCCTCCGAGAATAAATAATATGCATTTTACAGAACAAATAACATAAATGCCCTTTGCCATAGAGCTTGCAAGATAATTTTGTCACAGATGAGAGCCACAACTGCAAAAGAGGTCCATAAAGAAGAAACACGGATATATGGGGAGGCCCTTGCAATCCTTTCCATTTCGTGGGACATCAGGAAGTGCAGTGCCTATGTGGTTACCTGCCGCAAGGGGATCTTGTCTGCACAGCTTCGCTCGTTAATCATATTGGTGTGCATCTGTCCCAGGAGAAGCCGGTGGTTGTAAGTCACAAGAATGTAGAGGGTCCCTGTATTTCGGCTCCTTGGCCAGCGCAGTCCATGCCACGGATGGCCAAGGTTCTCTTGCGCAGGGAAGGTTTGCGTGAAGGTAGGGCTGTGCTCTGCTGGTCTCCTGGCCGCCCGCCAGCTGCCCATATGGTTGCCAGAATGCAGCATTAATTTTCTGAGGCAGCATACGTCCGAAATACAGTGCCACGCTGTATAAATCAGCGCACTGTTGGAAGTTATAAATTCATAGATAAGACTGAAATTGTTAAAGTAACCCTTCCCGTGGCTTCCTGAGTGTGCACACGTTTCTAGAGCAGAAGCATTGGAGTTGTAATTTTGCATAACACAATGCAAAAGCTTACAGTTGAGCTGCATTAACATTGCAAACCTGGGTCATCAAGCTGCAGTCCTTACATAGACAACACACCCACTGAGGTAAATAAATTAGCCTGAATAAGGATTGCAGCCTGGGACGGTATAAACACACATGAGTCAGGGAAGGAAAAAAATTTTTGTTGCGCCATTATCTCACCTGCATGAATTGCACACACTGTATACATCAAAGTATCAATTTAATAGCCTAATTGGTAAACAAACATACTACAAAAAGCCTACGTGGGCAAATTCATGCTGCATGAAAAATCTTTATGTTTAGATCCCACTTTTCTTACTGTATGAATGTAAGAGTTTAACAACCTTGACCTCTTTAAAAAATAAGTAAGGGGGAGGATAGTAGAAGGGAAAGCAGGGCAAGTGTGGCAAGTTACATAATTATTTTTTGGAAATCTTCAGTTTTTCAGTTCAATTAGCCTCGCTCTATTTTTAGGGGGCAGGAGGCAGAAAACTGTATAAATGGCAGCTAATCAAATATCTTTATAAATTTATCCTTTGTTTGATATGTGGATGAATTACAAAAACTGTCAAAAGAATTCCCGTAAGGTAGATGCTTTTTTTTAACAAAAAAGATCTTTCCAGATAATGTAAACATTTCTTAGCTTAAGACCCCTCAAGTTATATTTGTACTGATAAACTAAAAGGCGTAAGGGACTTTTACTAGTCCTAGACCAACAGGCCTAGCCTGGATACTTCCATGTTTTTAAATGGTTTTAGCTCTAAAAACCTGGTGGCTGCATGCAGATTGCCCGCTGGAGTGGTCCCTGGCACGTGCTGTCTCCTAGTCTGTGCCCAGGAGTTCATAGCCAGACCATGCTGACAACGTAAGGTAGATACGGCCAGGCACAAAGGAGTGGGTCCAGATGCTGACAACATTTGATTTAGCAGTGGGGAGAGAGCCTGGAAGCTGTTCAGCTCAGCTGACTTCCAAGGCAGGGACGTGTACCCAGACGGCATGCTCAGCCATACCTGTGTGTGGAGGGTCAGAGCATGGACGGCCTCGGTGCAATCTGTATGAAAGCGTGCTCTTTGGTCTATGTGCAACAAGATGGACAAGAGTTTGACTGGCTTGGAGCATGTGAGTATTCACATCGACTTCAGCAAGATGTATGTCTGTCTTCAGATGAACCAGTCCTGGAAATCAGAAGCACATGTGAGTCTGTCTCACAGGAAGAAAATCAGGTCTCATTGAGATGTCTGCAGTCAGTGTCAGTCTAATGCTGGAATCCTCCTGGTATGTTCAGATTGATGCTGAATGCTTTTCTGGAAAATGCTTTTTACCTAGGGAGTGTATGTAGAGGCATTTAGGAGAAATTTAATGGCTGGTATACACATAAGATTAGCAGCTGGTCTTGCCTGCCCTTATCCCAAATAATTTAAAATGCAATCAGTTAAAGTTCGGAGAAGCTGTAGATACAACAAAAGCTGTGTGCTAGGTTATTTTATTTTATTTTTGTTTATCACAGACCTCTATTTTGCATTATTTTCCTCCAAACTGCTGTGTCCTGAAAGACGACCAGAAATTGCCTGACCCTGAGAAGAGAAAGAAAGAAAGAAAGAGAGTCTATGTAAAGTTGCCAAGTGGACGGTGTAAATAAACCATCATCTCCTATCCAGAAACTGAGCTCCTCTCCCTGTGCTATACAGCATTATTTGTATAAATGGTAAGGATACTTGGGTAGAAGTTACACATCTGTTTTAAACTGAGGTAGCTCTCCAATCGCTGGTCCAAACTAGGCTATTAGTTACAACAATGTATAATCATTTCAAGGCTCTTTGAGCAAGATGTAGTGGGTGTTGGGTCTTGTAATTAACCCACCGCCATTGGCCATGCATTCTCTCCACCCTGTAATTACTTGACTAAAAAAACACCACTATTCAAAGCATACATTGTATAGAACATTAAAAGAACATTCATTTTAATCTGTTTTTACACTTACACAATGATTATAACTCATTCATACATTTCACAAGCAGAAGTCATTTGGCTGAATCTGAGCATTTTTTATTAGAAAAATTTGATTTGGAAATAACCTGGATCAGCATGCACAGACCCATTGGCTTTTTGCATTTATTGCACTTTTTTAGAAATAATCCAAAATTACTGAAGGGATTTTCACTTTAAATTATCTTACCAATAACCTAAGAATGTAGTGGCTATTGAATTATTTGCCCCAACAAAATGCTGTTCTTTTAAATCATAGAATATGGGTAAGTCCTGGATGCAGAGAGCTTAAAAAAAGCTCAAAAGAAAACACTTCAGGAAGCTTGTAAGTGAAAACAAGGGGTAAGCCTGTGCAAAGAAAATGCCTGCTCAGCAAAAAACAAATAAACAAACAAAAAACAATCCTTCCCTCAGCAAATTTTCTTTAGTAATGCTTTCTCCTTCTCTGAGGTCTTTGGCCAGAATAAGCATGGAATAGAAACAGGCTTGTGTGTAAGAGTAAAAAGTAATAGAAAGCATTGGGAATGTTGTGTGTAGAAACCTGCAGTGAGATTTCTTTTATCTAACCTGAATTGTTTAAAAATTATTCAGTGAAGGTGAGCATAGACTCCCTCTATAGGTAGTGGAGAGAAGCAGATGTTTCCGGGAAGGAATTCAGATGTCTACCCTGTGACAGGGTTAATCAGCTCATAATTTAGTTCCATACCTGAACTTTTACACAGCTGCAGAGAAGTGAGGTGAATCCTTGAGAATATGCTTCTGTCCCTCAGCTTCTTTAAATCTTCAATTTTTTCTTTGTGCTTCACTTCGAAGCCCACCTTTGCTTTAGCCAATGATGCCATTTTGTATCAGGCATGCTATATCCATCTCATTTATACAAAGACAGAGAATCCCTCCATCTACATTAAACTTCATCAAGCTCAATGAAGCACCTATTTTTCACTTTCCAGATATCACAGCTCAGTCCTGCGCAACTGGGTGAGGAAAGGAATAGTGGAGTGTGGGGGGAAGCACATTAGAAAGCTTATTTGCATTGCAGAACATGACATAGAGATACATGGGCTACATCTAAAAGCACGTCCTTTTTAGCTGGCTGAACTCATCCATGTGAAATTCTCTGCTGCCTCACATCCTAGACAGCTCGCATGGGTATCTGCACTCAACACCGCATCTGCCAGCACAAAGAATACTTGGTAATTATGCTTTGAAATAACCAAGCCCTGACTCTTCTCTGTGAGGCCAACCTTTAATATAAGGCTGTGCATTTGTTCCTCAAACACCCTCACCTTTCATCCCATGCCACTCCTTGGCTGTGGGAAGAGACCCAGCCAGTATCACACAGGTGCTTCCTTCAGATCCTTCTGAACTCACTAGTCATGGAGCTTGTGAACTACTACCCTATGGTAAGGTACTTTGTGTTCTTTGACCTCTGCTTGTTACTTTAACCACAAGCCTCACATTTTTACCTTGTTCTCCGTGTCTTTCCCCTTTCTGTCTGGTCTTTATAGTCCTTTCCTCCTTACTGTGTTTCAATATGCACAGTGATTTTTGTGTTGCTTTGAGGCAGGGATCATCTCCTCGTTGCACACATGCGCAGCATATAGCACCACACAAAGCACTAGGGCCATCACCACATGATAAATATTAAAGCTTGCTAGAAAGCAAGTGTGACTACCAGGCGCTGGTACAATAATCATCAGCATTTTGTATGTTTAGCTGGACCATTTTGTCCCAGGAGTGCAATTTAGTACAACAACAGCGAATGGAAAAATCGGACCATCTCCTGGCAGTACAGGAAGGCTGACACAATGGCAGCTACAGCTTGCTGTTAATGAACCTACAATGTACAACACAGAACCTCACAGATAATTTAAGAAATGTGTAAGGGCGTCCGTCCTTGCTCTCACCCAGCAAGGCATTGGGGGATCTATTTAAGCAAATCTCAAACACGTGTACTCTACCTTATATGCACCTTCAGGGTCAACACCTCTTATACAAACCTTCCCATATGCAGTTCTTCTAAATGCAAAATCTCTGCTTACAGACTGTTGTGCTCACGTTGTAAAGAGCACTTAGCAGTTACCAACCAACCAAAACAAAACAAAACAAACAAACAAACAAACAAAAACCATAAGCAGTTTGGAAGTAGATTTGACATTAACAAAGTACTGTTTCCAAGGCATATATATATTCATGGAAGGTTATCCAGATCCAGCACTGCAGGTCAATCAAATGAGAAGTTAAGAATTAGCA